>NC_089511.1:9707793-10059293 GCF_036850995.1 Saccopteryx leptura | reverse complement strand
AGTGTTCATGCCTATAAAATAGGTCGTTAGTGTAAACTAGAATTGGTCTTTTCTTAATTTTCAGTTCACTGAGTTTCCTAACTTCCTTTCAGACAGTTAAAGCCAGGCAGCATGACAGAAGGACCCTGCTTTAAGGGAAAAGAGAATGGATTGTCTCTGCCCTGTCCAGGTCTCACCTTGGGAGGGTCCCTGGGACATGCTGCTTCAGGAGCGTCTGTTCTTCAGAACAGTGACCTGGCCTGGCTCTGCGGGGTCTTGGCCCCCTGATGTGTCTGTTTCAGGCAGGGTGTCCTAAGGATGAGGGTTCATGGTGTGCTGAGACACCCTGGCTCTGGGTCTTTATTGATAAGGGCTCTGTCCCCAGCTTGTGTGACTGCTGGCAGAGTTCTACCCGGGCCACCTTCCTCACCTGCGAAGTGGGACCCCCCAGGCCACTGCCAGCCTGTTTGTATACTGGTCAGAGGAGCAGACTCACCAATTCACACCTGCTTCCTCTTGTAGTACGCAGCACCTGAACAGGGTGGGTTTCCACCTGTTTGGCAGATTAGGGAAACAGGCCTGTTTGCTCCAGGGCACATATTTATTGAGCACGTACTATGTGCTGGGCGCTGTTGGGAACTGGAGATACAGCAATGTACAAAACAGGATTTCTCATGGTGCCTCAGGAGTGGGCGGGCCTCCCCGAGCTGCCCAGGTGGACCGCACAGAGAGAGGAAGGCGCATGTCCGGGATCACACAGCACTGCACCGGCAGGATTGAAACCTGGCTGTTGACTTGACTCCCAGGCCCAGGGCTCCGCCCACCTGGCCCCCTACCCAGCCTCTTGTGGGAGAAGGGCAGTGAGAGGAGGAAGGAAGGTCGTCAGAGGGGCTGCTGGATTCCGGGCCACTCAGCTAAGGTCATTCTTGTCCTGACCCGACATGTAGGGGGATCTATACAGAAACGTCCTTCTGGGTCTTGGCGGGTGCTTTGGGCGGGGTGTCCAGCTGGCGCCCAGCTCTGGCTGCACTCTGGGTCATGAGCCCTTGGGTGTGTGCCAGCTCTCTCCTGTGTCTGCTCCAGCAGTCTGCCACAGGTCATCAACTGGTGTGAGTGGCCTGGGGTACTTTTTATCCCCAAACCAGCAGCCAGAGGTGAGTCTCACTCCTGAGTCACTTTTCTGTGATCTGATAGTTGGCTCATCTCGAGCTGGTGGCAAGGGCACTTTTGTTGGGGCCACATGCCTGGACATTGCTCTTCTGTGCGTCTTCATCGGCCATGGAGCCTCGTCCCCAAGCTCTGTGGTAGACCGTCCCTCCCCTCGGTGGCCTGCCCAGTCGGGCCTAGTGGGCCAGGGAAGGGACTCCAGAGCATGCCCTCCCCATGGAGAGGGAGGGCCAGGGAGGCTGGGATGGCCACATGTGAGCAGCCAGCGCGGGCCTCCCCCGGGCCCCTGCCTCCGAGCAGACTCTTTGTGGGTCCGAGCAGACTCTGTGGGTCCGTCCTGCTGTTGTGCCCCCAGGTTGCCCCCCCCCAGGGCTGTGTGGAATCCCCTGTGGCTGGAGGGCCGGGGAGGCTGGGATGGCCACATGTGAGCAGCCAGCGCGGGCCTCCCCCGGGCCCCCTGCCTCCGAGCAGACTCTTTGTGGGTCCGAGCAGACTCTGTGGGTCCGTCCTGCTGTTGTGCCCCCAGGTTGCCCCCCCCCAGGGCTGTGTGGAATCCCCTGTGGCTGGAGGGCTGGGGTGGGGCACAGTGTACCCACTGTGAACAACAAAGGCAAATGCTTCCGTCATATTCACTTGAGTACATGAACTCCTGGGTCCTTAATGCGGTCCTAAGACATAGGTATGGTCACTGTATTCACTGGGCAGATGAGATGACCAAAGCACAGAGAGCTTGCGGATTTGCCCGAGGTCACTCAGCTGCTCAGGGGAGGGAGCTTTTAAACCAGGCAGTATCTCTGGCCTCCATGCCGTCAGCAGCTCCACGCACTGTCTGCTAGGATGCTAGGGCCCCCGCCGCGTGGGAGTGGGGGGACAGACAGCTTGGCTTCTGTGAGGCCCAGCTTCACCTGGGAGGCAGGGATAGTAATGCCGGTATAGAGGAGCAATTAGAGTCAGAGAAGGTGGTGTGGACAGGGTTCGGTGGGGCGCCAGGTGGAGGTGACCCAGGGGACACACACGGGGTTTGTTTTCCCACCCCTGGGAGTCAGACCGACCCTCGGGAATGTGCCGGTGCCTTCCTCTGTCTTTCAGCAGCTTGACAAAGCCCCTGGCACAGCCCAGGTCCTGTACTGGGCGCCTGGACCCAGGGTGAGACCGGTTCTGTACTGCCCTCTGGGAACTCCAGTCTGGGGAGGGAACTAGGATTCTGGTCCTGGGGCGTGGGGGCCTGAGGAGCCATGCGAGCCCCAGGGTGTTCTGGAACCCAGACTGGAGGAGCGGGGACCCTGGAGCAGGTGACACTTCAGCTGAGGCCTGAAAGGGGAGTAAGTTACCGGGAAAGGCTTGGTTGGTACCGGTGGTCTGCAGGAGCAGCCAGGGCCCAGGGCAGTCTGTCTGGTCGGTGGCCTCGGGCCCCTGTGCTGGGGGCTCTGGGAGACTCCGGCCCTGTCCTCCTCCTCCAGGTGCTGGGGCTGCTGGTGTGGGCCCTGATTGCTGATACCCCGTACCACCTGTACCCGGCCTACGGCTGGGTCATGTTCGTTGCTGTCTTCCTCTGGCTGGCGACAATCGTCTTCTTCGTTCTCTACCTGTTCCAGCTGCACATGAAGTTGTACATGGTGCCCTGGCCGCTGGTGGTGAGTCTGGGTGGGGGGCCCGAGGGGGTTCCAGGTTGAGCACTCTGCCTCGGGGAGCAGCCGTGACAGTGAGACCTCCCCCTACCTGAGAAGTGGCGGGGAGGGGGCTGGCTGCGGTCCTCAGGGGCCTGCCGCTGGCCTGCACAGCTGGCTGGGGAGGGGGCTAATGGTTCGGTGTCCAGTTTTTCTGAGCACTGGGAGCAGGAGCCAGGGAGGACACGGTTTGACTTTCTCTGGGGAAGGGAGTAGAAGTGAGGGGCTGTGGGATGGAGGGACCGGAGGCCATTGGAGTCTTGAAAATAGGGGGCAGTCGGAGTTTGAACCTGTGTTGCAGAGGATCTCTGGACTCTGGCTGGGCCCAGACAGGCAGCCCTGGGCCTGGAGGCTGGTCTGGTCTGGCAGGAACACGCAGGACCGGCGGGGTGTGCAGGACGCCCTCGGGCAGTGCGGGGCCATCCGCCTGCCGCCTCCAGGGTGAAGCCCGTGCAGCCCGGAGGGGGTGGCATCCCAGGTTGACCCAGGTCTGTCTCCTCAGGACACAGCGTCCTTCGGAAGTACCCAGGACAGACACAGAGCAAGTGCTGGGTTTTTTTCTCTGACCCGGAAAACCCCTGCAGCTGGGGTCTGAGGCTTTCAGTGAGCCGAGAGGAGAGAGAGGCACATGATTGTAAGACAAGCAAGGCTGGGACTAGGCAGCATTGTTTGCAATTCAATGACTTTTTAAACTGAGGAAACGTGAGTCATCCTCAAGACAGACCCGGTTTGTTAGATCTTGACATCACTGGCAGGGGCCAGGTGGCGTCTGCAGCGGGTGCCGAGCTTGGAGGGGAGATCCTGGGGCGAGGAGGGCAGCCTGACTGCGGGCTAGGGTCCAGCCCGGCCCCACTGGAGACGGAGGGGCCTAGGTGTCTGGCCCCAGCTGCTGATGGTGGGGCTCCCTTCCCGGGCCGTGACTGCGGGCTAGGGTCCAGCCCGGCCCCACTGAAGACGGAGGGGCCTAGGTGTCTGGCCCCAGCTGCTGATGGCGGGGCTCCCTTCCCGGGCCGTGACTGCGGGCTAGGGTCCAGCCTGGCCCCACTGGAGACGGAGGGGCCTAGGTGTCTGGCCCCAGCTGCTGATGGTGGGGCTCCCTTCCCGGGCCGTGACAGCAGGGCTGTGTCTTCCACACTCCTGGACCTCCTAGCAGAGGGGCGGAGGGGGCTTGCCTGCATCTGCCAAAGGCTGCACTGGGACTGTCCTGGGTTAGGGGCTGCAAGCCTCCCTCCCCCCCCCCCCCCCGGCAGGCTAGATATGTGAAGTGGGTCAGGAGGGGTTCTGGAGAGCTCAGTACCACTGACCCACAGGGAGCCGCTTCTACTCAGCTCCAGCTGTTGTTAGTGGGAGAGCAGGCCCCTTGGGGCAAATCTACTAGTAATTTGATTGAAGGATTTTTTATGAAAGCTTCAGGTTTTAGTATGAAATCTAATTTACGATGTTGGTAATTAAACAAAATAATCTATGAGATGAACCAAACAAGTCTGAGGGCCACCGGTCTGCAGGCTCTGTGAGGGCTGTGAACCGGCTCCAGGGACCAGGTGTTGGAGAAACGGCACCTGGGCCTGGTTGGCAGCTAAGGGCCCTTCCTGCCAGTCAGGCTCAGGATCCCACTGGGTCCTGACCCTGGCATTTGACGTGAGTCCTTGAGGCTAGGATGTGGCCAAAAGGCATAAGATTCCTCCCACTGGGTACAAGGGGAGGACCACCACCCACCACCGAGGCCTAGGGGCCTGGCCTGGCCCTGAGGGGACACGGAGGAGTAGCCTGGAGTTCTTTAGCTGGTGGACTCAGCCTCTTGCAGTAGGGAATGAGGTTCGCCTGCTGGGAGAGGCGCTGCCCCTGGCCACACACTGCAGGCCCTCCGGCCATTTCCCTGCCCCTCAGCCTTGGGTTTTCATGCTCCCAGTTCAGATGGACTCCGGGCAGAGCACGTGGGGACCGCTGCTGAGGCCGTGTCTCCGTCCCCATCCCCAAGCACCAGCCCATCCTGGCTACTAAGGGGCGTGCCGGTGGGAACCAGGAGGTCCCAGTTACTGAAGTCTCGTGTCTTAAGCCTGTCCTCCCTTCTCCCACCCCCCAGTTAATGATATTTAACATGGGCGCCACTGTTCTCTACATCACCGCTTTCATCACCTGCTCCGCTGCAGTCGAGGTGACGTCCCTGAAGGGCACCCGGCAGTATAACCAGCGTGCAGCTGCTTCCGTGAGTACAGTACGGTTCCCTGGTTGTCCTCGGCAGAAACGGGGTTGGCCAAAGCGAGGTTGGCGCCTCTAGATCCCCATTGCTCTCTGGTCCGAGGCCAGGCTCCTGCCACCTCCCGAGTTCCCATCCCGACGCTCAGCAGGTCTCGGGAGCAAGGCTGACTCCGTCTTCAGTTAAAAGACCTTGAAGAACCAGAATCCTTGTGGTAAACAGAAGTTTTGGGTTAACTCTTGGGCTTGGCTGTGTATCACACTGATTTAGGGTCATATGCCCCCTGGGGAAGTCTGATAAAAACTATCACCCCTACCTAGAAAAGGGGACACGCAACAACCTTTGGTTTAGACCATTTTGGGGGTTCCCAGGCTCTCCCATGAAGCCCAAGTTCAGGCTCTGGGTCAAGCAGCCCGTGAACAGCAGTGGCCTCCATGAGTCCCCTCGAGTCCCGGCACACACATTGCCTCACGGATGCTTTGACTCCTGAATGAGGGGGACAAAGGACTACCAGTCCCTTCTGACAGACAAGGAAACTGAGGCTCAGAGTAACACTCCAACTAAGTCCAGGGTAGGGCAGGGTCTAGACCAGGATGTGGGCTCCTCAGTCTTGCCGGTGAGGGCAGTTTTGAAATCAGTGAACAGGCTCTGGGGCAGAGACAGGCAGCTTCTGAGTGTGGCCATCTGTGGAATCCAGAAAATTCCTAGGGTAGCTTTGGAATGTTGTCTTTTTAACACCACATCCCTGATGTGTCCAAAATTGCTCTCAGTCACTTGCTAGCACATTGTCCAGATGCCGTCACACTCCCTGTCTGTCAGCCCTCACGTTAGTTGCTGAGTAAGTGTATGGCTAAGGGGAAGTCGCTGTGGCCGTCAGAGCAGCCGGTCCTGGTTCACTGAGGAGCCCTCGGTTTCCCTGTGCCTGTCCGAGGCTCACGTTAGTTGCTGAGTAAGTGTATGGCTAAGGAGAAGTCGCTGTGGCCGTCAGAGCAGCCGGTCCTGGTTCACTGAGGAGCCCTCGGTTTCCCTGTACCTGTCCGAGGCTCTCTGTCTTGGGCTGGGACCCATGTCACCACACCGCTGCCCCAGGTCGTGCTGCTGACAACTCAGCCTTCGTATCTTCTCTTCCAGTTCTTTGCGTGTTTAGTGATGATTGCCTACGGAGTGAGCGCGTTCTTCAGCTTCCAGGCCTGGCGAGGAGTGGGCAGCAATGCGGCCACCAGTCAGATGGCCGGCGGCTATGCCTAAGCAGCCCGCGCCGAGGCCCGCTGTGGGGCTGACGGTGGCAGTCTGGTCACAGTGCAGAAAGGATGATACTTGCTTCTCTCTGACCATCAGACTTGGGCTCACCCAGCACTCCTGAGGAACCAGCATCCTTCCTCTGGCTCCGCCCAAGTCCACATGCGTGTGGGTTGGAAAGAGGCCAACGGCTGAGACCTCCGCCGCCCTACCCCCTTATTCAGCAGAAGGTGACGGGGGATTTGGGGATCGCTGTCTCTGCTTTGTCTTTAGAGGATTCAGTGTCCAAGGCGCGGCCCAGCCTTCTTACCAGCACTAAACACACTACTAACCAGGACTCCAGACCTGCAGCCCGACCCACCATAGAGTAAGCCTAACAAGCAACGTGCCCCGCCCCAAACCCTCGAAGGGAGACACTTCTGACAGCGTGGTCTTCCTTCCCTCTGTATTTCCAACATACCAGTTATTTAAAGCAGATTGGTTTTGAGCTCCTTCTCAATGATGAAACCCATCTCGAAGGCTTCCCTCCCTTCCCCAAGCCCTTGTTTCTAAGTCCCTTTGGGAAGAGCTATTGTCAGGAACAACTGCTTCCCTGACACTGTTGATTAGACATGTGGGATATGAGGGAGGGAGGGCAGCAAGACCTTGACTGGTGAGTTGTCACGTGCATGGTGGTGATTTTGTTGTTTTTAGTTTTTTTACAAAAATAAAGATGGAAGAACTTATATGCAAAGGTGTTGGGGAATCATGGTTGTGGATGCTCTTTTTATTTTTTATTTATAAATAAATTTTTATTAATTTTAATGGGGTGACATACTATTTTTTTATTTTATTTATAAATAAATTTTTATTAATTTTAATGGGATGACATACTATTTTCCTTTTTTTTAAATTTATTTATAAATAAATTTTTATTAACTTTAATGGGGTGGGTTGTGGATGCTCTTACCCTCCAGGAAGCCACCGGGTAAGATGGTACAGAGGTCCTAAATGTCCATGACGGGGCAGCACCAGTTCCTGAGTCGCTCGGGACCAGCCACTTCTGGGACCTGAGGTCGGGTGACCAGCTTCCTGCTTGCTTTGCCTGGGACTGGTCTGGTTTATGCTGTTTTTGTCCTGGCCTAAGTTTAGTAGCACCTCCTTTTATTCTAAGAATGGTCTTGGCCCTGGCTGGTTGGCTCAGTGGTAGAGCGTCGGCCTGGCGTGCAGGAGTCCCGGGTTCGATTCCCGGCCAGGGCACACAGGAGAAGCGCCCATCTGCTTCTCCACCCCTCCCCCTCTCCTTCCTCTCTGTCTCTCTCTTCCCCTCCCGCAGCCGAGGCTCCACTGGAGCAAAGTTGGCCTGGGTGCTGGGGATAGCTCTGTGGCCTCTGCCTCAGGTGCTGGAATGGCTCTGGTCTCAACAGAGCATCGCCCCCTGGTGGGCATGCTGGGTGGATCCCGGTCGGGCACATGTGGGAGTCTGTCTGACTACCTCCCCGTTTCCAACTTCAGAAAAATACAAAAAAAAAAAAAAAAAAAAAAGGCCTCAGTTTAACAATAAATCACTTAGGAATCCTAACTTTAGGCAAGTTAGGTCATGTTGTTCAACTTCAGATTGCTGTAATTCACCTCCTTGCACACTGGCGAAGTTCAGAGGTGACATAAGTGGGTGGTGAGCTTGACTGATGAGCAGAGCTGGCACAGACAGCAGGGAACAGGGTCCTCCTAAGCTTATTTTCTATTACTACAGAGCATCATGCTCTGAATAATGAGCCAAAGGCATTTCTGGGCAGCCCTTGGTCCTTTTTGAAAAACTGGGAACACTGAAAAAGTAACAATTCAAACAGTGTGAATGCGCCCCTCCATTACAGAGGGCTGGAGGACTGAGCAGGCTACACGGGTCCCGGTTCTTGCCTTCGTCCTGGTGTAAATATTAACAGCATTCCTTTTTACTCTCAAGTGTGTCAGAATAATAAATTATAGCCATTCAAGGACTAAGCCATCAGAGAGTTTAGTTTTAAAGGGTCAACCCACTTTCTTTTGAGGCTTAAGAGGGAAAAAACCCCTAGACAAGTCTTCCAGGTTTCTGACGCGTAACCCAGGGCCTGCTTCGGGGAGAGGCCCACACGCTCAGTCAGGCGGCAGCCTGCCTGGTCCAGGCCAGGGCTGCCCGATCCTCAGACCGGCAGCCGGGTGACTGCCGTGCCCACAGGTGAGGAGAGGTCGGGAACAGGAACACTACTGTCTGCGAGCTGGCGCACAGTGTCAGGCTCTCTCCTGCCAGACCAGGCTGGAGCCCCTGGTGGCACATGACATTAGTTTCTGTGTGGACAGGGGCTTCTAGTTTGCTTTAAAAGAAGTCAGAAAGCCTAGCTTCTTTATATTAAACTACAGCAAGCTTGCTTGCTTCTTTCTGAGTGGAAAATGGTAAGAACCATTTGCCCTTACTCTCATTCTTTTTTCCATAATTCCATCTCTGTCCACCTGCCTTTTCTCAACCAGGGGAACTGACCAACAGGTCTGGCTCAAGTGCCTCCTACCCGCCCAGGAGAAGAACAAGGGGCGGGGCATGCCTGGGAGAGGCGGCGTGAGAAGAGGCTGGCTCTGAGAGAGCCTCCAGCTTAAAGCACCGAAGCAATACCAACACAGCGGGGCAGCGGCAGTAAAGAAAGGGAACGAAGGGCTTGTTTAGAATCACGGTTGTTGCAAAACACCTTAAATTTTACTCACAGTACACAAGTATTTAATAAGCGCCACATCAGTACAGAAAACACATAGCCTACAGCTAATCTGTTAAAAGCACAACAGCCAAGTGAAAAGTCAGTACAGTCTTATTTTTACTTAAAAAAAAAACCCACTAAGATACACACAGGGACCCGAGCTATTTTCTCTCTCTAGAGACGGGACACCCATGCTTTCCGGCCAGTCACGTTCTACTGAACCTGTGCTAAGCCAACGCACTACGTCAAAGCACACAGATACACAGGCCCGCCGTCCGCTGCTCCTACCCGTGCTGAGCTGGGCCAGGGGAGGAACACGGCCTCGGCAGGAAGTCTGCGGACCGTCTACCCCGACAGAAAACCTAATGAACTGGTTCACACAGAAAAAGTTCAAGCAAACCTGCACAAACATCTAACATGCTGTAAGGAAAGGAGAAAAAGATACACTTAGTCTACTTGTGGCATAAGCACACACTCACTTGTGCCCAGTAAAAGGGACGCTGACACAGGAAGCATTTCCGCTCTCATGGCACGAACAGCTAAAAAGCACACAGCATATAATACTTTGATCTTGAAGTGGGTAATCGTGGAAGTTCCAGATTACATCCACTAGGTTAGCCTGAGTATTCATCTATAAAAATAGTTTTTCAAAAAACTATTACACTTAAAAGAGAGTTCTAGAAACAATGGGATTACATCAGGACCAGAAGACACACAGTGACACAGGGACTACAAATGTAAGACTAGGAAAACTGACTTTAACATGTAGCTTTTAAGTCCAAGGACATCTCTCTCAGTTGAATCCTGCAGCCAAGACCGGCCATGACAACAGGAGCTCTGGAAATTTCAAGATAGGGAGCTGGCTTGAGTAAAGCCCTAGACCCACACTCCCAAACAGGACAAGCTGTGGAGGATGAAACTTATGCTGGAGAGGGCCCCTGTGAGGTGCTGGGTGTGGGGCTTGCTCCCCAGGGGCCGGACTTGAGCCCGAGAGAGATGTCCACTGAGGGAGGGGTACTAGGCTAACTGAACACAAGGTGTTTCCAAAGAAACAGGTCCCAGGAGGGTCACATGGTTGTTTTTTGACCCATCAATACTTGATGTTGAAGAGTTGCAGAACAGAACCGCTCTCCAAGGTCTCTTCCTCGGTCGGCAGCTGAAGCCTCTCCCAGCACACAGGGCTGCTGCAGTCTGGACTCTCACTGCCGGGCTGGGCCTAGTGCCGCAGGCTGTTCTGGGAAGCTGGCAGAGAGGGTGACCTGTACAATGAAGTCACCACTAAACCACTGCTTAAGTCCGGTCCCCGGCCTTCTTTTTCCTATACAGGAAAATAAACGTCAGGGGACAAACAGAAAAGTCCTTTCTAGCTTAGAACCCTGCCCCGGGGGAGGAGGCACTCAGGGTGGGAGTATGGACCACCAGGGAGCATACAGGAAGCGGAAGGGGTTATTTGCATTTTTACCCTGCACTGGCCCTGGTCTCAAAAAAATGCAACTCCCTTCAATGTAAAACATTTATTTTTTCCTATTTAAGAGCCTGCACTTTAAGAAAGGCAAGGCTGAGCTCTGGCCAGGTGGCTCCGTGGATAAAGCATCAACCTGGCGTGCCAGAGGTCACAGGTTCAATCCCTGGTCAGGGTTCCTACTCGAAGCAATCAATGAGAACACAGCTAAATGGAACAGCTAATGGAGCAATGAGTTGATGCTTCTCTCTCCCTTCCCCTCTTTCCCTTCCTCTCTCAAATCAATGAAAAAATTTACAAAAGAAAAGGTGAATTAGACCTGCCTTTTGATTATTTAGCCTGACCTGTGGTGGCGCAGTAGATAAAGCGTCGACCTGGAAATGCTGAGGTCGCCAGTTCGAAACCCTGGGCTTGCCTGGTCAAGGCACATATGGGAGTTGATGCTTCCAGCTCCTCCCCACCTTCTCTCTCTCTCTCTCTCCCTCTCTGTCTCTCTGTCTAAAATGAATAAATAAAATTAAAAAAAAACAAACACAAATCTTGATTATTTAGGGATCCTTGGAGGTCCCTGGAGCCTGTTTCACCAGCATGTGAGGACGGAATTCCCCAGTACGGGTCCCAGGCCCTGGGGAGGAGACAGCACAGGTTCCTAACACCCTCCAGCTGCTACCGGCCAGGCTCACAGGGAGAAGCCTGGGGGTGCTTTGTGTTCGCAGTTCTGCTTAGAGCTTTCTAAGTGGTTCACTGTGGCTGAACAGCCAAGACAGACTTACTGCTCTGTAATCCAGGAACATTTCCTTAAAAGCCAGGAAGTCGGTGAATGTGAGCAGCATGTCAAATATGTCACCAGCCACCTCGTCTTTATGGTGCCTGCAAAGGAAAAGCTCGGTTGCTTCACGAATGAATGATGAAACGGACAGTCTCTTCGGATTTTGTTCAAAGACTCTGAGGCCCTCCTACCGGGACCTCATCACCAAGTGCTCTAAGCCCTGGTGTTCAAGGACCGAAAGAAAAAGGAGTCTTCTTTTCAGACCGAAGAAGGAGGAAGGTGAAAAAAGGTATAACGCAGAGTCAAGCTGAACTCACTGTAAAGTTGTCGTGAAGGCCGCCATGCTAAACCCGGGGATCCGCTCCAGCAGCTGTTCTTCAATGTACTTTTCTACCAAAGAGATCTGTGACAGCAGAAAGGACCTCTGTCAGAGCACAGGGCTTCTGTTCAGAAAGCCCAGTCAATGTGCCAGGCTCCGCGTTAGTGCTGCGGACACTTAAAGAGAACCAAGACACAGCTGCTGTCCTCAAGAAGGACACTGTGACAAGATGAATGCTCTCAGGTGGGTAGATGGCAGCAGGGTCCCCACCCCAGGGCAGAAAGTGAGGAATGCAAGAATGGGCCTTTTCTTCCCGACAGACAGAAGCTTACGGGGGAGAGGCGATCGCAGGGTCCCTGTGAGCTGAGGCCAGGCTTGAGGAGAGCTGCCTTGGCTATGCCAAGTTCCTATGCCAAGGGAGGCAAGTCCTGGAGGCTCAAACCCATTCTCGGGCAGATGAGACTATTCTAGGAGGCAACCCCACACACCTCGGCAGAGTAGAAGGACCCAAGGGTCAAGAACTGAGGTTCCTGGAAGTTTCTGGATTCTAGTCTTGGTGTTGCCACCAACTAGTTAGTGATCTAGGTCTTGGTTTTTACTTTTGCCTAACAATCCTACAGGCTTGACTTTTTTGCCTGTAGAAAGAAAACCAACTGTGTGAAAGCTATAAGGTCAGAAGTGTATAAATGCAAGGTGTGGTGTTCCCATTAACTGTAACTAAAGGCAACATTATGCCAAATATCTTTGAAAATAGAAGTTGATGAAATCTTCAAACATTTGGAAAACAGCCCCAAAAGCTGTCTGGAGGGAAGCGACAGATGATGAGAACCAAACCAGACTCTCATTAGACTTCCTGGCAGGGGACTAGTGACAACTTTGAAAAGTCAAGCAAATTTCAGCATCTTCTGATTTGAAATTCACATTTTAATGAAACCCTAATCTCTGGTAAGAGAAAAAGAAATTCACTTACATATTCATTAAAAATAGGTGTGTAGGTGAGTTTATTCTCTTCCGTGTCTTCAAACTCCTGGTAGTACTTGTCCATGAAATTTCTCTGTAACAACTGGAACTCGTCATCTGAACCACAATGAAAATAATTATTCTTCTTAATGCAGACTAAAAACCACTCTGATTTATAAATAGGCAGGAATTACATGTCAGACTGGTTTTCCAATGGTCAGAGCGAGCTAACAGTGTTTCAAGGAAGTGTTAAATGGAACACCAATGTTGAAACAGACCAATCCAGTCTTTTTATTACTATTTTTAAAATTGTAATAAAACATCCACCACATATAATTTTCATTACTTTTAAGTGTCCAGTTTGGTGGCATTAAGTACCTTCACAGTGTTGTGCAGCCATCACCACGACCGTGGGGTTCATTTTGCATATACCCATACAGGGGGTGTTGGGGACTCCCTCCCGTTCCCTTTCCTCAGAGGAATGAAATGGTTCCCTTATCTTAATGTCCACAGCAGTGGTGGGCAGAGCGCAGTGGATACGGGCACGGGCTCTGACAGGCCAGATGCCGGGTTCCAGTCCCCCCTCAGCCACTCAGAACTGTGTGCCCTTGGGCACGTCACTTAATTTCTCAGAGCTCCAGCTTCTTCAGCTGGAAAATGAGGATGATCCCAGTTCCTGTCATACAGGGTTGCTAGGTTGAACTGACACGAGAATTTATGTAGAGATTAGTTTACTGCAAACAAATGTTTGAAAATAGAAATTTTAACAACAGAATAGAATATTATATCCCAAAATAAAACAAAAGCTTCACTAGCAACCTAGACTTTGGGATAAAGACCCCGGGTTTACAGAGTTCATTTTCTCACAGCCTCTAGGGTACCCATTAAGGGCAAAAAACTCAAAGTATGCCCAGTATCCCCCAAATCCTCAGATCCTCAGGGAATGAGAACTTACTGGTGAAACAGCTGTATTTACAGGGTTAAGGGTATGGACCTTTACCGTCCCCACACATACAAAAACCTGGTCAGTGGTTTTCAGACTAAACTAGACTTAAGAAATACAGCTAGTAACACCAAACAAGTGTCCTTTTCCTAATTCTCACAAATCTTGAAGTCAATAGATAAAATCTCTCAAATTTTAAGTTTTTCTCTCCTACCTATTTGTCTTAAACCTTTGGTGCCAGTTACTGCTTATTACTTCGTAGGACTTACAGGTGCCAATATGAATCCACAAACAGGAAATACCGAACCAGCTCAAGGATGAGGCCTTGTTTACTTTACGGACATGCGTGCTATGATTATAGCTTTATGCTGTGGTTTATGTCATAAAAACTAAATTGCTCTTAACCTCCGCAATAAAGTAGGTCAATATTTCCTGAAGTTTTGACAAGAGCCCCATAAATTCTAGGTGCCGGATTTCCTGAACAAGTGCCTTCCTGACTCTTGAATCTGGGGTTGTAAGTTGTTTTCCAGAGTACTGGACTGTTTGCCCCTAAGACAAAGCACAAAGCTCACTATTACACTGTGCTACATTAAAAATTATATGCAGCTTGATGTTTTCTCTTTTAAAAATTAACTCACCAAATTGATTTCAGCGTCCTTAAAAGCAAGGGTCTAAGAATTAAAAGGCACAGGGCAAACTGGCAAGAAACCTTACCCATGATAATGTCTTCTAAATATCCAACCACGGCATCAAATTCGGCATCAGAGGCAGAAGAGCTGAAAAATATGCCTGGATTAGGTGCTGTTTCAAATCGTATTTTAAAGAATTTACTATGACCTCCATCAACGCTGGACCATACCAGGTATTGTTAACTAATCCCTGAGTTGCAAGGTTAAAAAGGTATTTAAATAAAGTTATGCTTTTCATTTAAAAAAAAAAAAATCCATGGATATTTTCAAACATGCACACACAAAAAAGGAATAGCGAAAGGAACTTCCTATCACTCAGCTTCAACAAAATAATTATTGTCTAATCTAGCAATTCCAAACAGAATAAAATACACTGAAGGCATCTGCGACATCAAAGATGAACGTAAGGCTCCACTTTCAGAAAACCTGCTGTGACACAAGGATCTACAAGAGGGGCAAATGGAGGGGGGTTTGCATAGGGCATCACCCTAAGGCTCCTCCGCATTTATTTTCCGTGGGTTCTGCTCGCCTCGTTTTCGCTATCAGCCCACACCTGCCTGTGAGCGTGAACCCGTCGCAGGCGAGATGCTGGCCGGTCCCTGGGAGCGGAGGGTCCCTCTGACCCGCGGTCCAGCCTCGGCAGGAGGGAGGACTGGAATGGAGGTGTTCATCCATGAGGGACACCGCTCCGCGCTCCCGTCCTCCCGGGCCTGAACCCGGCGGTCGCAACAGCCACAGAATCGACACCGGGAACTGGGGCGGAGCCTCAGTCCTCCATCCCGCCAGGCCCTCGTTTCAAAGGGAAGAGGCCGAGGCCTGCATGCCCCTGGCCCGGCCGGTGTCACTTACGAAGCCAGCGCGAAGCTCTCTTCTTCTACGGCGTCCATCGCCGCTGTCGCCGCCGCATCCACCCCGCGTGGGCGAGCCGGCCCGTTGGCCTCCTACCGGGTTCGCGGCCCGGGCCCAATCTCCGTTCGGCTCCGCAGAGCCCCAACTGGCATGGGGGAGGCTATGCTGCCGAGGCCGCGGCCGGGTCACGGCCTAGCCACGAGCCAGCCGGGCCTCGGCCTGAGCCGTTGCAGCCGCCGAGGGGGCCTGCTTGTAACCGACCCCGGGGCTCCGTGCCCGCCTCCCGTTACCATGGTCACCGCAACCTCTTCCGTCGTCTCGCGGTTTCCGACAGCCAATCATAGACGCGTGTTGCCCGACGCCAGGGGCGGGGCAAAGATAGGAAAAGGAAATGAGGGAAATGGATGAAGAGTCCGGAAGGTAAGACAGCTGGGCCTCAGTGAACCACGGGGGACTCTCGGACATGTCCTCACGCTGCGCGGCGATTAAATCTCACGTCGCCTCTGTTTTATGGAAGAAATCCACATCAAGTGCCTCAATTTTCTCATTTGCAAATTGCACGACTAAAGAAGATTAAGTAGTTTAAAGCAGGTTTAAATGCACTATAAATTGCAAATCTCTTGAGAGTCAATCCTTGGTTTTTGAATCAGATAACTGCAGACGTCAGATTTGCAATGCAGGTGCTCCCTCTAGTGGCAGGAAAGCCTCACCGCAGGAAGTGGATATCTTGTTTGTACAATACATCGTAAATATTTACATCATAAAGATCATTCCGCAGTAACTGGTTTCTTGGCTAATTAGGCGAGATTCAAGTTAACAGAACCCCTTTGAACAACGCAATCAGAAAAAGGCCCTCTATAAAACTGCCGGATTTTTCCTAGAGCTGATGATGTATCTTGATTGGACCACTGTTACATTATATACCTTTTGGCCAAATGTGCGCTGAATGGTACAGGGATTTAAGGTATGGCAATTGTCATCAAGACACATTGTTTCCAGATCAATTCTCAGAGTACTAACTCTGCTTAACCCCAAGCGGAAGACTGGCACCTAAAAAGGCTTCCTAAAGAACTGGACTGAGTTCTGTTTAAGTCAAGCACTGGTCACACAGCTCAAAGCAAAGTCAGCAAATTTCCTTGTGACCTACTTTCTCTATAAACTACCTATTTCTTTTGGACTAAATGAACTTGACCACCTTTTCTACTGCTAAATCATGTATGGGATCAGACAGGAGGAGGAAACGATTTCATCCATTCTGATTTTCGCTATTACAAGCCACCCACAACACTTAGTGGCTTAAAACAATTATTTTGCTCACTCATCTGCAATTTGCATAGGACTTGGTTAGGGACAACTAGTGTCTGTTCCACTCCATCCATGTCAGGTGGCGCAGGTGGAATGGGGTTAGAGGAGCCTCTTCCAAGAAGCTCACTCACATGGCTGGAAAACTAGTGTTGGCTATTGGCTGGGAGTCAGTGTGGATGTTGGGTGGAGTCTCAATTCTCCATGTAAGTCTTCCCAGGGATGCTTGGTTGTTCTCATACCACGGTGGCTGGGTCCCAAAGCAAATACTTCAAGAGACAGGAAGTGGAATCTGCCAGTCACTTCAAGGCTTGGGACTAGAAACTCAGCACAGTATCATTTCCACTGAAGTATATCCATCAAGCAGACAACAGAGCACACCTGGATTTAAGGGGAGGGGACATAAACCTCATTTATAGATGGGAAGAATATCAAAGAATTTGTGACCATCTTTAATCTACTTCTCCATCTCTGGCTAGAACAAATGGGGTCAAAGGTAATAATCATAGGTACCCTCTTATTCAGGCATGTGCCAAGTACTCACGCTAAACATTTATTAATATATTGTCTCCTTTTGAAATACCTGAAATTTTATGAGAAAAAAGAAAATCTCTATGAGGTATTTGCCTTCATTTTACAGATTAGAAAACCAAGGCTTAGAAGTGCTTGTATACTTGTGATTAAGTAGCATGTGGGGCTGGAATCTGAGTCTAGGCTCACTCCTGTTTTTACTTATCATGCTACACAGGGCCCCAATCCCTGAGTTAACAAACAATACTGGAAATTAGAATGAGATACTTTCCTGGAAAAGAAAAAGAAAAAAAAAGAATGGTGACTTTTTTGTAGAAAAATAAATTTACTTGAATATATTAAAAGTTTTCCATTAATTACTGAAATCCTTAGATTGTGGGTTAGCATTAATAATTGTTTTAAGTGAACAGCATAAAATGTACAGTCTCCAAAAGAGCTGATCTTATTTGGATAGTTTGTTTTCATGGATATTCAAGATGGCTGAAAGCATGTAATGGTCATTTTTCTGCTACTAAAATTGTTTCTATGATTGAATCACTGTTTCCTGGCATTCTGCAAATGACTTTATCTTGCTTTTTCAGTATCATTCAAAGAAAGTGGCAATTCATTAAAAACATTTGGGGCAGGGGCTGGAATCCTAGGGGTATTTCTGGGAAATAAAAAAGATGTTACATATTGTTCTCTCTGGTACAATACCAGTCTATTGTTTACTACCTTTCACATAGCTTGCTGGTTTTCCTCTTCTATGTGAGGTGAATGTCTTCTCCTTTGAAGCAACTCCAAGATCCCAACTTTGCTTCCATCCTGAATAATTTAATGTTGAAATCCTCGTTTTGTGGTTTAGAAGTTAAGAATTGGAAAAGTAAACCATCTTATGAACAAAGTTCAAGAGTAAATTTCTAGGAAGCTAATGGGCTCCTTCATCCTTTTGACTATTGACAGACTATTAATTCCATCTACTTGTCTCTGCCTCCACTGAATTTACAGACTACCTTCGCCTCTCCGCTGAATTAATTACTGAGTCTCCCTACTGGTCTCCCAGTTTTTTGCTCATCCTCTGTCCTGTCCCCCCTCACCTCCACCCCATTCTCCACATAGAAGCCAGAACCATCTTTTAAAATTCATCAAAGCACTTGCATGCTTAAAATCCATTGCTTTCTATTGCACTTAGGATAAAATACAAAATCCTTCACATGGCTTCCTGAAGAGTCTCCTGAACTCTCCAGCACTGGAGCATACAATTCAACCCGCTCAGTTCCTACCTCACTAGTTCCAGGGGCCTCCCACCAGATCCCGAAGCCCACCGAGCTCCTTCCCGCCGGGTCAGGGCCTCTGCCTACAGTGTTGTTTGTATTCCTGTAGCTACTCAGTCCTAGAAGCTTGTTCCGAGTCTCTGCCTGGCCAGGCCCTACTTCTTCATTTGAGTTGTTACTAATATTCCTTTCTCAGTGAAGTTTCTTCTGCCTCTCCCCCCATCTTCACTAAGTCCCCCTCATTCTCTCATAGCACCCCATTCTTTTCTTTCAAGGCACTAACAATTTATTACAATGAACACAGCCATACTGTCCTCTTCCCACTACCAGAAGCAAGCAAGCTCCACAAGTACACGTGTTTTTTTTTTTTATTATTATTTTTTTTTTTTGTATTTTTCTGAAGCTAGAAACGGGGAGAGACAGTCAGACAGACTCCCGCATGCGTCCGACCAGGATCCACCCGGCACGCCCACAAGGGGCGACGCTCTGCCCACCAGGGGGCGATGCTCTGCCCCTCCAGGGCGTCGCTCTGCCGCTACCAGAGCCACTCTAGCGCCTGGGGCAGAGGCCAAGGAGCCATCCCCAGCGCCCGGGCCATCTTTGCTCCAATGGAGCCTTGGCTGCGGGAGGGGAAGAGAGAGACAGAGAGGAAGGAGGGGGTGGGGGGTGGAGAAGCAAATGGGCGCTTCTCCTATGTGCCCTGGCCGGGAATCGAACCCGGGTCCCCCACACACCAGGCCGACGCTCTACCGCTGAGCCAACCGGCCAGGGCCAGTACACGTGTTTTGTATACCATACCGGCAGTGCCCAGAACATACTTAGTGCTCAGTAGAGATTTGCTGGATGCATAGTGTTAACCTTGCTTCTTAATCCTAACACTTGAATCTCTTCTACTCTGGAAAGTAGCCCTTAAACCTGAGATGCTGTCTTGGAACTTTAGCAGCAGGTACCAATGAAAGTTATAAAATCTTAGTAAAAAATGGCAACAAATGTTTTATTTCTTCAATGCAAATTACTGTATTCACCACAAGCTAAAGAAGAGAACATATATTTATATATATATATATTTATATATATTTTTGAATTTATGGAAGACTAAAGACATGGAAAAAATCCAGCACCCCAACAAGTACGGCCAGGAAGGAAATCAGCTCTGTAATGGGACATTTTAATGAACTACAAACAAGAAAGGGTGGGAAAGGAAGAAAAAAATGTGCAATGAGATTAAGACCATGTAGAACTCAGAAGACATATTTACTATTCAAGTATAAACTCGGTAAGGGCTTGGCATAAATTGAAAGGCAGCTGCTGAGGTACACCATTATAAAATAAGTTCTATGAAGTTACAATTCTACCTTCCAATTTTCTGGGAGAAAAAACCCAAACTCTTGAAGGTCTTCGCCAGAGACCCTGAGAGGGAATAACACTTTTGATGAAGACACAGTCAGCCATCCATGATTGAATTCACTAGTCAAAAAACGTGTTGTTTATTTAAAATAATAGGAATACGTACTCTCAGACTGTGCTCTAAGAGCTTTTCAAACTATTGGTTCAAGAGTTTCAAAGAATATTACTTCCAAAAACAATACTGATTAAAAAAAACTTTTTTAACAAAAAACTTGATTTGATGGTACCTTAAAAATACACTAAATACCAATTTTCTCCAGTCAAACATTGCAATTAATTTAAGAATTTCTCCTGCATTGTTAAAACATTTTTTTCCTCACAAAATGTGGGTACTGAAATTGGATAAAAACACCATGAATGTGAAAATATCACCAGTTTTCTGCAGTTTAAAAAAAACCCTAGCATGTTCTTTGGAATCACTGAACTATCAAATCTGGGGTTTTCTACGGTCTGCGCACCTCACCTTCACCGAGGCCCTCCGCGCTGCTTGTAGTATTGACCTGTGTGATTCTAGGGTTAAAGATTCAAGTCTTCCAGGGCGACATACACTCCACACACTGCGCTTTCTGACCAGCGGGAGGGTCACTTAACCCAGGGACGCTGTCATTTACTTCTCCATAATGACCTTCTGTCCAAAATAAAACTCTGAATATGAGACAAACATCCTGTGTTAAACAATCAAATGACGCCAACAAGGAGACTCCGGGTGGTCCCAGCACTCAGAGGGCAATGCCCCCGTTTCCATGGAAGTGCCACCGGCCTCGCTCGTTAGCACTCAGCTTCCCTCGGCCTTAAAAGGAATTTCTCAGGGCTGGCAAGTTGGGTTAGATTCTAAGAGAATTTTGTCTTTGACAAACTACCATTTTTAGCATAAAATCTGGCCATGGCTATAAGTTTCAATGTGCGTACGATTGATTAGAGATGGGTTTTTGTTTTCTTTGTTTTTGTTTTCAACATTGGCTGGAATTGTGTAGAAATAAGTCCATGATGCCTCTTCACGTGTGTCATGAAATATGCGAGATCTGTCTGACTCTAGACACTATTTCTTTGCGACACAATGGGCAGGTCTCCAGTTGCAAGGCACAATTCATGCACAGGTCACTGAGGAGAAAGACAAATGACAGGTTAATGCTTCAAAAGATCAAACTGACAACTGCTGCCAACTCAACCTAAAATGTTCACAAGCTTGCCCTGACTGGGCGGCTCCGTGGAGAGAGCACTGTCCCTGGCACTGGGAGGCGGCAGGTTCCACCCCTGGTCAGGGACACACGAGAAACAATCAATGGATACACAACTAAATGGAACTACTAAGTGGAACAATGAGTTGATGCTTCTCATCTCCTGTGCTCTCTCCCTTCCTGTCTCTCTCTCTAAAATCAATGAAAAATAAACTGTTTTTGTCGCTAAAAGTTAAATAGATAAATTTAACTTATAATTTCTAAAATGTCCTCCTTAAATCTGTTTTGGATTGGTCTATATTAAGGAGACTGTGCTAGGCCTGAACAGTGGATAAAGCATTGACCTGGAATGCTGAGGTCACTGATTTGAAACCCCGGGCTTGCCCGGTCAAGGCACACGTGGGAGTTGATGCTTCTTGTTCCTCCCCCTTCTCTCTCTCTCTCTCTCTAAAAATTAATAACCCCCCCCCCAAAAAAAGGTGCTGTGCTCACACTTAAGCTACCTGGTTCTAAGTTTTCCGGTTCCAGCCTTCATCCACGAGCCCTTAGTGGATGCGGAAAGCACTGAGAAGGACCGAGAGCACAAAGGTGAGTAAGAGCCGACCCTGCTGTCTGGGACCTTACTGCACTTACAGAGCAAAGATGAAAAAGGGTATCAAGACACCTGCCTTTACACTGCACCTGCTGTGAGGCCCTGACGACTCCGACCCCAAGGGCTCCACGGGAGCGCTTCCGGGCTGCAGAGTTGGTACCAAGGGGCAACCAGAGCCGGGGCCATTGCGCCTTCCTTTCCTCTTGTTTTAAAAGAGTTTATTTATTGACTTTAGAAAGAAGGAGGGAAGAGAGAGAAAGGTGTAGGAGGAGGAATGGGAAACATCAACTTGCAGTGGTTGCTTCTTGTATGTGCCTTGACCCGGGGTTTCGAACCGGCAACCTCAGCATTCCAGGTCGACACTTTACCCAACGCACCACCACAGACCAGGTGCCACTGTGCCTCTTTCAGAAGAGACTGGAAGAGCTAAGGGTGGATGAGCTACAGTGCATGCACTTCCCTTAGTGGCTGATAGATAACAACCCATTTCAAAAGACAGCAGACAAATGGAGGCAGAGTCAGGGCCCAGGCTGAGTCACACTTGGGGGTTACAAACGGGTCCATCACTCCAGGCTCTGGACCTGGAGAACTGGTGGTTAAAGCTCCATCAAAAATAAGAGCAAAGGCCCTGGCCGGTTGGCTCAGCGGTAGAGCATCGGCCTAGCGTGTGGAGGACCCGGGTTCGATTCCCGGCCAGGGCACACAGGAGAACCGCCCATTTGCTTCTCCACCCCTCCGCCACGCCTTCCTCTCTGTCTCTCTCTTCCCCTTCCGCAGCCAAGGCTCCATTGGAGCAAAGATGGCCTGGGCGCTGGGGATGGCTCGGTGGCCTCTGCCTCAGGCGCTAGAGTGGCTCTGGTCGCAACATGGCGATGCCCAGGATGGGCAGAGCAACGCCCCCTGGTGGGCAAAGCATCGCCCCATGGTGGGCGTGCCGGGTGGACCCGGTCGGGCGCATGCGGGAGTCTGTCTGACTGTCTCTCCCTGTTTCCAGCTTCAGAAAAATGCAAAAAAAAAAAAAAAAAAAAAAAAAAAAGCAAAGAGCAAAGCAGGGTACGGGCCGTGATGACTCCGGGGAGCTGGCGTGGGTACTGCTCTGATACAGCCAGCACACGTGCCCGGGCCAGGCCAGGGCCTGCGCACTGCCATGCCTTTCTAACCCTAGCAGGAGTGGCCTTTTTGGGGACTGGTTTACTTGCCGGTCTTGTTGATGTATAGCCACTCTGCTCTACAGGGTCTGGCTGACCTCTGAGTTCATCTCAGACAACTGAAATGTGGTTAGAAGGCAGGGGGTGCTGCCCTCGCAATGGTTTGGAGTGTAACTAATAAATCCATGCAGGGGCTTTCAGACTAAAAGGGACTGCCCAAGAAGCTCACATATAGCGTTAACCTTTTACAGTTCTGATGTGAAAACTATTAAATAGATAGCATTGAGAAAACAAAGCCCTTCCTTAACAAGCAGCTTCTTCTATTTCAAGTACTTTCTGGAAGGCAGCCACGTACCACCTGGCAAATCTAATTCCTCATTCAGCCCACTTCAGATATAATAATAAACTTTGGTGAACAGCTATGAAATTGGGAACACTCTAAAAGCAAGTCAAGATCAGGATGAAACTGCCTAATAGAACATACAAAATAGGAACGGTCAAACAAACCCTCTTACCTGTGTCCACATGGCTTCAGCTGTGTGTCTGCTACCTCATCACAGCACAGGGAGCAGCAGTTTTCCCGGATACTGACTTGCTTCAGCAGAGCAAGGCGCCTGTGCCTGAGCAGGAAACATAGCATGTCAACTAGGAAATGGGCCCGTTGGCAGCAAAGCAGAGGAAATGCTCTGGACATGCTGTACGTGTGTGTGCTGCGAACAAAGAAGGGGCTACACAGGAGATCTGACGTGCTCAGCAGACCGGTCTGCATGGCAGGACGTTCTGGTCAGATTCCTAACTGGGAGGTCATGGTGGGGAGTCCCACCCCAGGCCTATCGATTCCGTAGTAAAAGGTTCATTTCTACCTTACTCAGACCAGTCCATTGTTCTCAGGTATCTGGGATACCAAACCTTTGCAATGTTAAGAGTAATCTTTTCCAAACGCCTGGGATACATAAGCACTGGATGGAGCAACAGAAACTCCTCCCTGTTCCATTGTTGCCCACATACATCTCTAGTTACTGCAGATGTTAAATGTTAACTATCCTGTACCACCAACCCTAGAACCCCGCCACCCCCTCTGCTAATTCCCGCCTCCTTAATCTACCCCAGTGGCCTTCATGTACCTCCTTCACTCTCCTCCTCTGACCTAACTGCATAAAGAAGCTGCAGAAGCGCCACTCTCCAGAGCATTTGCTCAATCCCTTGAGATCTGGTTTCTGGGCAAGTTCTCAGTTTGGCTCAAATAAACACTAAAAACTCTTCTAAAATTTTCCTACAGGTTTGGATGTTCTGGCATCAACAATGTGAAGTATACTAAGCTTTGTCCAGTAGTTTCCACACACCATCTCATTTCACTCTTACAAAGATTTGAAATCATCTGATCTCATTTGGAATAAGAGCCATGGTAATTTCCATTGTATAGACAAATAGTTCAAGGAAATAATTTGCATAAGGTCACACGCAGTAAACAGATTCAGGAATCAAGTTCAAATCTTCTAGTACTAAAGTCTAGTGCTCTTTTTATTTTACTAGCAAATTTTCAACCTTATAAGTCACCATCTCTGGGAGTTTGATGAAAAGCATAGGGTCTTTCCCAAGAGAAATGCACCAACGTAAGTTTTCATACGATTTCAAGTGTCAACATAAAAACACCCAACCTATAAGAATTTTGAGAGTTTACTTGAGCCAAACTGATGACAATTGCAAGGATGCAAAATCTCAAGGAACTGAGAAAATGCTCCAGAAAATGGCAGTTTTATCATTTATATATCAGAATCAAAGGGGAAGATGTCAGAGTTACATGAAATCCACTGGTGATAGATTAGAGAGACTGGAGAAAGCTAAGTGGGGAAACCTCTGGGCTTGGATAAGGAGTAAATGGATTAGACACGTATGAACATAGGTGGAATAGAGGACAGGCAACAATTAACAACATGGTAATAATAATAACGTGGGGATTTAGAGTCTTGGCTCTGGTGGTGGTGGTGGTTGTGCCTGGAGGGTAAATTACTGTGACATTCCAAAGGTATGTTATCAGGTATGTTATCTTAGATGCAGAAAGACAACAGACAGGCTCAATTAAGGTGAAGACTGACCTTCACTAGGGAAAAATACCAATTAATGGATTAATTGATCACAAGGAGGGAGTCCTAGGAATGTCCCAGTTACAGCTGGTTGGTCAGAAACACAGGTAACAACTTGGACTTTTGATGGCATCTAACATGGGGGAGAAGTGCAGTCTTGTATACCTGTGGGATCTGACACCATCACAGGTCAATAGTGAGTTAATGCTTGGTAGTGTTGCAAAACACACATAGGACCATTCTAATAATAGGAGTAGAAGTGCAAAGGCCCTGAGGCTACAATAGATCTCAGTATGTTTTAAATGTTTAAAACCACAGTATGTTCTAGGAGCAGCAAGGAGGCCAGGTGGCTGAAGAAAGAGCAAAACCAAATGGGCGATGGTAGGAGATACAGTCAAAGAAGTAATGGAGAGGCCCTGGCCGGTGAGCTCAGTCAATTAGAGCGCCGCCCTGAAATGGTCACTTAGTGGACAACTAAGCACAAATAAGTGGAAGAACAAGTGAATGTTTCTCTCTCTCTCTCCAATCAAGCCATGAAAAGAAAAAGAAGTAATAGAGAGGCGGGGACAAATTGTGTAGGGCATGGTAGGTCATTATAAGGGCTTACGCTTTTACCTTAAGTGAAATGAAAAGCCACTAAGTATTTTGAGCAGAGAAGCACATGATCTGATTTAACCTGTAACACACACATTCTGGAGACTGTGAACAGACTGAAGGGGGTCAAGGCAGGAACAGGGAGACTAGCTAGAAGGCAGGGCAAACGCAATCCGGGTGGGAAATGATGGAGGCTTCAACAGTGATAGGGTAGTGAGAGTAAGTACAGCTGCATTTGGGAAGATAATCTGAAGACACAGGGCAGGAACTGCCGAGGAATCCGCCAGGGCACTGGCGGGGACTGTAGGAGTCCAGCCAGGGAAGCCAGTGATGATGGAGTCACCACAGGTCTGAAGGAGGACTGCCGCAGAAGCAGTGGCCACAGCGATGGCTGCTGCAGCTCACGCGTGCAGGGACATGTGGTGCTACACTGCACTATCCCGCTCACGTGTATCTGAAGTTCTGCAACATTTGAAATCGCAGTGAAGCTGTATGTTACCCAAAAGATCTAGAGATCTCCTGTGAAACCACCTGGGTCCGGTGCTTTTTGGGAACAGAGCTCTGAATAATTGTTTTTGCTTGCATCTCTTCTGGGAGGTGTTTTAGTAATTTATATTTCCTAGGAAGTCACCATTTTACTCAGCAATGTTTCAAAACGATCTGTATAAAGTTGAAGAAAGCCTCTTAGGAACTGTTGCAATTTCTCCCGAGACACATGTGAAAGTCTGGAGATGGACTACCCGGAGCCCTTACCTTGGCAAAATGATTTTCTCTTCAGCTGTCAGGAAGGCATAATCATTAAAAGTGCTAAACTTCATAGATGGTGGATATTTGAATGGTTTTGCTCCAAAGTTGAACTCACATTGTTGATATGACATGAAACTAGCTGCAGCAAAAAATCCAGATCTACAGATAAAAATGAGTACAGAGGTCAAGAAAATTCATAAAAACAAAGCAAAGTTCACAAAGTAGTTTTCAGAAGTCGGAATGAGTCACAGCCCAGTGAAAGGCAGGCCAGTTCTGTTTCTTGACTTAGACAGGCTGGGGAGCCTGCCCTGTCTTCCTACGTCAAACTTTGAGGCAGGTTTAGGCATGATCAAATGGGTCCCCAATTTCTTGAAATAAAATGGCTCCTCATCACAACTGACTATATAAATGGACAAAGTTTTTATTTTTCCTGGAGATAAGTACATTCCATGCATCTCTTCACATTTTTGCCTGGGAAACGCTACTTACACTGTAGATGAAAAGACTTGCTTCTCAGGAGGCAGCTGGTTGCCGTTCAAAAAGAAGATCATTTGCTTTTCATTCAAGTCTAACAGAAACCCTACCGTATCTCCTACAGGAGAAAGCAGAAACGCTGTCAGGATAAGGGTGTCCCCACCGGGATCCTGCTCAGTGTCTCAGGGCTCTGAAGCCACTGCACCGAGTCTGCATCCGCACCCCAGACTCACCACGTCTATCCTCGCTACTGCTTCTGCGACTGCTCTGACCCCACACACCAGTGCTTAACGGGCCATTACGAAGAAAGTGCTGCCAATTACTCTATGACAAGCCCAATTTCAAAGACATTAAAAATGTGCAAAAAAAAGTGCATTTTAGGATCAGTGAAACACGGTAAAATCAAAACCATGTGCTTCTTTGCCTCTTGGGTGAGATTTAAACTTCCTATAACAAGTGTCCAAAAAGATTTTTTAAAATAGCATTCATCTTCATTCATAAAGTTTTTGCTTTTTAAATTGTTAAAGATGAACACACAAAATTACACAGTGATGACAAGAAAAATGGACACTCGGTGCTGGCGGGGGAAAACCTGGTAATATATAGCAAAAGAATTTAAAAAATGAAATTCTTTATTCCCTTTGCCAGAGAAGTTTCACTTTAAGCATTTATCCTGAGACAATCCAGAATGGATTATGATCTTTTGTTAAATAAACTTTTATATTCCTTTAAGAATCTCTAAGTCACTAATGTGAAGGCTTACATTGGCTTTTAAGGTTTATTTCCTTTCCTAAATGATCAGTGTAGTTAATTCAGTGTATCTGTCCCTGCATAGCAGTTGTCAATTTCCTGCTTTCTTAGCATTCCTGAGAATTCAGTTTACATTTAGAGTGTCCACTGGGGCAGAAAACCGAGAGAAGGCTTGGTTGGGGAAGGTGCTGGGCCCCATCCCCTATCTAGTCCAATGCTGGGGATAAAATCTTCTCAGGGGCCCTGGCCGGTTGGCTCAGCGGTAGAGCGTCGGCCTAGCGTGCGGAGGACCCGGGTTTGATTCCCGGCCAGGGCACATAGGAGAAGCGCCCATTTGCTTCTCCACCCCTCCGCCGCGCTTTCCTCTCTGTCTCTCTCTTCCCCTCCCGCAGCCGAGGCTCCATTGGAGCAAAGATGGCATGGCTCTGTGGCCTCTGCCTCAGGCGCTAAAGTGGCTCTGGTCGCAATATGGCAACGCCCAGGATGGGCAGAGCATCGCCCCCTGGGGGGCAGAGCACCGCCCCATGGTGGGCGTGCTGGGTGGATCCCGGTCGGGCGCATGCGGGAGTCTGTCTGACTGTCTCTCCCTGTTTCCAGCTTCAGAAAAATGAAAAAAAAAAAAAAAAAAAAAAAAATCTTCTCAGGGGCCCCATCCCCTCCATCAGGCTCTGTGTGTGTGTTCAGAACGAGTGGGGGGGGGCAGGACCAGGAGGCCCCCAGAACACTACCCTCCAGTAGGACCCTCCAGTACAGGTGCTGTAGCAAGGAAAGCCTGTATTCACTGTATTTAGCCAGAGGTAAAAAGGCTCAATAACCTTAAATCCTTTGATCTAAGTGTTTAACAAACCAACTGTGTGGCTCTAACTTTGCTGATCGAATCTTTCATTAAACATTTCCAGGGGTCTAGGACCTTGGATACTGCAAACTGGATGGAATAAAAATTAAATGGGGTGAAAAAAAATCATGCTGTTGCTGAGATACATTCCTGCAAAAAACGCTGGAGCCGCAGCTGAGCGTTCTGGTAGCCTGTGCCCGTGCAGCAGCCTGAGCTGATGTCTGGAGAATGGCGCTGGGCGGACACGTCTGCGGCTGACAATGCTCAAGCCTTCCTTACAGGCCGCTCTAGAGGAGCCCAGAGTGTGTCCACTGAACCAGAGCGTGTCCACTGTGCCGATTCCACAGCCATCTGGTCACTGAGAATACCCTGATGTAACTGGCATTACAATTTCAGTATCTTCAGTATCTCCATGGCTGCTTTGATTCAAAACATATACCCAGAGAGTGAACTAGAATTCACATTAATCTTAAAATTACCACTTCCCGCTAAATTAAGAATTTTATATCCTGAGATGTTTTTGCTGAAGGAAGGGCCCCACTAGAGGTGAACTTACCAGCTAAACACTGTTCAAATCTACGGTAGGGGGTGTGAAGGTCAATTAATGCTTTTCACTTTTAATATTCTTCCATTAAAGCATTTTAAGGCCTAACATAATAGAGACACTTCATAATAACCAATGTCTTGACCTAGCTGATAAATGCATTATGGGGCGAAATGAAATCCTGTACCTTCTTTCCAGCATGGGTGTAGGTGAGGCTTGCTTCTGGCATTGTACCAAATCAGCTGCCGGCAGCCATCGTATGCACAGGAGTACTCATCGTCCCCAATGCCATAGCCTTCCTGGAGGGGGACAGGGCACAGAAGATTAGCAAGGCCTGCTGTGTTGTGGGGAAAGAGTGTGTCTTTTTTAACCTGGTGGCTGGAATTCTAAGCTTTCGGATGAAGGGGGAGCCTATGTTCTTGGAAGATACCAAAATTCTGACCCAGAAATCTGGTACAAAGTGAGTGGAGAATGACTACACCAACAAATATTTGCCATATCTCACATTTGTTAGTTCATTTAATTCTTACTAACCACCTTGAGGCCAGTGGCCTCCATTTTAAGAGGAAATAGAGGCTCAGAGAGGTCAACCAACTTGCCCAAGGACACGTTACTAACAGAGTCAAGTTTGGACTGTGGTGGAGTGAACACCCTTTTGTAGTGGACTTTAAAATTCCCACATGCTCAGATTTCAAAGCGGGAGACAGGACCAAGGTTACAGTGGACAATCAGCTAATAGCTACTCTGAGATCAGCTCAATTTGAGCAACAACAGACATCTTTCCACATGTCTATTGGCCACTTGGATGTCTTCATCGGAGAAGTGTGTTTTCAGGCCCTTCACCCAGTTTTTTTTTTTTTGGTGTTGTGTTGTAGAAGTTCTTTATAAACTTTGGATATTAACCCCTTATCAGATGTATCATTGATGACTATGTTCTCCTAGTCAGTGGGTTGTCTTTCCATTTTGTAGATGGTTTCCTTTGCTGTGCAAAAAAGCCTTTTAGCTTGATATAATCCCATTTGTTTACCTTTTCTCTTGTTGCCCTTGCATGAGGAGTTTTATCAGAAAAAAAAGTGCTATGTAATATGTCCAAGATTTTACTGCCTATGTTTTCTCCTAGGATTTTTATGGTTTCTAGTCAAACACTTAAGTCTTTAATCAATTTTGAGTTTATTTGTGTGTGTGGTGTAAGGTGGTCTAGCTTCATTATTTTGCATGTATCTGTCCAATTTTCCTTACACCGATTATTAAACAGACTATCTTTACCCCATTGTATGTTTTTGCCTCCTTTGTCAAATATTAATTGACCATAAGAGTGCGGGTTTATTTGAGCTGTTATATTCCATTGATCTATATGTATATGTCTGTTTTTATGCCAGTACCATGCTGTGTTGGTTACTAAGGCTTTGTAACATACTTTGACATCAGGTAGCATGATTCCTCCAACTTTGTTCTTCTTTTTCAAGATTGCTGTGGCTACTCAAGGTCTTTTGTGGTTCCATATACATTTTGGAATATTTGTTCTAGTTCTGTGAAATACACCTTTGGTATCTTATAGGAATTGCATTGAATCTATAGAGTGCTTTGGGTATTGTAGACATTTTATGATGTTAATTCTTCCTATCCATGAACATGGTATGCTTCCACTTATTTGCATCTTCTTCAGTTTCTTTCTTCAGTGTTTTTCCTTGGTTTCCCTTTCTGGTAGTTCATTATTGGTGTATAAAAATGAAACTGAGCCTGACCAGGCAGTGGTACAGTGCATAAAGCATTGAACTGGGACACAGAGAACCCACGTTCAAAACCCTAAGGTTGCTGACTTCAGTGTGGGCTCATCCAGCTTGAGCATGGGATCACAGATATGACCCCATGGTCACTGGCTTGAGCCCAGAGGTTGCTGGCTTGAAGAACAAAGTTGCTAGCTTGAAGCACAAGGTCGCTGGCATAAGCCCAAAGGTCACTGGCTTGAAGCACAAGGTCGCTGGCATAAGCCCAAAGGTCACTGGCTTGAAGCACAAGGTCGCTGGCTTGAGCCCAAGGTTGCTGCCCTGAGCAAGGGGTCACTTGCTGTGCTGGACAACCCCCACCCCCACTGTCAAGGCACATATGAGAAAGCAATCAATGAACAACTAAGGTGCCTCAGTGAAGAATTGATGCTTCTCATCTCTCTCCCTTCCTCTCTGTCTGTCCCTATCTGTCCTCTAAACTCTGTCTGTCAAAAAAACAACAAAAAAAACACCAGATTTCTGGGTATTTATTTTGTATCCTTCAGACCCACTTACTTCTGACTACATGACGCTACACAAAAGCCCCACACTTCCAGGTTTTAATAGAGGCCCACTTGACTAGGTTGACTAGGAGGCCCTGCATCAGGGAACGTTCCCAACAAAAGTAACAGCATACTGGGGTCTAGTTCTCCCCCCTGGACAAGAATCTGGACCTGAGCCCTTCCTCCAAACTGTCTCTCTTCAGCAAGGAGTTTAGTAAAATGCCATGAACAATTCTGAGATGCTATTCAGCCTTTCTGAAAAGGCCCTTTAGAAAAGATGCTTAGGGCAGGCCGGTTTAGTTTGATTTTGCTGCATCACTTCTAAAACCCATCCCAGAGCCTGACCAGGCGGTGACGCAGTGGATAGAGCATCAGACTGGGATGCCGAGGACCCAGGTTCGAGACCCCAAGGTTGCCAGCTTGAGCATGGGCTCATCTGGCTTGAGCAAAAAAGCTCACCAGCTTGGACCCAAGGTTGCTGGCTTGAGCAAGGGGTTACTCGGTATGCTGAAGGCCCGCGGTCAAGGCACATATGAGAAAGCAATCAATGAACAACTAAGGTGTTGCAACAAAAAACTGATGATTGATGCTTCTCATCTCTCTCCGTTCCTGTCTATCTATTCCTCTCTCTGACTCTCTCTCTGTGTCCCTGTAAAACCCATCCCAGGAGCTCACATATGGGATGGGAGACTTATTTAGGTTAATAAAATAATCCAAGGGGCTTTCCCCAGCACAAAGGGTAAAAATCATATACCCACAAAATATTCCTGATCAAAACTGGATTAATTTCATAAAGTTTATAATTTGAATAATAGATGAGTGGACTAGGCATTAGAAGGGTACAATATCCGTAGGAAAGGGAGGAACCCCAACCTTTCATACTCAAGTAGTGCTAGACCAACCCTGCCTCTTCTACTGGATTTATCTTCCATCTATATTACTGCTTTCTATAACAAAAACTAAATACTAAATTTCGAAAACAAATGTGTCTACTAATTACAAGGTAAAAGTCAAATAAGAGAAATCTACGTTTTGTACCTAAAGGAAGAGAAGTCCTACAAAGTTAGCCTGAGCCAAAGGTGTGGCTGGGGCCAGAGCAGAGCAGACAGAGGGCACATCCAGCCTCTAGGTGGAACATTACCATCAACTTAAAACTCAGAGAGGAAAATAAAGCTACGGGGCAATTTCCCTTGTGTTTCTTTCTACTTCTGAATCAGTTCAGCAAGCCACTGTAAGGGATTTGGCATCATGTAATTCAGCCCAAGAAACAGTTATTGTGCAAACCTATCGGAAAAATAAGTGTCCTCCACCCACTCAGAGAAATACTGCCACCACACCCACTGGCACATTCTCCAGGGTACTCACATGATTGAGAAATTTGCTGTCACGTGTGGCCCAGCCGATCTGCATGACGCCAGAAGTGACCACTGTGACTTCGTAGTACCACACCCCACCGTCCACACAAAAGGTGCACCGCACACTTTCGAAAGAGGAGGCATCACAGCGAGCCTGGGAAAACCACAGTGGGGCGGCCCCGTCAGTGCCTGGAGACCGCCAGAGGACACGGGCGCTCAGAAAGCTGGCTGTCCCTTTCCTCAGTAAAGCTTCCGGTGGACTGCTGTTTCCTTCTCTGTGTACCCTCAGTGACAAAAAGTGCACAACTAAATGTAGCACACATTAGGTTACAGTTTTATTTTCAAGGATTCTAATAGGACTGGAAGATCTCAAACGTGGTTGCAGCAACAATTAGCAAAGGCTACTGGTCTCAGTGCAGAATCTTTACAAATGAACTAACACTGCCTTACCCCATACCTGATATGATAGAGGGAGAGGAGATTGAAGCGTATAAGGTGTGGTACCCCAAAATTATTGAAAGCAGAAAACTTCATAAAACATTAGGCAGTATGTAAGATCAAAGAGCTATCTGCAGCCATTCTTCACACAGCTCTTTCATCTTGACACGTCTAATGCCTCACGGTACCTTCCTGCACCTAAGCAGCTCTCTCTCAACCCTCACCACCAATCAGCAGCGTTTCCAACACTGGGGGAGGGGGGCGCTGGCCCAAATACAATGGGCTGCGCAGGGATTCAAAAAAGGAAGGGCCTTTTTTTTTTAAGAAACACTAGTCTCTGAATCTTTAGCTGAATAAAATAGCAAAGACTAAAAACGAATATATTTAAACCAAACAGTCAATACATACTATAGTGCTTCCCATATGTGCAGCACTATGTGAGATATAAAAGGGTAAATAATAGCCCAACACCCTCTCTACTGCCATTTGTACCTCTAACCATTCTTTAAGTATGAAATAACTTCTCGTTTGCCCTGCAGGAAACTGCCTTTGCTCAGAACCAGGGCAGGAAAATGAGAACACAATGTCACCCCTCCCCCACCTCAGAACGGTCCATCTGCAGCAGCTTTTACCTCCAGACCATGAGGTGAGATCTTCAGGTATTCGCTGACATCATTACTGTTCAGCATGGCGCTGATGCTGTTCAAGTCCACTTTCTCATAGGTCAGCTGCCTACCTTCTTTCAAAACTGCAAAAGAGAAAGTGGTCATGTTTCCAAGGCAGGTGATTGTGGAAAAACAGCTTGTGTTATGGCTAGATGCCATTGGCGTTCAGGAGTGGAGGTGCTTATAGATGGCAGGATTGGTGGGGAGACTTGGGACCTTGGCTTCGTGGCCACGCCACCACATGCAGAATCAAGCAAATGCTAGGAGCAGTGGCATCGCTGGGTTTCTGCTTTCACTTCCTATGTTCATTATGGGCACACTTCAGAGATACTGTGGGTTCTGCAACAAAGTGAGTATCGCAACAAAGCAAGTCACATGAATTTTCTGGTTTCCCAGTGCATATAAAATTTATATTTAGCCCTGGCCGGTTAGCTCAGTGGTAGAGCGTCGGCCTGGCGTGCAGAAGTCCCGGGTTTGATTCCCGGCCAGGGCACACAGGAGAGGCGCCCATCTGCTTCTCCACCCCTCCCCCTCTCCTTCCTCTCTCTCTCTTCCCCTCTCGCAGCCGAGGCTCCATTGGAGCAAAGATGGCCCAGGCGCTGGGGATGGCTCTGGTTGCAACAGAGCGGCGCCCCAGAGGGGCAGAGCATCGCCCCTGGTGGGCGTGCTGGGTGGATCCCAGTCGGGCGCATGCGGGAGTCTGTCTGACTGTCTCTCCCCGTTTCTAGCTTCGGAAAAATACAAAAAAAAATATATATATATATTTACACTATACTATAGTCTATTAAGTGTATAACAGTATTATGTCTAAAACAATGTACATACTTTAATTTAAAACTACTTAGCTGCTAAAAAAATGCTAACTATCATATTTGTAATCTTTTTTTTTTTGTATTTTTGTATTTTTCTGAAGCTGGAAACGGGGAGAGACAGTCAGACAGATTCCCGCATGCGCCCGACCGGGATCCACCAGGCACACCCACCAGGGGCGACGCTCTGCCCACCAGGGGGTGATGCTCTGCCGCGACCAGAGCCACTCTAGTGCCTGGGGCAGAGGCCAAGGAGCCATCCCCAGCGCCCGGGCCATCTTTGCTCCAATGGAGCCTTGGCTGCGGGAGGGGAAGAGAGAGACAGAGAGGAAGGAGGGGGGGTGGAGAAGCAAATGGGCGCTTCTCCCATGTGCCCTGGCCGGGAATCGAACCCGGGTCCCCCGCACGCCAGGCCGACGCTCTACCGCTGAGCCAACCGGCCAGGGCCATATTTGTAATCTTTTTGCTGGGAGAAGGTCTTCCCTTCAATTTGTAAAAAATGCAATTACCTGCAAAATGCAATAAAGCAAAGAGCAATAAAAAGAGGTCTGCCTGCCCTGGCCAGTTAGCTCAGTGGTAGAGCATTGGCCTGGCATGTGGAAGTCCTGGGTTCAATTCCCAGCCAGGGCACACAGGAGAAGCGCCCATCTGCTTCTCTACCCCTCCCCCTCTCCTTTCTCTCTGTCTCTCTCTTCCCCTCCCACAGCCAAGGCTCCACTGGAACAAAGTTGGCCCTAGGCATTGAGGACAACTCCATGGCCTCCGCCTCAGGCGCTAGAATGGCTCTGGTTGCAACAGAGTGATGCCCCAGATGGGCAGAGCAACACCCCCTGGTGGGCATGCCGGGTGGATCCCGGTTGGGCGCATGCGGGAGTCTGTCTGACTCCTCCCCGCTTCTCACTGGGGGGGGGGGGGGGGGGGGGGCGGAATAAATAGAGGTATGCCTGTGTTTTGCATACAACAACCTCTGATTTGTACTTTTTCAGAATTCTTTAAGTGGCAGGCCACAGCTGCATGCTAAGCGAGTCCCCACAGTGCTGCGGTAGCAGAAGGGGTTATGTGTCCAATTGCGCTTCTGCACAGTGCTCATGGCAGATGGGGAGTGAGGCTATACTGGTAAAACAGTTTTACTCTAGTGGCCCTGGGAAGAGAAAAAGAAAAGTCAGGAGCAATTCTCGTTCTGTGGGTAAGACATGACTTGAGTTTTGAAGAGCAAAGTTGGGACAGAGAGAAGAGTAGAGAGGAAATTCCAGGTGAGGGAACAGGCCCAGGGGGCAGGAATGATGGGAACCCGTTTATAGAACAGCAGGAGAACCTGACCAGGTGGTGGCGCAGTGGATAAAGCGACGGACTGGGTTGTGGAGGACCCAGGTTCAAGAACCCGAGGTCACCAGCTTGAGCATGGGCTTATCTGATGTAAGCAAAAAGCTCACCAGCTTGGACCCAAGGTCGCTGACTTGAGCAAGGGGTTACTCAGTTTGCTGAAGGCCCGCGGTCAAGGCACATATGAGAAAGCAATCAATGAACAACTAAGGTGTTGCAACGAAAAACTGATGATTGATGCTTCTCATCTCTCTCCGTTCTTGTCTGTCTGTCCCAATCTATCCCTCTGACTCTCTCTCTGTCTCTGGGGAAAACAAAAAAAGGGAATGGATTGGTGTTCCTGTCTCTCTCTCTCTCTCCCTTCCTCTCTGGTTAAAATCAATAAATAAAAATAAAAATAATTTGAAAAATAAAATAGAAAGAACAGCAGGAGATAGTGTGTGTGGGAAGAGTTGATTAGACAGTGCCATCTGGTTAATGATCTTGATGCAGCAGGAAACAGGGCAGCAGTAAAAGTTTTTGAATGGAAGAGTGCTGGAATTAGAAGCATTCCATATCACAGAGGTCCCCAAACTACGGCCCCCGCCGCACTTCTGGACGGGGCACCTCTTTCATTGGTGGTCAGTGAGAGGGGCACATTGACCATCTCATTAGCCAAAAGCAGGCCCATAGTTCCCACTGAAATACTGGTCAGTTTGTTGATTAAAATTTACTTGTTCTTTATTTTAAATATTGTATTTGTTTCTGTTTCGTTTTTTTACTTTAAAATAAGATATGTGCAGTGTGCATAGGGATTTGCTCATAGTTTTTTTTATAGTCCGGCCCTCCAACGGTCTGCGGGATAGTGAACTGACCCCTGTGTAAAAAGTTTGGGACCCCTGTCATATCACTTTTGTCTGCAGGGCCGCTAGAATACTTTCCTGCTAGAGTACAGCCAGCCTACTAGCAGAGGACCTTCTAAGGAAAGACTCCTGCTCACCAAGCAAGCTGAAGACCAGTGATCCTATATAAGAAATGGGCTCGGGGATGAAAACAGGCATTTTAATAAAGGACAACTACTTACAGAGATTGTCTAAGCTCCACTGGGCACAAAAACCAACTTGACGTTTCAGATAATCAGGATCATCAGCCCAGGACTCCAACGTGACAAGCCGGTCACTAATACTGGATTCAGAAATAGTCAATTTATTTTCACCTGTTTGAAAAGACATAAACCTTGACTGACCATGAAAGAGTAAGATGAACTGCAAGGCAAATTAGTGGCAGGAAGGAGTGAGGAGGGGTAATTAAAGAACTCGGAAACTAGAATACTGACATAGCTCAAGAGCTTTGGTGTTTTCTAGAAAGTGGCAACCTTATCACTAAATTTTTAGCTACAAAAAAGTGGGTAATCGTGGTCACCACACTTTGATTCTTAGGTGAGAAAACTTGCGTTTGTCTCTGTCATAGCTCACTGGCCTTGCAGTGTCTACACAGACAAAAACAGAAGGTGTGCATGTTTGATGAGGTTCCATATGTAAACATATCCAGTAACTAAGAAAAACAAGATTTTTAACAACCGATACATAAAATCATTAGTGCAAGAAGTCACTATACCTACTTGTCTGTGCAAACTTTTCCAGTGCGATAAGTGCAAAAAGCATGACTGTGGGGTGGGACTGTAACTTCTGAAAGACAACAAAAGATAGAGAAACAAAAACAAAACCATCATTCCCCTGCAGAGGTGCCAGGGCAGCAACTTCCTCTCCTTACCCAGTACGTCCTAGATTTCTGTTGGCGCAGTCAGAAAAGTTTTACTTATTCAAGTCCTTGACTATCCATTTGCCAATATTGTTAGTAATAAGGAAGTATTGTAAGATAGAGTTTCTTCAAGTCTTATGTTATTTTCTTGAGGTGATTGGGTTCATTTAGAGATATGGAAATTTCAAAAGTATCTTGTTAAATGCACTATGTTATATTACTTAGTTACATTTATATTAGGGCTTTACTAAATGAAATAATGCCGATTCTTACATTCATTTAAGCAACCAAACAGAAACCTAGAATTGTAGCAAAAAAAAAATGACTTGTTATTCAGCACCCTAAAAAGAACAATCCATCATTGCTGTGTGCTACAATAATAATGAAAGGAACAACTCATGGCTTAGTTTTCAATCTGTTCTCTGAAAGGAATTCCACAGTGCTGAGGGCAGGAGGGAGAGAGGTTTAAGTTCGTGTCACACGTGCAGACATGCAGAGCAAGGTCTATCTGCTTTAACACTGCATCTGACAGCCACCCTTTCACACAGTTACCTAGGAGCCTGCAGAAGAGCTCTAGGACATCAGATGACCCCACTCCTCTGGTGCCCAGCGAGGCCGCGCAAGGTCACACAACCACCATCCTCTCCTGCTGCAAAGCCTGGTGCGCACCCTACTTCTTGCCATATCTGCTCTCAATCTCACTGTCTGGCTTTCCAGGCTCTAGACCAGGGGTCCCCAAACTACGGCCCCCTGAGGCCATTTATCCGGCCCCCACCGCACTTCCGGAAGGGGCACCTCTTTCATTGGTGGTCAGTGAGAGGAGCATAGTCCCCATTGAAATACTGGTCAGTTTGTTGATTTAAATTTACTTGTTCTTTATTTTAAATCAGGGGTCCCCAAACTATGGCCCGCGGGCCACATGTGGCCCCCTGAGGCCATTTATCTGGCCCCCACCGCACTTCAAGAAGGAGCACCTCTTTCATTGGTGGTCAGTGAGAAGAGCACATTGACCATCTCATTAGCCAAAAGCAGGCCCATAGTTCCCATTGAAATACTGGTCAGTTTGTTGATTTAAATTTACTTTTCTTTATTGTAAATATTGTATTTGTTCCCGTTTTGCTTTTTTACTTTAAAATAAGATATGTGCAGTGTGCATAGGGATTTGTTCATAATTTTTTTTTATAGTCTGGCCCTCCAACGGTCTGAGGGACAGTGAACTGGCCCCCTGTGTAAAAAGTTTGGGGACCCCTGTTTTAAATATTGTATTTGTTCCCGTTTTGTTTTTTTACTTTAAAATAAGATATGTGCAATGTGCATAGGGATTTTTTCATAATGCCCTTAGCCCAGAAAGCCGTTTCTTTCTTTCCCCTCCTGAGTGTACAATCCAATCCCAACCGTGTAGTGTGACCCAGCTGCGGTCCCACCTCCGTCAGAAAATCTTGTCTCCCATGACTCTCCCAGCTCTCACGGCCCAGACCTCCCACTTCCCAATCACCTTCTCAGAACTCATGCAGCACTTAGTCTGAAGGAAGTAATTTTGCCTTTGATCACATTCTGTCGTAAAATGGACGTTTATTGTCTTGTCTGAGTGTTTTGTTCTTTCAACTAGCCAGGAAACTTCTTGACAGCAAAGGACTGTTCCACTAGTCTGTATTCCCCAGTGGTTTTCTTACAATGGTAAGTGTTTTAAGTACATATCACACAGGTACTGAAAACTAGGGCCTTGCAGATTTTGAAGAAGGCCAAGTCCACTATGCCTGCAAAAATAACTTTAAAAAACACAGTCAAGACTGCGGTCCGCCCTGGCCGGTTGGCTCAGCGGTAGAGCGTCGGCCTAGCGTGCGGAGGACCCGGGTTCGATTCCCGGCCAGGGCACACAGGAGAAGCGCCCATTTGCTTCTCCACCCCTCCACCGCGCCTTCCTCTCTGTCTCTCTCTTCCCCTCCCACAGCCAAGGCTCCATTGGAGCAAAGATGGCCCAGGCACTGGGAATGGCTCCTTGGCCTCTGCCCCAGGCGCTAGAGTGGCTCTGGTCGCAACATGGCGACGCCCAGGATGGGCAGAGCATCGCCCCATGGTGGGCGTGCCGGGTGGATCCCAGTCGGGCGCATGCGGGAGTCTGTCTGACTGTCTCTCCCTGTTTCCAGCTTCAGAAAAAAAATGCAAAAAAAAAAAAAAAAGAAAGACTGCGGTCCAGCACTGTGAGATCTGACAGCAGAGCCAAGCAAACCTTCAACTTCACCAACAACAGGGCAAACCCTCAACAACAGCTTGAAGAGTGGTAGTGATGGGGAGGGAAGGAGGAATTTAGATTCAGATCTGAGCTGATGGTTTCCTGGCCTGGAACGCCTTGTAATTTTGTTTCCACTGGGGAGGTCCCCACTACCATTTGGCAGACTCTAAGGACACACACACAAAAAGTCTATCATAGCCACTATCTTACAACTAAATTTAAAAAACAGGCCAACCAGCTGTTTTTGCTTGTAATAAATTCCTATCCCACCCTCATTTTTTTTTTAACATAGGAGGGAATAAACACTCAGGAAACACCTGCAAATAAAATTCATGACTGATTCCATTCTCTGTGCCAATGGCTAAGCTGGCAATTTTAAAAAATGCACAATTCTAAATGACTAAGAATAACTAGCTTTGATGGCTCACTTACCAGACACTGTAGCAAATATTCCAGTATTCCTGGGCTAAGTAAACCTATGCTTGCAGGACCTAGACGAATACAACAAACGGACAGAATTAAATGTGCCACGTTATTTTTAATCAGTACCATAACAATAGAATTGTTTTGGTAGAACTCTTACAAAGTTCTGTCCTGCACATCATCTTATTCAAGCCTCCCCCTCTGAGGTAGGGAACAGTACTATGCCCATTTCACAGCTGAACAACTGAGTCCAAGTGAAGGAACTTACTCCATAGCACTTGGGGAGCACATGGCAGAGTGTGAACCAGCACCTGTTTGTTCTAATTTCTAATCAATTGTTCCTTCCACCATACATGACATAGCCAGCTAAGCTCATCTGCACTTTAATGGTAACATTGCCAAAACGGGTACTATTCATAAACAAGTTAAATATCTGCTTCTCTTCTCAGGAACTGCTCCAATTTAAAGTTCCTTTTCCTCTTCCCACTCCCTTTTATGTCTCCATTACCCAGCTAAACTTTATAAAGTGTGTGCATATATGTATGCTACACATATCCATATATAATCTCTACCTGTTATACTGAGTTCAGCCTTTTTTCTACTCTTAATTTTAAAGCAAATAAGTAACACTTTTTCTTTTAAATTTCCCTCAGAAAATCCTCAAAGCTTAATTACATTGCATTTACTTCTGTGGCCTTTGAGTAATTTTTTCCCCAGTTATCCATCCCTCAATATTTTGGGGATCAGGGAGACACATAAGATCTTCCCTGGTGGCGCTCCCCAGAGTTACCTGCCAGCTTCTCAGCCAAGCAGCCTAGGACAGCAGATGTGTTCCTGTGTTTGGCAGGATGACCTGAGTCTTGGCAAGCTACTTCTCCATTTAAATTGAGAATTTCAGTCAACTTCTGGAGTGCATCCTAAAAACAAAAATGAACAAGTGGGTTTGATAAATACACTTAGCATTTTCCCCCCACGGTAATTCTCATAGACAAAAGCTATAATCAGGGATAACTCAGAATAAGCATTCAAAAATAATATAATGTACCCAATAATACCATTATTGAAGGGAAGTATTATTTGATTAACCTGAAAGCTGTCTCACATAAACTGCTAAATTCCATTTCATTCTAAATGTACCAGTTATACCGAATCTATATACTCTTGAATCACTAAATCATTTAAATCGTTTGGGTAGAATTAGCTACTATAATTTATAATAGGGCCTAGTGATGCTGAAGTAAAAAATTACTTATTTTTTTTTTTTACCAAGCAAGAACAAATCTCACCAGTTTCTGAGGTAAACTCTAACAAAATCAAACTTCTCAACAAGCCTAGGCAACAGTTGATTCATTAGTAACTAGCCCAAAGACCTTTCTCTTTTCTCCATATTGTTTTATCATGTGGGGTAGTAATATCTGAGGCTTGAATAAATGAAAGATGCCAGAACCCAGAATTTTAAAGAAAGAATTCCATATAACATGTGGACTAAAGCAATGGAAGTTTCATTCTTTTTTCTGTGTAAGGGACAATCAAAGTTATTCAATCTTTAATGTGTAAGATTCAAAAGTGCTTTCAGTATAAAAGCTTTTTTTTTTCTTAATAGAAACTGTACAAAAATTTTTGTTATAAGGAAATTGTTTAAAGATAAGAAAATCTGTAACTGACTATTCTCTTCTAGTTTCCAAACAAAGATTGTATTTTAGATATAAATGCTTCCATTTTTAACATTTAAAAACATTTAAACTAAAGCTTTATAGTAAGCTGTTGATAGAAGGAGGCAGCACTTCATTAGTACTAATAAACCAAGTTTACATAATAAAATTAATATCAACTAAAACAGATCCCAAATATATAAAGGGGAACTGCTTCTATCAGATGTTCTTTGTGGTCATTCATCCTGTATTTAAGCACAGAAGACAGTTTCAGAAAAGGTAAGTAGTAACTTACTTTAGTGGGCAATGGACATTCATCTAGTAACAATGTTATAACAGCTGGTCCCAGTGGATCTTCCAATGGAATAACTCTAATTAAAGACTGGACAACGTCCAACCATCCTTCATCTGTGAGCAAATCAAGAAGATTATGATGAAGCAACTATTTTAAAAATGTCAAAATATATAACTTATAACACAAGATGGCTTCACATTAAAATAGAAACACTGTTGGCCTTCATCCTGTAACTTTCAAGCAGCTAACATTTGGCATGGACATAGTCATCAACTGCTAGTAATCACGGTAGTCAAAGAACCTGAATTTATAGGAGCCTAGTGATTTCTGGGCATCTTTATTTGGATAAAATTCAAGCTATGGTCCTGGGTTCTCAAAATAAGATTAAAATAGTTTTTGGCATTTTATTTTCAACATAGGAGTTCACTGAGAAAATTTAGCCCCTGAAGTAGTTGGCTCTATTTTCCAAATAACATTTAGGAAATTGAGAGTCAAAAAATGATCCTTCCCATTCTAGAAGAGTTATGGTCAAATAGCTGTAAATGTCAAACATTTTTCCTGGTAATAATTTCAGTGAGATGAAATTAGTACTGAGATGTGCAACTACACGTTCAGGCTGCAATATACACTTCTTGTCCCTGTATAAGAAAACCTCCATATGCTAAGTGATTTTTCTTTGTCATGTGTGTTAAGTTGGAATCTTTTATTTAAGAAATGTGGTCACATTTCTTCATAATCATTAATTCATTAGAAAGTAGTTTTAAAAAACTTTAAAAATACCTGTTTCTGCCATTTCGTGCAATGTAATCATTGAATAGGGAGGTTCCTGATCACTGAAAAACAAACATTCAAGACATAAAACTTGAAGATTCGAAATAAGAAATGACAATTCCAAATATAAGTTTATACTGTTTAAGCGTGGGGTAGAGAGGAATAAGAAAGGAACACACAGAGACGGCAGAGACAACCAGAGCTGAAATCTGTAAGGACAAATGCATATTGCATGTGCTCATTTCCAAGGTCACCGTCTATGACGGCGCAAATACAGTGGGCAGAGGGCACACGAAAGGCCCAGCATGTGTCCTGAAGTAGAAGGACAGGACTAACACTGGAGACCAGGGCCTCCCTTCTGCTTTACCTCTAGGGACCAATGTCTGCTGAGACAAGCCAGGGAGGTCAACAGTATCTTTCTCACACTTACCTCACAGAAATGTCAGGAAAGGAGATAATCTCAGTTGAGGACTTATGGAAGCAAAGGCCTACATAAACATCTTCATTTTTAAGTGTTCTTCTGGGAAAATGCCACTATATGCTTAAACTTCAAAAAAAGTTGTTAAAAGAAAAACCAAAATCAATCGAGGAGCTATTTAATATTCTAAAAAGGCATGATGTACCTTAATTAAATGGGTTTTCAAACTGTGATCATGGGAATCCTAAGTGCTTTAGGGAAACTTCAATAATGAATGAGATTTTTTCCATCACACAATGATAAATTAAACTATTTAAGAAATACATTCACTACTTGTTTACATATTATGGTTCTCTGTTTTACTATGATAAAAACCATAAAAAGTATTGTCTTCAATTATTTAATCCTCAGAATAACCTTGTGATATGGGAATTACTAAATTCAGTTCAGGTATTCCTTAGCTACTGGTTATTCATGTACTGTGTCCTTTCACAATAAGGGAAAATTCTTATTTAAAAGAATTGTTTTAAGCGATATAACTGACAGATACAAACATTTCTAGAGAGCAATCTGGCAATAATGAAATTAACCCTTTGAGTAGTATGAACATTCGAGTACATCCTCATGCCTCCTGACCAATCAGAGTACGATCGTACAAAAAATTTTTAAAAACATGTACAGCAACATTAAAAAAGGGCAAATGTATGTTCTTCTTATTACCATAAATTGGTTATCAAACAAACATGATTTTAAGTTAATAAAACTGTAATTGGAACTAGTTTTATTTTTTGAAAAATAAATTTTGAAAAAATAAAACTCACTCCCGGGGGTCAGCGAGCATGAAAAAAACTCACTACTCAAAGGGTTAAGTATGCCCATACCCAACACTTCTAGAGAAACTATGACACAGGTAATGGATGCATACGCGATTGCTTGCTGCAGTGCTATTTGTAGGAACAAAGATCTGGAAGTAACCTAAGTGATCATCACCAGATTACAGTACAACAAAAGAAAATACCTTCAAGCATACAAAGGAATACATTAAAGCAGTCAGAAGCAGCTGTAGCTTTACATACAGCAATACAGGTCTCAAACACAAACAATGTTGAAAGAAGTTAAAAACAAAAAAAACTTATATAACTATCAGTTATGCACATTTTTAAAATAGCACAAAAAGCACTGTATATAAACTTCCTATACATAAACAAAACATATGTCAGGCAGGCTGAAAGAACATAACTTGGCCCTGGCCAGTTGGCTCAGTGTCGGCCTGGCGTGCGGGAGTCCGGGGTTCGATTCCCGGCCAGGGCACACAGGAGAAGCGCCCATCTGCTTCTCCACCCCTCCCCCTCTCCTTCCTCTCTGTCTCTCTCTTCCCCTCCCGCAGCCAAGGCTCCACTGGAGCAAAGTTGGCCCGGGCGCTGAGGATGGCTCTGTGGCCTCTGCCTCAGGCGCTAGAATGGCTCTGGTTGCAACAGAGCAACACCCCAGATGGGCAGAGCATTGCCCCCTGGTGGGCATGCTGGGTGGATCCTGGTCGTTCTATACAGGTGCAATTAAAGGACACACACATCCATCCCTACACTGAAAAACAAGATAAACTTCATACAGAAATAGAGGAGAAAGTTCTGGTGAAAAGGGGAGGTGCTAAAGCCATAGGACTACCGGACTCTGGGTCAGGAACTAGACAGAGGTGACCAGGAGTTCTATGCCTGCAAGGCAGATAACGGGGACCAAAACACCACCGGTGCAAGGGACGGAGCAGACTCACTAAGTGAGGCTGAGGACAGGATTCCACTCTTGGTGAGAGGAGTTGGAAAAATTATGAATAATAATCAGAGCTACAACTGGCATAAAGCTGAAAGGTTCTAGTGGGGGAAGAAAAAGGCAGAGAAAGCCATGCAGCAGGACCTGAGTTTATACAGTGGATGGGAACTTAGAACCATCCATTTTAAGCCCTGGCGGGTTAGCGCATCGTCCCGTTAGCCAAGGTTGCAGGTTCAATCCCTGGTCAGGGTACATACAAGAATCAACCAATGGATGCATAAATAAGTGAACAAGTCAATTTCAATCTCTCTCCCCCTTCCACTCTCTCTAAAATAAAAAATCAAACAAAACAAAAACCAGAACCATCAGTTTTAGGTACAGTCATAGACTGAAAGTCCCTGGGACCCAAGTGGAGTCAACAAAAGTGACAGATCAGATAGATAGGAAGAGAGAAAGAGAGAAAATATGAATGACAAAGACAGAACATTATGCACACAAGTGAGGGGGAAAATTTCTATCAAGAGGAGTCTGCAGCCCTGGCCAGACAGCTCAGTTGGTTAGAGCATCGTCCCAAAGCACAGAGGCTGCTGGTTTGATCCCTGGTCAGGGCACATACAGGAGCAGATTGATATTCCTGTCTCTCTGTTTCTCTCTCCTTTCCTCCTCTCTGAAATCAATAAAATAAACATTAAAAAAAGAGAGTCTTCAAATTAAAAGTTCTAAATCACATGAGAATAACTAACATTAATACCATTAACAATCTGAGGATAGAAGCACTACCCCAAAACTGCAAATAATAGAACTTCAAAATGATTTTAGAATAAGTGTATAGAAAGTGTATTTCCTATAGCAACAACTCTCTCACTATGATATTAGGGACTACGGTCTCCTGTCAGGCCAATGTCATCCTTTCCAAAGTCAAAAGGAGAACAATACATATAGATTATTTTATACCTACAGATGTTCTTTCAGGTATAGTCTTAGTCTGTCTATCTTTCATGTCTAGTTTTATCAAGCCTTAAAACTTTATGTTATAAAATTCTTCTCCTTTAGTAGTTTCTAAAAAACAAGCAATGTAATTATGCTTACAGACTGAACACTATTCTGTCATTATATTCTCCAACATGGGGGACTTTACATTTGTTTTACATCTGCCTTACTTTTGCATTCTCAGTAGAGTTATGACTGTAATTCAGTATAACAGGTTTAAAGTAAAAGTTTCCCTATTACTCAAATGGACACCACTTGCCTCATATAAGTGAATTATGTGCTTTATCAATAAGTTCACTTGTTATTTGTAAGTTTCCTGAAGCTTGGAAATAAATAAACCTTGCCCCCACGCTCTCTGAATCACTTTATTTATTTATTTACTTATTTATGCGAGAGAGAGAGAGAGAGACAGGAAGGGAGAGAGAGGAGAAGCGTCAACTTGTAGTTGAGGCACTTCAGTTGTTCACTGATTACTTCTCATACGTTTCTTGACTGGGTACGGGGAGCGGGGGACAGGGGCGGGGAGGCGGCTCCAGCTGAGCCAGCGACTTCTGGGCTCAAGCCATCAACCATGGGATCATGTCAATGATCACACACTTAAGCTGGCGACCCCGCACTCAAGCTGGTGAGCCTGTGCCCAAACCAGTGACCTCTGGGTTTCAAACCTGGGACCTCAGCATCCCAGGTCGATGCTCTATCCCAGGGGTCGGGAACCTATGGTTTGCGTGCCAGAAGCGGCTCTTTTGATGGGCTGCATCTGGCTCGCAGACAAATCTTTAATAAAAAAAAATGTTAAAAATATAAAACATTCTCATGTATTACAATCCATTCATTTCCTACCACTCATGTTTATGGTTGCGGGTGGCTGGAGCCAATCACAGCTGCCCTCTGGGACAACACCAAATTTTTATTGGATAATGCGTAATGTACGCGGGGTCGTTGTATGGCTCTCACAGAATTACATTTTAAAATATGTGGCATTCATGGTTCTCTCAGCCAAAAAGGTTCCGACCCCTGCTCTATCCACTGCGCCACTGCCTGGTCAGGTTTATTTATTTTTTACTATTCCCATTTTAAAGATGATGACTCTGAGTCTTTGAGAGGTAACTTGCCCAGTGTCAATGTAGCTAGTTAAGGTGCTGGACTAGAATTTGAACCTTGGCCCTCAATGCTCCTAACTACTGAACTACATGGTTAAGTTAAAATATTTTTCAGTTTGAACAATTCCCTTTAATCCTACTGTTATTCGATCTGGGATTTTGTATTTAACAGTTGAGACAAAGCAGAGGAAAACACAGAACTGGTACAGGTAGCTGTACCCTGCAGTTTCAATTTATAAGTTTCCCAAATGGATCTAAGAGGGCCAAATAGGAGGATGAAGAAGAGACGAAGAAGAAAACTTTTCTTGGTCTATTTACGTTGTCCACAGAAGTTGTGTGCAGCCACGCTCGAGGTAAAACAACCCTTCTTGAATCTCTGGTTAGTGCAGCAGACAGACAAGCAAGATAAGAGTGAGTCTTTGTGAAACCATTTCCTAATGTAGCCCGGAATACAAGCTCACTGCATATTTACTGTATTTCCTAATAAAGACTGTAAATTTAATTAGTGTTTTGTGCTACAGAAATGTTTAGATATTTTCAGACAGGAGTAGACATTAGCAAGTAAAAACATCAAGCCATGAAATCTACGCTGCCATTGGAGGAGAAATAAAATATTCTCCCTTCCCCCGTGAGCACAAGGCTTGGCGAATAGATCCTACGAACTGGAGGAGTCCAAAAGCTATGGTTCCTGGCAGAACACTTTTCATTACAAAGGAGGTGGCTGCGAGTCAGATACTTACTTATCTACAAGCGTCCGTATGACTGCCAGTGTGTCCAGCACCAGCCCGTCTACATTTTGTTTCTTTCTCCTGGGCTCATGTGGTCCTCGGCCCCTCCTTGGTGGCCGAACAGGGTCCCGGGGTTGGTTCCTTGTGTCAGCAGTGGGTACTGCACTGTTCTCAGCCTGCTGCTGCTGGGTGTCGACACTATCTTCTGCTCCACTGTCATCTCGGCAGATACAGGAATTGCCCATGGCAGCAGTGGCGCCTCTAGTCCCCAGGAAGTGGGCTATGTGTTCCTCAAGAGTCAACAGCAGACCCTGGCCAAGGCTTCTGCTCGCTAAGAACACGGCCCAACCAAAGACAATCATTTAGATAGTTTTCAGTTTTTCAAGTACTGGTTTCATAATCTGGAGCTGAGACACTTGCATCCTATTTGTTTTTAGCAACTGGATGCTGAAGAAAGTTGCACAGTTGATCTCCAACATTATCAATTACAGGGAATCCTGGTCATCCAGTAGCAGTTCTAAAAGAAAAAGAGAAGGCAAAAGGAAAATGAGTCAGAGGTTCTCAGTTATTCAATTACTCAAACTTTCCTAGTTTGGTTTTGTAGACAGTAGGATTACAATGAAGAGTCTTCTTTGGTTATTTTTATGTTTCCAATACAAAGAAGTATCTCTGCATAAGAGAATCAACAATCAATAATTTCTTATTATATTATGAAGTTGATTGCTAAACCATATCCTTGTAAACCACAGGAGTTGCCATTGATTTAAAAAAAAACCATATGTGTGCTTCTATTTATACAGAATTACATTAGAAGAATGTGTACAGTTAGTTTTTCAAGGGCTCCTTTTATGGGTAAGAAAAGAACTGTCTCCTTTCTTAATTTACATATATGAGAAAACAGTGTTTCAAATAAAATATCTACAGAGGTTTGCTGTTAAAAAAGTTATGATACAATTGTAGCAGACCCATTTGATATGAAGAAAAACAAAATGATAGTTTGTACTTAAATTACATAAACAGCAGAGGTCTCCCATTGTGGCTCTTGAGAATTTACAGAAATCATACAAATAGTTACAGTTTTTCTGTTACTTAAGCAAGATTCAGTTTGAGGAACACAAATATTTATCACAAGGTTACATTTTCACAGTGATCAATTTGTTGAGCAACACATCTGCTACAAAGTTAAGTATAAGGATGCACCAATTATTTATTTATTTATTTTTTTTCTTTAAGGTGTTGTGCACTTTATTGAACTGGTCTCAAGTCAGTGTACAGGTAAGCCCTGGACACCAATTATCTTTGAAAAAACTGACCAAGCACCTTGTGTCCAGCACCATGCTGGCACTGTGCCTGGGAGAACAAGGCACAATCCCTGGCCTCCAAAAATCTGTGGATGGCCACTCTCATCCCACACAGTAGATTTATTATCACACACCTAATGATAGAACTAGCTCTTTATTAAGCTGAGAAATTTAGTTAGGTCTAGAAAGAAGTACAGATCGAGAAGCAGGAGACTGACATGGAGCTGGTAGCAAAAGTAAAACATCATGCCGAGACCTAGACACTAGGACCCACACGGACGCTAATGGACGGACACATAGGCATAGAGACTGGTGCATAGTCTCTATTCAATGTCTGGCAATTTACAATTAAATCCTCAGATACTGGGCAATGGCTCAGAAATAGATATAAATTAAATGTATAATTCGGTGGGATTAGAGCCAAAAGAAAAATTACTTCTATTATTTTGGACAGATTTGCAGCAAATTCTTTTAAACATTTTCCAAATGTAATCAGTCCTCCTGGGGGGACCTGAAGAAAAGGAGATAGATGGAGATAAAAAAATCTTTGCGTATAGATATAAAATTTAATCTAATATATGTAAGGGGGGGAAGGACAGGAGGAGAGTGGATAGGATACGTTAAGATAGGATGCAAGGAGACAGGAGAGACAGCAGACAGACATCATCTCCCTCCAGAAACCAAGAGCAATGGCTGAGCCAAGAGATACAAATGTTTGGGGTTCCCCTCCAGTCAGGCTGCCTTCAAAATTTGGAGGTTGTACTTAAAAGGATGTGACTGAAATATTGGTAAGAGCATGATGTTAGTGGCTCAGCTGGAAATAGCTTTTTTTAAATTTTTTTATTTTTTGTATTTTTCTGAAGCTGGAAACAGGGAGAAACAGTCAGACAGACTCCCGCATGTGCCCGACCAGGATCCACCCGGCACGCCCACCAGGGGCAATGCTCTGCCCACCAGGGGGCGATGCTCTGCCCCTCCGGGGCATCGCTCTGTTTCGACCAGAGCCACTCTAGCGCCTGGGGCAGAGGCCAAGGAGCCATCCCCAGCGCCCGGGCCATCTTTGCTCCAATGGAGCCTCGGCTGCGGGAGGGGAAGAGAGAGACAGAGAGGAAGGAGAAGGGGAGGGGTGGAGAAGCAGATAGGCGCTTCTCCTGTGTGCCCTGGCTGGGAATCTAACCCGGGACTTCTGCACGCCAGGCCGACGCTCTACCACTGAGCCAACCGGCCAGGGCCTGGAAATAGCTTTTTAAAAGAGAACACATTCTAAACCAGCAAAGAGTTGACGTAATATAATTGTCATTACTGCAGAAACCAGGGTATCCGATTCCCTTCAGAAGGTAGATAACAAAGAGATTTCATTGCTTAAAAAGGACAGGAGAGAGAAATCAGAAATAACTCTTTTAAAGGGTCGCTGGTACAAATTTCTATTGATCTTATCAATTATGCTGGTTTCCGAGAGACCAAAAAGCAACATTCAAGCAACAATGCTCTGGCCCTTATAAAAGTTCAGAGAAGGCACTACTGGAACAATTCAGAGGAGAGGAGGTCAAGAATCCAAGGTTTTCTGGCAGGTTTGCCACTAGGCAGTAAGTAGCCCAGCCGATATGCAGCTAGAGCACTTGCTTAAAATTCTAAAGTAGTACATTTAAAAAATTGTATTAAGTTTTTAAAGTAAAAAATGAATGCACATTCATTTTGAGACCAATATGCTGCATACATCCACAGAAAATGAAAGCCTGTTTTCTGCTCTCTTCTGAAAGATGTTCTTCATAGCCCATTCCTTTCCCAGTAACTCCCTTTAAAAGCTTCATGTGTTTACTTCCATACCTATTATTATGTACTTACAATTTGTTAAAACGGAACTAGGATGATGCCATATTGTTCTTTTATCTGCTCTTTTCCCTTAACAATACACGTTTATACTAATATAAGGCTGTAAAGAAATCCATATTCTGGCCTGACCTGTGGTGGCGCAGTGGATAAAGCTTCGACCTGGAACGCTGAGGTCGCTGGTTCAAAACCCTGGGCTTGCCTGGTCAAGGCACATATGGGAGTTGATGCTTTCTGCTCCTCCCTTCTCTCTCTCTCCTCTCTAAAATGAATAAATAAATAAAGTTTAAAAAAAAAAAGATCTTTGTTTAAAAAAAGAAAAAAAAGAAATCCATATTCTGAATTATCAGTGTTTCCTAATCAATATACTATAAAAAATCTGCGGCTAAGCCAAGTAATTCTTTGGGGATGGTAGAAGGGAGTGGCCCATAATTCCATATAAGGGAACTCGATCTGGGAATGCTTCATCTCCTGGGGAAGTGCTGTCACCCACACTGCTCTGTGGTATCAAAGTTACCAGGCAGGAGGGAATTCCACGGGCTTCTGTCAGGTTCCCGAATCTTTCCACAATCAATATGGAGGTTGGGATAGGCATGATGAGCAAACAGCAGACTGTCCAACCAGATGCATTAAACTGGGGAAGACATAACTGAGGAAGAGAGACCACTCAGGTACTAAAAATAAATGGCAATAATTTGAGCATGTCAAGGTGAAATTAAGACCCGAAGACAAAGCCTTGAAGGGGAGAAGGGGATCCTATAAAGTTACAGTTTAATGTCAACACTTGCAAAGCTATTTAGAATAATTAAGAAGAAACACTATTGGGAGTGCTTGAGAGGAGAGCAGTGAGTTAAAAGGTTTGTTTGGAGGCTTTGGGGGAGGCGGCAAGGGGGAGGTCAAGGGGAACACTGGGTGGGGGGGAGACATATTCAGCGGGACACTTGAATCTATGTTAACACAATAAATTAAAATCAATAAAAATTTAAAAAGAAAGGTTTGGATCTCAAATTTTTAAACTTTATTCTATCCAAAAATGTTTTGCTAAGGCTTATGTGAACTGAATGTGGAATAATTAACCTATGTACATTTCCATTTAGTGCAGTTTCAAAATAAACGGGAGATATCCAATATATACATACAGGCATATTTAAAAATCTGACTAAATCTGGCGGTGAGATGACAAAAATTAAGTGGGTTATTTTTTCCCTACTTCCAAACTAAACTCAAGTGTAGCCTGAGCCAATTTCTTCCAAGTCATTTTCCTTGAATAACCCAGAAAATGATGTCAACTACAAAATTTGTCAGAGAAGGAAAATGGGTAAAAAAAAAAGTTTTCAAATATTTTAAAACCAAAGACTTTCTTTTTTAAGAACCAGCTGTAAGGACCTGGTATAAAGAAGAGATTAATTAGGTGGGGGAAGCCGTGAGGCACTTTGAAGGTAAGCCTATAAAACACAGAAAGAACAAGAGCTGTTGAATTTCCAAAATGAGCGTACAGAGTAATTGTGAGGGTTAGAGCCGAAAGCAGGGTGCATATTGCCTGACCTGTGGTGGCGCAGTGGATAAAGCGTCAACCTGGAAACGCTGAGGTTGCCGGTTCAAAACCCTGGGCTTGCCTGGTCAAGGCACATATGGGAGTTGATGCTTCCTGCTCCTCCCCCCTTCTCTCTCTCTCTCTCTCTCTCTCTCTCTTTCTCTCTCTCTCCCCTCTCTATAATGAATAAATAAAAAAAAAAAAATCTTTTAGAAAGCAGGGTGCATAAATAAAAGTGTATGATCTTTCAGATTTATTCAGCACAAAAAAATGTATAGCTCTTCATCTGAAAATCGTCACTCCTGATACCTTTCTTTCTTTTCTTTTTAAAAATTTATTTATTGATTTTAGCAAGAGAGGAAGGGAGAGGGAAAGAGAGAAAGAGGGAGGGGGAGCGGGGGAGGAAGACGGGGAGAGAGAATGAGAGAAGATTATCCACCTGCTCCTGTTTGTGCCCTGACTGGGGACAAAACTGGCAACCTCTGTGCTTCAGGACAAAGCTCTAACCAACTGAGCTATCAGGCCAAGGCTTTTTTTTTTTTTTTTTTTTCAATTTAGAAACTGACACTTTTCTTAGAGAACAAATTGTGAATTCTTTAAAGCAAAAGACTGGGTAATGGAGTTAAACAATTATACTTTCGATACTTTTGTTTTATCTTATTCCAAAGTCATCATGTGGCCCTTAAAGTGTTTCAAGGACCATTGTTTTAAGACAGTAACACTCAGCCTGCGGATCTTGTACAGGATGCCAGAGGCCACCTACAACACTACATAGGGGCGTTGCCATCAGCAAGACTGGGCACAGGTCCCAGCCTTGCAATATTCACAGCTATGCATTCTAATGACCCTGACTCTAGACACACTTTAAACAGGGAGATAGACAGTAATAGTTCCTACACCTCACAATACTACCGTGAGGAGTAAATCAAATATGCCTGTAAAACACATGGCACAGTGCCTAATACTTAAACTGGATCCACAAATGTAAAATGTTATAAAATGGGCACTTAGATATTCAGAGGTAACAAGATAACCTGGGAGGTGAGGACTCTTGAGTAAGATTGGAATGAAGAGCACTAAGACAACTAAACAACTTATCTTTCCTAGAACTCATCTACCCTGTGCTGAATAATCTTCACTTATCTATATGTTTAGACCAAGAACTTTGGAAGAGTTTGCAGCTTAATCATCCCAAACATGATGAGCATTAGAATCCCCTAGGTACTTCTTCAAGTGCAAATTCCTGGTTCCACTCCAAATAGCCAGAATCAGAGTTTCTAGGATGTGGTCCAAGCAAGTGTTTTCTTAAAAGCTCCCCAGGTGATTCCGACGGTGGCCAGGTCTAGACATCAGTGTGCTACACAGAACCTAACAAAGAAGCTGGCACAGCAGACAACCTACTACCGACAATGAAGGGACAAACTGAAACACTAATGCGTGAGTCCTCTAGGGTCAAAAAAGTTAATCCTCCTTTCCAGGAAAATAAATTGCGACCAAGTTTGGAGTGGGAAGTCCAAATACCCATTAGAATAGTTACATCCCATCCATTAGTAATTATGTACAGTGCATATCAACACAACAAATAAAACAGCTCCCTCATTTCCCACCAAATCTACTGTATGAAGCATTATAATGAACCTAGATGCTCTTGGGTAATGCCATCCAAGGGCTGACAGATTAACTGGAAGAGAAAATGAGTAAGATTAGAGATTATGTAAATCTGTAATACACACTTCGCTTTAACTTTGAAGACTATTTAGCACTAAAGAGTCAGTCAAGTCAATTTTGAGACCAAAGATGAGCTAGTCGTAAAATTTAAAAATACACAACTATTAAATCTGTGGCTATGCAATCATCAACTGACGAGGTCATTATTGATGGTATTAATGATAATGATATCATTGGATGCCATTGCTTAGTAGAAAGACTTCTCACCATCTAAATGGTAATGCTTTTTAAATTAGTACACTGTTCATAGCCATTTTTCTGCAAGAGCATAATTATAATCAACACTTCCTTTTTGAATCTATTTCTCTGAAGATTGGTATTATTAATTTTAATTCTTTTTTTGAAAAGAAAGTCAAGACTATTCCTTCCATTTCTATACCATTTATGACTTATTAGATTTTTTTATGTTATATGTATTTTTTAAAGCTGCTCTGAGAGGAGAAAACTCAAACTTGGGCTCTCAGTAAGTTCTGTGTTAAATCAATGAGGGCTGGTACTCAAAACATGGACCTCTACCATCATAAACAGCTCACCACAAGAGACATCCGGCCAACTGGTCTAATCCTCTCTAACAAATGGTCCAGGAATCAATGATTCATCTCTTCAAATATTTGCTTGCATTCAATCATAATACAGCTCAGTGACATTAAGAACATTTTATTTTTTCTGAAAATGACTTCAGAATTATGCTGCCAAGAAAGGAGAGGCTGGTTAAATGGATGACCATAAGAAGAAAAACCACACTTTGGGCATGAAATTACTGTTGCTGTCCTCTTCTCCCTATCCTTCCCAAACTTTGTTACAGGATACATCATTTTTTCCAATCTACTTCTCACTCCTCAAGGTTAAATTATGCACATAAAAAGTAACAATATATAACACACTGAAAATTTTAATGATTTTTCTCTCATTAGAAAATGTTTTGGGCCTGACCTGTGGTGGCGCAGTGGATAAAGCGTCAACCTGGAAATGCTGAGGTTGCCGGTTCGAAACCCTGGGCTTGCCTGGTCAAGGCACATATGGGTGTTGATGCTTCCAGCTCCTCCCCACCTTCTCTCTCTCCTCTCTCTCTCCCTCGCTGTGTGTCTCTCTCCCTCCCTTTCTCTCTCCTCTCTAAAATGAATAAATAAAACTAAAAACAAAACAAAACAGAAAATGTTTTGGATTTTTTCCTAAGACAGTATTGTAAGTGATAGCTCCTCACATTATGTTTACTATCCCCTCATTTTATTTATTTTTTATTTTTTACAGAGACAGAGAGAGAGTCAGAGAGAGGGATAGACAGGGACAGACAGACAGGAATGGAGAGAGATGAGAAGCATCAATCATTAGTTTTTCGTTGCACGTTGCAACACCTTAATTGTTCATTGATTGCTTTCTCATATGTGCCTTGACCGCGGGCCTTCAGCAGACCGAGTAACCCCTTGCTCAAGCCAGCGACCTTGGGCTCAAGCTGGTGAGCTTTTGCTCAAACCAGATGAGCCTGCATTCAAACTGGCGACCTCGGGGTCTCGAACCTGGGTCTTCCGCATCCCAGTCCTACACTCTATCCACTGCGCCACCGCCTGGTCAGGCTACTATCCCCTCATTTTATTATGAAAGATTTCACGCACACAGCAAAGCTGAATTTTACAGTGAACACCTACATACCTACCACCTGGATTCTACCATTAACATTTTACTATAGCTGTTTATCACATATCTACCCATCTCTACCCAACATCAATCCATCAAACTTTTTTAATGCATTTCAAAGCAAATTGCAGGCATCAGTATACTTCTCTCTAAAGAATTCAGCATACACGTCACTAACTGGACTTCAATATATTTTTTAGAGGTTAGATTTACATTTAATGAAATGTACAAGTGTTATACCTATATGTGCAAAATATTGTCAAATGGCTTTACCTGTATAACTCAAACCCTGAAGACAGAGAACCTTATCCAGAAATATATTTGCTTTTATTTTTATTTATTTTTTATTTTTTTTTCTTTCTTTTTTTATTTTTATTTCTCTATATTTGCTTTTGAAATATATAGTGCAAGACACCCCCAAAGACCGTAATTTTCTTACTGAAGATTGTGTTTAAATGAGAAAAACTTGTGAGTCAACATGATTTTTGGGTAGTATGATAAATAGATAAGAAAAGTTTATTATATATCAAGAGTTCACTTTCTAGTTGAAACAGAAACCACCTAGACATTTAAACAAGAGTATTTTTGTCTCAAGATGCTAAAGCATCTGGTATTGGGGGCATAGGGGGACTGTGGAATTTCTGCTGGGAACTTTTCCTCCAAAAGAAGCAGCAACTCTGATTTTTTTTTTCTTTTTTTTTGGTAACCACAAAGGGATTCTGATATTTTTACATGTCACCTAGGTGTGCAAAACTGTCTATCTGCAGTAACACTGGCCACTTGAGGTTTAAGTCATACAGGGTACAATTATTCCCTAAATTATAGCCTTTTAGTTGTCTAGAGAAAGCACTAGATGATTCTGACACTTCTCTTACGCACTTAGCTTAGTTTAAGAAAGTACATCTTTGCCTGATTGGTGGTGACACAGCATATGGAGTGTCAACCTGGAACGCCAGGCACTGAGCGCAGATGAAAACACGATCCCTCTAAATGGTGATGAAAGGAGACTCAACTTCAGGTGGTGAACACAAAATACAATATACAGAGGATACATTATAGAATTGTACCCCTGAAACCTATGCAATTTTATTAACCAATGTCACCCGAATACATTCAATAAAAATAAAATTAAAAAGAAAAAGGTTTCTTATGCCCCGGGCACAGAGATGAAGGGCAGCAATCGACAACACATGGAGTGCCCTGGCATAATCCACGCCAGGGAAACTTATGGGTACAGTGTGGTCAGGTCCACTAGGAGAAGGCCTGGCATTCCCTCCTTTTTCTAGTGGAAAAGAAACTTAGTAACATCAGGTATTTCTGTACAAGCAAGTTTTTAGGTGATTACATATCAGCATTAGCAAAGGGGGTATGAAGGGTTTATATTTGCACTGCAACACATACATGTCTTATTATAAGCCAAAATATTGTTGGTACAAATATGTGGACCACAGTGAAAGGTTAACCAAAAGCCCATAAATTAAATTGATAAGGAAGCTATAGTAATTCTAATGAAAAAAAACAAACAAAAACCACAAGAGGAAGCACAATGGAAAATAAGCACCCTTTCCTGATGACTGCAGGAATCCCCATTCTGCACATGACTCATAAGACGCTTTGGCACTGGTGCCAAGTTTCCCAGGGCAGATTTCCTGAGAGAAAAAGGTGTTAGACAACAGTAAATGCTAATGTGCTAGTTTTGGTTTATGAATACCACATTTTAGTAATCCTTAACAATTCACTTGGTGGGTTATGAGTAAGTAGCCCTTAGACAAAGGTAGGTATGAATACCTGTGAATGGAAAAAAAGAAGCCCTGCACTTCGCACACAGTGGGGCAGGGTAGGAGTCAGACTTCGGGACTCAGTGTATCAAGGGAGCACACAAGAGGAAATCTAATTCTTCAGAAGGGAGGGGGTAAGAAGAGCTAACATTGAAACATTAAACTATGAGGTAATACAAAATAAAAAGGCCAAGTAAGGGATTTCAAACCTTCTATTTGAAGTGTATTTAACCCATGAAATTATGCCTGGAAATTATAATTTCAAGCAATAAGAAAGCTACGAGCAGGGTTCTTAACACACTTAAGGAGTGCATCAATTCTTTGCTATTTCAAATGCATTCTTAGTTTTCAAAAGCTCAAAAAGGGGAATATTCTCTAAGAGCTCACTACAATTTGTAAGATTAACTTTACCTTATTTAGCCTTGTATAGATCACAGTTATCTACAGTTAAATATGCTTTTACATATTTAACCAGTAAGCATTCCCTTTTGGAATGGACACTAAGAGTAAAACATAACAAATATGTATTTTTTTTTATTATCAGAAAGATTAGCAAGTAAACTGTTTCCAAGGCTGAATCAGTGAATAGATAAACCAAAGGGAAATTAAATAGTTTTTCTTTTATACTCCTAAAGTTGAAAGTCTCCTTCGAAAGGCTATGGCACAAGTTTTGGCATTCACTACTTTCTGATTTTCCTGTTTTTCAATTTTCTAATTTGGATATGGGGGGAGGAACTATGCAACCTCAATGTAAATGCCTTGAAAATGTCAAGTATTTGAAAGAAGCTAAATGAATAGTTTACTACCCTCAAATAACTCTTTTGAAATAGATCACTGGTTCCACTGCGGCTCCCATCTGCGGTGCAGCCCTGTGGCCGTCACACGGCTGTCACATCCTACTACACAGAGATCCCATCACAAAACAGAAAACCTCCAATCTGAAGTCCTGTAATAGTGATTGCCATCCTCAAGAATTCCTAATAATTTCTCGAACTATATAGCTATTAGAGTATCAAAGAGAGTTGTATTTTAAAGGATGCAAAGTGACATCTCATTTCATTATAACAAATTAGTTCATTATTAGGGAAAGCACAGGCAATTCTTGAGTTGAAATAAACTCACAGGCAAAGCTTATGAGTCGAAATAAACTGTTGTAAATGCACTTCAAGAACACACAATAATTTTTTTGTTATTCTCTTGCCAAAACATACTTCAGAGTTGTTGTTTCCCCAGAATAGCAAACTATTATACAAAATGTTAAGTTTTTATTTCCCCTTGATCCTTAGCCAATTTACTAAGTGAAAAGTTATTTCGCTGACAAAGCAGAGAAAGTTGACATAGAATATGCTGGAATACTTCCTATAATCAATAATTTAAAAATAATCACGGAGTACAGAAATAATAAAGGGTTTGTGAACACAACAAAAAGGCAGGTCACAGAAAGACATTAAGCAATAGGTCAGGACAACATGTATCCTGGAAAATCAGAAAAGTCACAAAATCACCATAGTGATTATTTTTAAAAGACCCATAAAATAAAAGATTAGAAAAAAAAGGAAACACAAATCAGCTTTTTGTTAAAAAATAAATAAATAACAAACTTCAAAATCATAAATTACTTAGTATTTGGAAAAGCAGCTCTAACAAATGCCAGTAAAACATCAGGAAATTGTCATACCTGGACCCAAGTATCTTATAACCTCATAGAGGATGCGACAAAGTAAGATGTCATCCCAGGAAATGCAAACTGCAGAAATGGTGAAAAATAAAGAAAACCACTGTGGAAGAAGAATTTAAAAGCAATTGCTAATCTATAGTTTGGGACTATTACAAGAAGGTATAATATTCATGGAGAAAAAAAAGCAGGTCTCATTTACAAAGTCACAACTGAGGAAGAAAGATATTCACTACCTGTAGACATCCAAAGGGGCCATAAATATATACATGTACAAAAGGGGAGGTAGTTTATATTATTGAGATAAAATTACTTGGAGGAAAATTTCAGCTGTCAGGGAAAAACTTCCTGAAGGAAAAGATTATATAGTGTTACCTCCCGCCAGCAACATCAGAATGTCAAAGTACTGTAAATTAAAACTCTGAGAGTAAAAACTGGAGATCTCACCCCCTCCCTTCTACGCAGGGGTTGAAACCACAGGTTTAGGTTATAATATGACCTAAACAGCTGTGAAAATGGAAGCTTTCAGTCTAGTATGGCTCTCAGCACTGCAAAGATGATCAACAACTACTGTGTTAACACTAACCCCTCACATTTACACACTGTTTCACAGTTTAGAAAGTATCTTCACTTTTATTCCTCAACAGCAACCCATTTGGAGGTAGAATCACAGTACTTTCACACAACCTGTAGTTCCTAGAGTACTTTCCACACTGCGTTATTTTACAGGAGAGACCCAAGTTGGTTAAATCACTTGTCTAAGGACAAGCAGATGGTAGGCGAAGTGCTGGGACAATTACTGGACTTGACTCAAGTGAATTAATAGACACTTTCAGCCCAAGTTCAAAGTACAACACTCCAAGGAGACCAACCTCATTCAGAAATGACAGAACAGCGGTCTCAGTGGACCATCTTCGCTGTGATCTTCCTTCGCAAAGACAGGGAAACTGAGGCAGCCCTGAGGCGCAACAGTCTGATCTCAGAGTCACGCAGGGAGTGTTGGCGGAATGGGCTTCCCCCACCCCATCTGCACTAAGCCCAGAAGCAGCCGAATTCTGTGTTCAAGACCCCGGGTCGGTCTCCAGAGAGCCCGGGCTTGCCATTCTTGCAACCCTCTCGCTATTCCTCACCGGGGCTTTCCTATGGACAGGGGTCTCTTCTTCCCAGAACCTCCCAGAAACCCCGTCTCCCCCAGGCCTGCACCCAGGTTTCACGTCGGGCCTCCGGAGTACGGGAATCCGCTAGCTCTGGCTCCCCACTCCGAGCCCCTCTCTGAGGCATCTCTGCATCCCGAGGCATTTCTATGTCTCCCGGGGGAATGTCCGCTTCCCACCCGTGCTACCTAAACCTCAAACTCCACAAAAGGAAGCCCTCCCAAAGCGTCCTCCCATCGCCCCTTCCGCCCCGAATCCCCCCGAGAGCACTCCTAAATATCGGGAGCCCCCCAGGAGCCACCTGCCTCTCACCTGGGCCCCTTTAGCCGCGGCCTTCGCAGAAGGGCGACCCCGAGAACCTCCTCCGGGCAAGCACCCCCTTAGCGGGGAACACCCTCTTCCAGGAACCTCTTCAGGCGCCTTCTGCGCCGGCCTTCGTGGAGAACCTCCGGGCTGCTTCCCGGGCTTTGCCCAACGCCACCCCTCTCGGGTCCCTTCCCGGTGCCTCCCCGGGTCCAAGTCCGGTCTCCCCGCAGCAGACTCGGGGGGCTGTCCCCTCCCTCACCGACGTTCCCTGCCCTCGGACTTCCCCCCACTCCTCGTCCCCAGGGGCTGCCCGGAGCACGGCGGCTGGGCTGCGGCACTGACTTTCTCCAGCTCCTGGGTCCACTCGAGTAAGGGAGAGGCAGTGGCGGCGCGATTCCTTTGTGACAGGTCCGAGAGAGCGGTAAAGATGGACGCGAGGCCACGGCGCTGCCATTACGCGCTGGGGCCCACCCCCGCTTCGCACCGCCCCGGCCCTCCTTCAGTCCCCCTAGGACACGCCCCTTCCTCGGTGGCAAGCCCTCTCTCCCCGACAACCAATCATTCTTCCGGAATAGTGTCACGTGATATCACGGCCCGGCCCGCCCTCCAGGAGTGAGCTGGCCAATCCCCTAGCTGAGCTGTAAATGGCCCAATCAAGTATCTCCTGCCAGCTGTTTGGGCACCGGATTTCCATCGGACTCCTGGGAAGGAAGAGAAGTGCGGATTGGGTTACGCCGCCGGAAACGGGGCGGACCTTTGTTGTGGCGGTGAGGAACAGGAAGCCTCGAAGGGTCAAAAGGAGTACAAAAGCAAAGACTGTTTTCTTTTTCATTTGTTTCTATCTTTCTTTTTCCCTAGAGAGCAAGCGGCGTTTGCCGTGGCGGTTCGGGGCGGGCCCGACCGAGGAGAGGGTGTCCCGCCTCCCGCGCGTCGGTAGGTGAGTGCGGCCTGGGCCCTGGCCAGGCGGCGAGACCTGGGCTCCAGCTCTTCGCTGAGAAGATGGGGGGTTGCATCTGACTTGAGGTTTAGGGCCAGACCTCTCAGTCTGTGCACTCGCCCAGGGGGCTGAGTCGGCGGAACCAGAGGCTTGCAGGGCCCAGCCTGAAGGGGGCCGGTGGGCCCGCGGGATGGCTTCCAGGCCGAGTGGGGGAGGTTACTTGACCCTTTCAAGCGGAATGGGGACTTGAGGCTTCTTGCCGGCTTCCCTGCTCCATTTCTGCTAGGTGCCCCCCCACCCCGAGGGTACAGGAGAGGAGCGGGCTTGGAACGGCTCCAGGCTGCTCAGATGTCGGGTGCCTGGTTGGAAATGGTTGCATCACAGCACGTAAATAAATGTAAGAAGGGTAGCGCATTATACTCTGTACCATGTATCAGTTGCTGTAGCGTGCGCGTTTTATAGAACACTTAGGAAACCAAGACCGAGAGCTGAAGCACCTTGTTTGAGAGTTGGTGGCCCGTGTGAATGTCAGTCCGCACCGGGGTAAAGGAGGATACCTGTTCGGACTTAGCAGTGCTTCTTAAACTAGTAGAAAACAAGATCTTCTGCGGCCCTTTTAAAATGCAGATTCTCGGACCCCATCCCCGGATAGTCTGACTGAGTAGGTCTGGAGTGGGACCCAGGAAACCAGGTGTCGGCCTGGTGGTCAGGATTCCCAATGACCTCATGGGTAGCAGCTATGAGGTAAGATCTGTTGATTCTTCAGCTGTTCGGTTTGTTGAAGTGTTAAGAGGGACCCTATAAAATGATTTGGAGGGATTGCTTCTGACATCTTTGAAAGGAATCTGTGTGTAGGCTCCTTTTTGATACCAGACTTGAGCTGAGATGAAAAAAAAAACAAACACCCCAGCTTTTATAGTCTTTCAAATAGAGTTTGAGATGAACTGTTAATAATTTGTACGGGTCTGAAAGCAGAGGCTGCCCAATTATCTTTCTTAGCTGAAGTCTTGGCGCCTTTTACTCCAGGTGGCAACTTCTTTGTGGTTCTAAGAAAGGAAGAATTACCTCAAGGCCGTCTATCTGGTTAGCAGTCTTTCCTTTCACCTTCTAAGAATCTTGATGTTTGGTTCGAGTCAAGCTGCTGGCTTCAGAAATGGAAAACCACTGTATCTAGTAGACACGTAATTTAAGTGCAGGGTTCGGTGTGCTCACTATGGGTCACCTTTTGAACCTACTTCATTCCTAAATATGATCTGTTTCACTCTTTACTGTATGATGTTTTAAAGATTGTTTGGTCTTTAGCTTTGGTTTTCTGCATTTTCACTAGGACATAGCCAATGATGGGTTTTTGTTAGATTTGTTTGGTGTCTGTTAGACTTCTTGAATTTGTGGGTTAGTGTCTTTCATTAGTTTTGTAAAATTCTTGGCCATCTTCTATCCATTGATTGCCTCTGCTGTTGCTTTCTTCCTCCTTTTTTATTGATTTAACAGATCTTTTTACTCTGATCTCTACCTCTATATATATACTGGATAATTTCTTCATCAATCCTAACCTATTTCTAATGTGTTATTGAACTCATCCATTGAAATCTTCAATTCAGTTACTGCATTTTTAGTTCATGAAGTTCAATTTGGTTCTTTTCAAATGTGCTTCACGTTTGTTTTCCAGCTTCTTAACGTATTTTCTGCTGTTAATTTTGAGGGTTGGTTTTTGTTTCTTTAAACAGGATAAGCACAGTTGTTTTATAACCTGTCTGTTTTAAAGCCACTGTCTGAGTTGCCTTGGGTTCCGCGTCTGTCGTTCATTATTCCTGCTGTTTTTCTTCCCGTTCATCTGTACCTGGAGGGTCTATTTCTTTGGAGCACCAGATTCAGATGGAGAGAGATGGTTATCATCCCTGTGTGGCCTGTTGTTGCTGTTGCTTCACACAGGTTCCGAAAAACAGCTTTAAGGTCCAGGAAACCCTCAGGATGGAAACAACTTTGAATATTGGGGTTTGTTTCTGGTTTTTATGATTCCTTGGATTTCAGCCATATTCCTTACTATCGTGTTGGTTTTTTTGTTTAAGAATTATTTTAAATTTTCTCTCAGTCACTTTATTATTATTACTATTATTTATTTTTTGATTGTAGAAGTACAGTATTGGTCTCAGTAACCTCACCCACTATTTCTGGAAATGAAAGCACCTTCCTTTCTTTTCTTTCTCCTTTTTTTTTTTTTTTAATTTTCCATTGATTTGAGAGAGAGAGAGGAAGCGGGGCAAGACAGAGAGGAAGGGAAGAAATGCACCAACCCCTCTCATTTGGTGGTTCCATTTAGTTGTGTACTCATTGACTGCTTCCTGTCCGTGCTCTGCAGGGGTCGGACCTGTGGCTTCTCCCACCGGCCAGGGCCTCTTCCTCTCATTTTGATTGTGAAATGTGACATTTGTGATTTCAGGCGCTCTTGAGGTAAAGATTTTTCCCTGTATGCCTGAAACTTCTGCCACTTTCAGTGCAGTGTCACAGCTACTCTCAAAATGAAGCTTCCCTGGTGCGTGTTTCCAGTCGTCCTTTTCTGAGCTCCTTAGCTTCTACTCCGCGTTGCAGCACTTAATCTTACTCGGTTTTTCTAAATTGCTCGTGTGCCATCTTTATCTCTTACTGATGAAGCTTCCACTTGTTAAATAGTAGAGCTCCAGGTTAGTGCCTAGCACTTTGTCTTGAACATAGCAGGTCCCTGGTGAAGATTTACTTGAAAAATACAACTGAGTTAGCCTGGCCTGTGGTGGCGCAGTGGATAAAGCGTCGACCTGGAACACTGAGGTTGACTGTTCAAAACCCTGGGCTTGCCTGGGCAAGGCACATACGGGAGTTGATGCTTCTGCTCCCCCCCCCCCTTCTCTCTCCCCTCCCCTCTAAAAATGAAAGAAAAGAAATACAACAGTGTTGGTTGACCTTATCTATGGTTGTATGATGCAAAGTCATTTATTTATTTTTAAAAAGTTTTATCTTACTAGTTATATAAAGCCTGGGCAGAGGTATGATTAAGTATGGGTTCACTTCCAAAGCCAGCCCAGACGGCAAAATAATGAGCTACCCTGAAATCTTCTAAGGCAGCGCTCTGTCAGATGTCGGTAGACCAGCACAGCAGAGTTCTAACGTGGCCAGGTTTTCCTCCAGCCTGGAACAGACGCTGTTTTTGTTCCTGTGAGCCCCGGATGAAGCTATTGGTTTGCATTTAGGAGCCACACTGGGTAGCAGAGACGACTAATATTAGAATCATACATAGTGAGGGAAGTGTTTATACTCAAAGGGCACACATGAACGAGGAACTGAAGATCAGTTAAGGGAACCAGTATTTTAAGCTCTCTTTTTTCTTCCTATGCATATAGATGAATTCAAGGTAAATGCACATATCATGAGACTCAGTTCTTGTGTTATGGGAAGATAAGTGCATATGTAGGTTTTTTAAAAAAATAACTTTGTATGACATTTTTATCTTAAAAATAACTTTAATGCATTTGGGGTTTTTTTTTGTTGTTGTTGTTTTTTTACAGAGACAGTTCGAGTCAGAGAGAGGGATAGATAGGGACAGACAGACAGGAACGGAGAGATGAGAAGCATCAATTATCAGTTTTTTGTTGTGGCACTTTAGTTGCTCATTGATTGCTTTCTCATATGTGCCTTGACCAAGGGGCTTCAGCAGACCAAGTGACCCTTTGCTCAAGCCAGCAACCTTGGGTCCAGGCTGGTGAGCCTTGCTCAAACTAGATGAGTCCGCTCTCAAGCTGGTGACCTCAGAGTCTCGAACCTGGGTCCTCCTCATCCCAGTCCGATGCTCTATCCACTGCGCCACCACTTGGTCAGTCTGCATTTGTTTTTTATATGACTAGACAAACAGTAACTATCAATTCTTCATAATAAACATTTTAAATATGAATTAAATTGCTATCTTGTACCCTTATTTTTAGATTCTTTTAGTTTTCTTTGGTTCTGAGGTATGTTAAATAAGCCTTGTTGTTGGAAGGTCAGGGATTACTTTGTCTACTAATAAGTGCTAGCAAAGCGTTCTCTGTTAGTAGTTGTCATTCTCAGAAGTTTTCTAATATAGGGGACATTGGCTTGATCAAAACTCCTGAGCTGGTAGAAGAGCCTTCTGGCCAGAAAGCCATCTTTTTTTAGAATATAGTTGAGTTTGCCAGATGGAAAATTCCTTAGTTGCTGCCCTGCATTTTGAAATTCCGTGTGACTTGAACATCAGGGTAAAAATGTAGGAAGAGGCCCTGGCCGGTTGGCTCAGCGGTAGAGCGTCGGCCTGGCGTGCGGGGGACCCGGGTTCGATTCCCGGCCAGGGCACATAGGAGAAGCGCCCATCTGCTTCTCTCCCCCCCCCTCCCCTCCTTTCTCTCTGTCTCTCTCTTCCCCTCCTGCAGCCAAGGCTCCATTGGAGCAAAGTATGGCCCGGGCGCTGGGGATGGCTCCTTGGCCTCTGCCCCAGGCGCTAGAGTGGCTCTGGTCTCGACCCGGGAGGGGCAGAGCATCGCCCCCCGGTGAGCAGAGCATCGCCCCCGGTGGGCGTGCCGGGTGGATCCCAGTCGGGTGCATGTGGGAGTCTGTCTGACTGTCTCTCCCTGTTTCCAGCTTCAGAAAAAAAAAAAAAAAATACAAAAAAAAAATGTAGGAAGAGCAGGTCTTAACTACTATATATTAACTGACAAAAGGAAAACATATTGGCCTATGGCTTTTGCTACCCAAAGAGAAAAGCCTTAGAACAAACACCCTGTCAGAGTCCCCCAGGTGTATTTTTACACTGGCAGTCTAATGTTCAAGTTAGGCTAAGGTGGTCAGTGCTGTGACCGGTAAGCAGTCTGCCATCGCAAAGTTTAATTCCATAGGAAACCCATCTCATTGACTGTATCGTAGCACTAGCTAAGTGAAATAATTGTTCAGTTTAGTGACAGCAATTATTTTGGGACAGCAATCTAAATTCTGTATCTTAAAACTTGCATGGCATGGCATGCTGTGTAAGACTGAGCTCATTTGTCCCATCAACCTGGAAATTAAATACCGCAGTCTCCAGTCCAAACACAGTGGAGTAGTGTATTACAGCTATTTGGCTTGAAATATAAGAACTTTGTTTTTTTGTCTGTCAAGCAAATGTGAAACCTATGTTCTTTTTTTTTTTTTTTTTTAAGAAATTAAGTTTACTGGGGTGACATTGATCAATAAGAGTATATAGGTTTCAGGTAAACATTTTGATAGCAATTGAACTGTGGATTGTGTTGTGTGCCTATCACCCTGAGAAAACCATGGTCTTTATTTGTATCATTTTGAAACTTTTAAGTCTGAACCAAGTGATTTTGGTGTGGTTTTGGTTTTCCATGACCTCACTGTTTGAAGAACTTATATAATTTTTTTTAACTTAAATAATTCTTGAAAAAACATTGTAATGTTTAGTTTGATAATTTAATTCAGCTCACCTTGAAGGAAAAAGTTATGTGAGTAAGGGAAAGCTGACAACACTCTTTTTCAAATTAAATACAGTTACAGTAAGGACAAAATAAATATTCCCATGTAAATCTTTATAGTTAGATTCCCAGGCCCCCTGGAATTTTGTTTGTTTTGTTTTTAATTATTCTAGCAAACAAAGGAGAAAAATACGAAACTTATGAAAATTTAGTGAGGCAGTAGGAATTAGAAATAAACACTATAATTTTTTTCCCTGTCATTTCCACCTCCCCATTGCAGAATAAACATTAAATGAATATTGGACTCTTCAAAGAAAATGCCTTTTGTGGGAAATACTAATCAGTGTAAGAGAGCCTTTTTTAGTCTGTTGAAATTAAAGGAGAGTAGTAAGTTATTCTTGACGAAGACATCCATTATGTAATAAAGGGATTTAATTTTTGTTCCTGTGTTTCCTACTTTACAAATGATACGGTGTTTGAATTGAATTTCCCATTGGACATAGAAGCCTCAGCAATACTTATTTAATGTCTACCATTCTCTTTAACTTACATCAGACAATACCTAGGAATAGTCATATGAGATCATACTTCCCTGCTTAAATTCTTCCATACTTTAACATATGCCAGGTGCTGTGTTAATTACCACTGTGCATACAAAGAGCTGTTGGAACAGTCATAAATTATAAAACAAATGGATAAAGTGCTATTGTAGATGGCTGTTAGGGGCTAGAGTGGAAACAGACTAATATATAGAATGGTTTTGTTGTTTTTTGTGAGAGGGACAGAAAGGGTAGATAGAGGCAGACAGACAGGAAGGGGAAGAGGTGAGAAGCATCAATTCTTCATTGCGGCTCTTTAGTTGTTCATTGATTGCTTCCTCATATGTGCCTTGACTGGGGGCTACAGCAGACCAAGTGACCCCTTGCTCAAGCCAGCTACCATGGGGTCTTGTTTATGGTCCTACAGTCAAGCCAGTGACCCTGCGCTCAAGCCGGCGACTTCAGGATTTCGAACCTGGGTCCTCTGTGTCCCAGTCCGACACTCGATGTACTGGTCAGGCTAGTGTAGTCCAGGCGCGAGGGGGCCCTGAGAAGAAGATGTTAGAAAGGAAAGGACTCTTCTTTTGAAAAAAGAAAAAGGAGGGAAGGACAAGAAAGGAGAGAGTGGAGTAAAAATAGGTCACTGGGAGGTAGAAACACCAGAACTTGATGACTGGTAGCATATAAGAGAGGAAAAAGGGCGTGTAGGTGTATTTTCAGGGTTTCAGCAGGTAAACTGGAGCGATGCATATTCCTGCTGTTTGTTGCTGCCCGTTACCAGTGTTGTCCACATTGGTAGTTCATGGTGCTCACTATTGTCTGGTGTCAGCCGTTTCACAGAGTACTAACTCTTCAGGTTTATTTCCTTTATGCACAACATAGATTTGCCACATTGCTGGTCAGAGAGTTCATTTATTTAGCACAATGCTGAGTTTATTTAATTGCACTACTAATAAACCGTACACTAGAACCACCAAATGATACCTGGTGGGCGTGCCGGGTGGATCCTGGTTGGGTGCATGCGGGAGTCTGTCTGACTGCCTCCCCATTTCCAACTTCAGAAAAATACCAAAAAAAAAAAAAAAAAAAAGGAAAATAGGTCAATGCCCTTGACTCTTTGGGTCGGGTATTGCATGTTTTAAAAAGTCTTGTGGCACACTGGTTGAAAATTACTGCTCTAGCGTTTTGGAATTTCAAACTCTTGTTTATAAGTATCCTAAGTATCCTAGAGGCTCTGCCCCTGAGTTTCAGGAATCTCTGTTAAAATTAAATGAAGGTCAGTTCTTCTCTTCCCAAAAACTCAACAGGCCATGAAAATAAATGATTTTTCTTTCTTCATTTTGAGTTATAAAAATAAATTTAAAGATTCTCTGAATTCTTGTTTAGAAGAAACCATGTAAGGTATTAGGTTTTATTTTGGCCTATTGGGAGATTTTTTTTCAGTATTAATATATATTATTTTCATTATTTGAAGCAGTGGTCCCCAACCTTTTTTGTGCCACGGACCGGTTTAATGTCAGAAAGTATTTTCATGGACCGGCCTTTAGGGTGGGACGGATAAATGTATCACGTGACCGAGACAAGCGTCAAGAGTGAGTCTTAGACGGATGTAACAGAGGGAATCTGGTCATTTTTAAAAATAAAACACCATTCAGACTTAAATATAAATAAAACAGAAATAATATTTATTCTTTCTCTGCAGACCGGTACCGGTCCGCAGCCCGGGGGTTGGGGACCACTGATTTAAAGTGAATAGGGACAGTGAAGAGATGCCAGTGGCATTACCAGAGTCTAGTATTCATTCCCAAGGTTTAAATTACATGCAGTCTGCTTTGAGACACTATTGCTTTTCTCCACTAATAAGATTAGAGGAACTAGGGATGTTTGGCCTAGAAAAGTGACCAAATAGCAAGAACATGAGAGTTGTCTTCAAACAACTAAAGTATTGTCATGTTGAAAAAGGGATGTGGCTCCTTCTGTTTAGTCCTAGTGGATCTAACCGTTGTGTAGAACTCATGGGGAGACAGATTTCAGTTCAGCTTAAGGAAGAATTATACTGTCAGTCAGATCTGCTCAAGAGGGAGTGTGGTGGTCCATCTGAAGTTTTTAAAAATGGGTTGGACAAAAGTCTCAAGATACCAGATAGAGAATCAGATTAGGTGGGCAGTAAGGACCCATCCCGTTCTGAGTTATTTACCAGGAAATAAGGGTGAGGGGAAGAAGCCAGCCTGCCACTCATATAGGGTGAGAAAGGAGAGCTACAGCTAACAGAATAAGAGGGGAGAAATTGAGGGTCCAGTGTGTCTCCCATCCATCAGAGTTGACATTGACTCTGCCAGGGACATTTAAGAAAATGCTGGCTTCTGATTCACAAGAGGTCATTCTGCAGAAATTTGAGGAATGTTGGGCGTGCTCACAGAGACTGAACAGTTTTGTTTGTGGAATGGGCTTCTGGGCGGAGACACTGAGTAGTGCAAAATCAGAAGGGTCCAGGTTGTGGGAGCAGCAGCTTCTGTCAGCTGATTTGGTTTTCATTCTTGTACATTTCAGAATTCTTGATTGTTACACTGAAGTAAACTTTAGCGTCAGTGGGATTTCGGTTGAGACTATTCTTTTGTTCAGAATGTTTGGGTTTATTTTCTTGGCTTCCTTTTTTCATCTTTATCAACCAAAAATGTTGTAAGAACATTCTCAGCACTGGAATTTGATGTAAAAAGAGCTGAAATTAACATGTCCTTTCCAGTCAGGATCCCTAGTTTCTGGGGAGGGGTGTGGTGAAGTGGATATGAATGTTTTTGATGGCAGGCCTGGATTTGATTCTCGCTCAGCACTACCATTCACCACCTTTATCACCTTAGACCAGGGGTCAGGAACCTATGGCTTGCGAGCCAGATGTGGCTCTTTTGATGGCTGCATCTGGCTCGCAGACAAATCTTTAATAATAATAAAAAAATAACGTTAAAAATATAAAACATTCTCTTGTATTACAATCCATTCATTTCCTACCGCTCATGTTCATGGTTGCGGGTGGCTGGAGCCAATCACAGCTGCCCTCCGGGACAACACCAAATTTTTATTGGATAATGCATAGCGTACACGAGTTGTTGTATGGCTCTCATGGAATTGCATTTTAAAATATGTGGCGTTCATGGCTCTCTCAGCCAAAAAGCTTCCCAACCCCTGCCTTAGACAGTGAACTGACTTCTCTGGGCCTCAGTTTCTTCCTCTGTAAAAGGAGCTATTTCTCATAGGGCGGTGTGTGTGTAAATGAGGGAATTACATAAGCAGTATTCAGTACATGTAGTGCTCAGTAAACGGCTACTTCTTTATTTTTGTGTTACCAGTAGAGACTTTTTTGATTATCAGGTGTCATCTTTAAATGGACATTGAATTGATTTGCCATTAAGAGCAGGATATGTGCCTCCTTGTTAGCATGTAATTCTGTGAATCACACATAACATTCTTCAAAAGGAAAGACATTAGCGAAGAAAAGTAGAAAAAATTTGTTTAAAAGGAGTAATGCACATTCCTGTCTTTGTTTCCTTCCTCCCGCCTTTCTGAGTAGAAGTACGGAGATTGGGATTTGGGAGTCTTCTGCGTCAATATGTGTATAACTTGGTGGAGGTCGTCATGGGTGTGAGCAAACAGGAATGAAGATAGAATCTGGAATGGCACAGGTCCGGAATTTCCAGAGAGGAAGGTCGGGAAAGCGACGAAGGAGTGAGTGTAATGTAGATACAGGGAATCTGAAGTTGGGCGATGTGGGTTCTTCGGTCTCCCTTCCTCCACTTAATGGTTTGTGTGCCTCTAGGCATGTCACTTTCCTGCTGTGTAGACCAGACTTGATCTCTAAGGCTCCCTAAATACCTGAGTTTCTCCATTCTGGTTCTGTTTGGAAACAAGAACAGGTGAATCAAGGTAGTGTAATGTCCCTGAAACAGAAGCTTCAGGAAGGAACGACGTCAGATGTTACAGAAGTAAAGGAGGATGTGAACTGGGGGAAAGGGCGCCCAGGAGGCCATTCTGTCTAGGTTAGAGGCACAGAGAAATACTTGCAATGTAAGATTTATTATGGCCTGACCAGGTGGTGGTGCAGTGGATAGAGCGTCGGACTGGGATGTGGAGGACCCAGGTTCGATACCCCGAGGTCGCCAGCTTGAGCACAGGCTCATTTGGTTTGAGCAAGGCTCACCAGCTTGGACCCAAGGTCGCTGGCTCGAGCAAGCGGTCACTAGGTTTGCTGTAGCCACCCAGTCAAGGCACATATGAGAAATCAATCAATGAACAACTAAGGAGCACAATGAAGAATTGATGTTTCTTTTCTCTCCCTTCCTGTCTGTCCGTTCCTATCTGTCCCTCTCTCTGACTCTCTGACTCTGCCACAAAAAAAAAAAAAAAAAGATTTATTATGGAATAGCATGTAATAAGAATTGTTCCAGGTCCTCTCGCTGACTTTGTAGAGAACATAGTGTTAATAAAACTACTTCATACGTTAGGGAAAATGTATTTGTGTGCCTTTATTAATGACCTCTAAATTAAACTGCTTTTGAGGTAGTCCGTTGTTTCTCTTTAGAATTTTAATCGCAGTTCTCACTTGAAGTACTCTGTTTTTCATAGACTGGTTGTTCCATCATGGATGGAGGGGATGACGGGAGCCTGGTTATCAAAAAGAGGTTTGTGACCGAGGCAGAACTAGACGAGCGGCGCAAAAGGAGACAAGAAGAATGGGAGAAAGTCCGAAAACCCGAAGACCCAGAAGGTACATGGGCTTACAGTTTGGCATCCGACATACTGATCTTAATCCTCACAACACCCCTGCACAGTAGGTATTAGTGTCCTCACTAGAGGAGAGAAACGGAGGCTCAGAGAGGGCAGGAGCCTGTGCTAGGCCTGCAGAGCGAGGGGCAGGGCCAGGGTCCTCATGCCCTTGCCCCTTTCGCTCCACTGCACTGTCTTCCGGGAGATTCTGATAGCCTGTGCCATCTAGACAGCTGACCCAGGACCTGAACACCCGAGGCTGCTGCTGCTGTGCCCGGTCTGGGCGGGCCCCTCCTCCAGTTAACTGTCTCCGGCCATAGGCCCTGTTGACATTGACAGTTGGCTCTGAGGTCCAAAGGGCAGCTATGGACTTTGTACTAATTGTATGTTACCCTTGCCCCCAGATCATGTAGGGACTTGACTTAAACTTTAAAATCCTTTGGGAGGGGCACAAAGAAAACCAGTTAGAAGGTGACGGAAGACAATTGGACTTTGGGTGAGGGGAATACAGCATAATCAAATGTCAAAATAACCTGGAGATGTTTTCTCTGAACATATGTACCCTGATTTATCAATGTCACCCCATTAAAATTAAATATATATATATATATTAAAAAAAATCCTCTGTGATTCCAAAATAATACGAAAGTGTTGTAAAGTATGTGTCTTCTCTCCCTCCCCCCTCTTCCTCTCCGCCTTCCTCTTCCTTTCAGAGTGTCCGGAGGAGGTGTACGACCCGCGCTCTCTGTATGAAAGGCTGCAGGAACAGAAAGACAGGAAGCAGCAGGAGTACGAGGAGCAGTTCAAATTCAGTAAGCTCCGGGAAGCACGGGCACAGGGGTCTCTGCACGGTCGCTCTGATGCACGTTTGCCTGTGGAACACTTTTTCTATCTAGCCAGGGCACTGTCTTGATTATCTAGTCTCTAAATGCTTGTTTGCTGGGAAAGAAATAAACTTTTACCTTCTAGATCACATTGAACATTTTTGTTTAGGACTCAAGATTCCCATTTTAATTCTGTGCTAATATCTTGTAATGGGAGAAATGCCTTGATTTTGTGCCATGTTATCTATTTAAAAAGCCATGGTGTTTACAAATTCTTTCTTCTAATCCCCTGAAGGATCTGCCGTTTATTTAAAAAAAAAGGCAAAAGAAAAATCTTATTTGACTGTATTTTCCCTTTAGTCTGCTAAGTGTTCCTTCTTTAATTATTTCCTCAGAAAACATGGTAAGAGGCTTAGATGAAGATGAGACCAACTTCCTTGATGAGGTTTCTCGGCAGCAGGAATTAATAGAAAAACAACGAAGAGACGAAGAACTGAAAGAACTGAAGGAATACAGAATATCCTTTGTGCTTTGAGAGAAGTCTGACGGTGTCAGTTTTCCCGTCAACATCTACGGGTTTTGTTTCTTTATAAATAGAATGAAGGTCTTCACCCTGGTGATCTCGAAGTTCCCTTTCATGGTGATATTTTTATGACTGAATAACTACCATGCCATGATTTATTCAGTTATGTTGCATGTAAGAATCTGTTGCAATCAAAAGTCCAGAGCCTTAGGATTAACTGAAGGCCTAAATCCTAGTAGTACCAGGGTACTTTTGCTTTGCGGGATTAGACCCTGGAACAGATGGGTATGCAATAAACCTCATTCAGGAGAGAAATAGGCTTCTGAGTTTTAAAAGGAACAGTTCAGCAACCCTCCTGTGTCCTTAGTAACATTCCCTGCAGGTAAAGCCTGGTCTGTCCCCATAGAGGGGTAGAGAAAGCAACAAAGATGGCTTTGCTTTGGTTCAGTATTGCCTTTTTAACATCCATTTGATTGTCCTAATAGGCACAAAATTATTAATTCCATACCTCACGATCCCCACACTCATCACAGTGCCCTCCCCACCAAATCCCTTCTTTCTCTGGTCTTCCCAATCTCAGTAATGGTACTCCTATACCTCCAGGTGCCTGTGTCGAAAATTGTCTCCCAAATTTACTCCAAATCCGTGTAGTTCTTGCTGTCTGCTGTCATTACATCATTATAGACTTGTCTGAACTGCTGTGGCCGGCTGATTAGTCTCTGCTTCTATTCTCGTCCCCAAAAATCCCTTCTCCAGAGACAAAGAGAACTTTTGAAAACATACATGGATCATGTCACTTTCCTGTTTGAAACATTAGTGGCTTCCTGTTGCATTTAGACTTAAGTCCTCACTCTTTGCGGGGCCCTACAGGGCTCTGCATTATTTAGGCCAGCCCACCTCCCCATTGCATCTTGGGCTCCCTCTTCCTGGTGTTTGCTGTACTGCAGCCTGCCGGCCTTCTTTATGTTCCCCTCTCACCGAGCTTTGTGGGTCCCTCCCAGGGCCTTTGTGTTGCTGTTTCCTTGGCCAGGAGTGCTCTGCCCTTCGGTTTCACAGGGCTGCACTGCATGGCTCTCGGGTCTCAGTTCACATCTCCCTTCCTTGGAGAGACTCTCCCTGAGCACCCCGCCTGAAATTGTACTCCCTCCCTTCTCTGTCTGTAAGGTCATTTTTTATAGTTCTGTCACTATCTCGGAAGTCTTTTTGTCTGTCTGTTCACTGTTGGAATGTAGAACAAGGACGTGGTCACCCCTGATTTCCAGTGCCTGGCACGTAGTAGTTTCTCAGGACATATAGGGATAAAGTGATGAACAACTCATAGGAGGGGTTAATAGATTTTTTCTTCCTGTGAGTCTTCGGTCTTATTTGAATATTTCAAGCTTATATTTTGAATATCTTTACTAGTGTGATTAAACAGGATCCACTTCCAAGATTGATATGAAACTGTATATATGTGTAAGGTGGGGTTTTTTGTTGCAGGGAGTATGCAGTAGGTTCCATTGAAGAGTTATATGGAGAAAGTACAAAGATTCTAGGGATTTGGTTTAAATCAAGATGATGGGCATTGAAATAAGGTGGTAGCTTGGTGTCACAAAACCTGACCTTAACTGGTAGCAGAAGACCTGGCTTCCGGTCCCAGTTCTAGTGGCGTTCCAGTGTAATAGTAAGACAGGACTTGGTGGAAAGGTGCACCTCGGTCCCAGCTGTAGGATTGAGACTGGTTCTTCTGAAGCTCCCCCTGCTGACCTCAGAGTAACATGCATTGCTGTTTGCAGAGATGGGCAGATGTATGTATTGCATTGTTTCAGGCGCCAGGCTTTTTCCTTTAAGGCACTACATTAATTACACTTCTTACTTGAGTTGTCTTGTTTTATGTGCTTACTTTGGTAGGCTAGCAAATAAGAGAGAGTGCCTCCCAAAGCAGCACTCTGGAGAGCAGTGTTGGTATGAACTGAGTGTGAGAGGCCCTTCAGTTTCCAATTCGCAGGGAAGAATGGCCTGACCAGGCCGTGGTGCAATGGGGAGAGTGTCAGACCGGGATGCGGAGGACCCATATTCGAAACCCTGAGGTTGCCGGCTTAAGTGCCAGCTCATCTGGTTTGAGCAAGGCTCACCAGCTTGAGCCCAAGGTTGCTGGCTTGAGCAAGGGGTCACTCGGTCTGCTGTAGTCGTCCCCCCCCCCCCGTCGAGGCACATATGAGAAAGCAATCAATGAACAGCTAAGGTGCCGCAACGAAGAACTGATGCGTCTCATCCCTCTGTCTGTCTGTCCGTCCCTATCTGTCCCTCTCTCTTTCTCTCTGTCTCTAACACACACACACACACACACACACACGAAGAATGAACCAGGGCAGCAGTGAAGCCCAAGAAGGTTTCCTGTTCTGGTAACATACAGCCACAGTGAAGAGCCCCAGGGGTATTGGCTTTTATTGGACACTTGGAAAGTCCTGACTGTTTAGAAAAACTGAAAAAAAGCAAGCCTTCCAACTCACTTGTGTATAATACACTAATCCCAAGGGTGCCTGTAGCCAGGGACATGTTGAGATAGGAATTATTAGACATTTGTTTATGGAAGCTCTAAACCAGGAGCTGATTCCTGGCTTTAATTGTTATAATGTGGTACGTTTTATAATGTGATACTTATGAATACACGTAAGGGTGGCTTGTGCCCTGTAAACAACAGCAGCCTTGTTTCCCTCAGGTTAACCAGTATTCAGCCATGTTATGTGTGTTAGAAACTGTCATTTAAAAAATGCCTTTTCATTCATTCCTTAAGAGTTTTGAGGTGTGTTTGTGTATATAAAGCATTTCAGGGAGAGGGACTTAAGGGAGAAAAATCACTTATGCTTTGGATGTGGATGGAAAATAATATTACCACCTTGTCTTCTATCTTCTCTTCCTCTCCCAAAAGAAAAGGTAGGATACTTTTCGTCATTTTAAAAGAATAAGACATTAAGTGTTGGTTTTTGTCTGTGTCCAGGTATTATAAATACGTGTGTACTTTTGTTGTATTAATCATTCCAATTTGTTTTTTTTGTTTTTTTTTTTTGTATTTCTCTGAAGCTAGAAACGGGGAGAGACAGTCAGACAGACTCCCGCATGCGCCCGACCGGGATCCACTGTCACGCCCACCAGGGGGCGACGCTCTGCCCACCAAGGGGTGATGCTCTACCCCTCCGGGGCGTCGCTCTGGGGCAGAGGCCAAGGAGCCATCCCCAGCGCCCGGGCCATCTTTGCTCCAATGGAGCCTCGGCTGCGGGAGGGGAAGAGAGAGACAGAGAGGAAAGGGGGGGGGCGGAGAAGCAAATGGGCGCTTCTCCCATGTGCCCTGGCCGGGAATCGAACCCGGGTCCCCCGCACGCCAGGCCGACGCTCTACTGCTGAGCCAACCGGCCAGGGCCTCATTCCAATTTGTTTTAATTTTTCAATATTTAATATTAGGAATTTTCTTTGAGTTTCTATCCCTTAATGAAGTTGCAGGTAAAAATCCCAGCATGCTCATGGTTTTGGGATTCTGTACTAGAAAGAGAAAAATCTTGTTTCTTTCATTTTAATTCTTAAAAACAGTGAACATTTAGTATTAACATACTATCTGCTTTCATGATGACCTTAAAACATTAAATGATGAAACTCAAAGTAGTGCTCAGCATTATGCGTAATCTTATTGAATATTGCAAATGTTTAGGGTGACTGGTATTCATAAGAACAGAGATAGTGCCTGAAGAGTGATCAGAATTAGACTTTCCTTTTTTCTGGTACCCAGTTTTCTCCACTTTAAAAAAAGATTATTTTTATTTATTGATTTCAGCCAGAGAGGAAGGGAGAGAGCAAGAGAGAGAGAGGAACATTGATCCATTCCTGTATGTGTGCTGACTGAGGACCCACAACAGCCTCTGTGCTTTGAGCCGATGCTCCAGCCAACAGAGCGGTTGGGCCAGGGCTCCATTGTTTAAAGACGCGGAACTAAGTAGCTTAGATCATGTAGCCCCACTCCCAGTCCCACCTCTTGGGTTGTTAAGACATGCTTCTCGGATTCCTTGGGCACTAGATGTCACTATTGTTCCAGTAGGGCACTACTGCATCTTAAATAAGGAATTGCACCCTGTTGGAATGCTCATCTCTTGCATAATAGGTGGTGAGAGAGAAAGGGAAGGTGGAGAGGAGGAGGCTGGTGGCGAGAACAAAAGAAACTGACAGACCTTGAAAGCCAGAGATTGGTATCGAGCATGAAAAAAATGATGTTACAAGTGAATTGATTTTGCTTTAAAAACAACTTTTTGGGGTGTTGTGTTGTAGATACACAGAGATTTCTCATTAAAATCACTTAGAGATGTTTAAAACTGGTTCCTGGGCTTTTTGGAGGTCCTGGTTCAGTAGGCTTGTGATTGGAGTGGGTGTGGTGACAGTGATGGACAAGACTGTTTTTTAATGAACCTTAAGTGATTTTGATGTTGCCTTGCACCAGCAGAGTGGGAGTTAGTCTTCGTCATATCTCAGGTGAATGCCATTAATAGTCAGTCATAGGACAGCCTGCAAAATTTGATTTTATCCTTCAGGGGGTGGGGGCATCATTTTCTGGGAAGCCTTAGTTTGGGGTTACATTTATATTCCTTAAGATCTCTGTTTTCCCCAGCAAGCAGGAGAACAACTATGTCTTTGGTAATAGCAGGTTTTCTGGCTGTACTCAGATGTTCGTAGAGAATCAGAGGGGAAAAAATTGCTTGTCTAGGTCATGTTGTGCTTGAGTTGCCACCTCTGTGTTCACCTTCGTTTCTCTCTAATCAGCTGGATTCGACTGGCGGACTGAAGAGGGCCGGGCCCTGTTTTATCAGTAGGGTAAACATTACCTGGCAGAGCAGACGAGCTTTTATTTATTTGTGTCCCTCCCCTCGGTCTGTTGTTGTCCTGCCAAAGCTCTTCTTTTTTGCTTTGACCCTTAACCTGTAACTCACAGTAATCGCAGCAAGGTTGGAGTTTCTTCAGAAAGCAAGAAGGAAGTGGAGAAGAAAGTGGCTGTGAAACCCATAGAAACCAAGAACAAGTTCTCCCAGGCAAAGCTGTTGGCAGGAGCTGTGAAGCATAAGAGGTCAGCAGGCAGCTGCGGAGCCTGAGTCTCCCTCTGTCCCTGTACTCCGAAGCGCTGCTTGTAGTGACAGCCAGAGCCAAAGGTGACCTCAGCGCAAGTCTCGGGAAGTGCCCTGGTCGCCTTACCCTGCTCTCCCTTTCCCGATTTGGTCTGTCTGTGGTCTTTGACCCTGGTCTCTCCGACTGTTCATTCAGTGTAGTGAGAGCTGCCCCTCACTGGGCCCCTGCTGTGTGCAGGCATGGAGTGGTTAAATGCCTTTCAAGCATGCTCTTATTTATGCCTCTCAACAAGTCTGTGAAGTACAAATTACTGTTATCACATGGGGAGACCGAGAATTTGAGAGGTTGAGAAACTTGACCCAAGTCACACAATAATAGGAGAGGTGGGGTCCAGTGTTTGAGCATTTATGTTTCTAGGCAAAAGGAGGTCACAAATTCTGTGAAAGGATGTGGATAGGGTGTAACAAGAGCCGGGAGGAGGAAACACTAACTGCCTGGAGGGGGAGTGCGGCCCCTGTTGGGGAAGTTAGGGAAGGCAACGGGAAGGAGATGTTTAGTGAGGATGGCCAGGGCTTTGATGGGCAGACAGGAGAGGGGGCAGCTGCTGCAAAGACATTGTGACCTGTAAGAACATGGCAGCTGTGACAGAGTCACGATCCTGGCTGGACTCTGCTTGATCGATGTTGGGGTGGCAGCAATGGCTCGAGATTCTGGTAAGTTCTTTATGTTTGCTCCTCTTTGCAAATCCTGAAGGGCACCAAAGTGATTAAATCTGGTCAGTTCAGTCTGACCCCCATACCACGAGCAAAGTGTGGTGAAGCCTGGAAGTGCAGTCCGTCAGGAAGATCACGGTGTGTTGTGAATCCGCGTGTTTCGGAGGGAGTGTGTTGATGCAGTCTCGTGGTTTGGCACGCCATCCATCGGCTGCAGATGTTCCTAGGAACACTGTTGACATGTACAAATGTCGTCATGGTGTCGCAGCAGAGGGGAGGAGGCTCAGCCTGCAAAGGCTCCAGTTTCCGGAGCCATGAGTACTCCCTTCAGGTTTTCACCCACGCTTTCATGTTTGACTCCGTGTCTTGGGATTTGGACCTGGGTCGGTTTTTCTGGACTGCGCCAAGAAAGGGCTCTCTAGGCGGGCAAGTAGCTACCTCAACAGTACTTGCTGCTAGCGGAGTGTGTGTTATAACTGTCTCCCTTATAGTTCTTAGCACTTTCCAAAAGGGGCCTTGTATTAACTTACTGGGTGACATGCATATAAGCCCTTCTGGTTTTGAAACTGTGTGCTCTATTGTTTTGTGTAGCGAGGAGGTACTCTAGTCTCCTGGGGCAGGAATTCCTAAGGTATCAGCCCGTAGTCACCGTACTGTACATCCCGTCCCCAGACTGACTTATTCTATAATGACAAGTTTGTACTGTGTGAAGATAGGTGGTCAGATAGATCAACGTATATTTTTTATGGTTAGAACACTTTATATTTTATTGAAGAAAGTCTTCCTACCCTGAGGTCATAAGATAGTTTTTTCTTCTAAAAGTTTCCGAGTTTCTCTTTCCCATCAGTCCTTAATCTATCTGTAACTGATTTTTGTGAAGGGCATGAGGTAGAAATCCCATTTCAATTATTTTCCTCAAACGAAAAGCAGGTTTTCTAGCAGCATTTACTAAATATTTTTGCCCTTTCCCCCAGCGATTGATGTCATCTGTCTCATAACAAGTTCCCATACATATTGATATATGGGTTTGTTTGCGGGTTCTGTTCCGTCCTTGGATCTGTTGGACCAGTACCATTCTGTGTAATCCTGATACATGGTATGGCCAGTCCACCTATATTCTTCTCGGCACTGTCATGCCTATTCTTGGCCACTTTGTTCTTCCACGTAAATTTTAGATTTAGTCCAAGTTCTTTAAAAAATGTCTATAGGGACTTTTATTGGAATGTTATTAAATTGCTTGCTAGATTTATGAAAAGAACAGATCTTTATGGATTTGAGTTTTCCTATCCATGGCATGTATCTACATTCATTGGTTTCCTTTAATGCCATTTTAAAAATCGTATAGTTATTTTTCAAAAGAGTTGTGCTTTTTTTTTTTACATTTTGTTCAACTTATTTTAAGTATTTCATTTTTCTTGTTTGCTGGTGTATAAACATGAAGTTGATGGAGTATTTACATTGGCCATTTATTAAGATTAATAACTCTGTAGTAACTCTTACTAACTTTGATAATTTCAGTAGATTCTTTTGAAATTTCTATGTGGAGAGTAACTGAGTGTGAATCATGACAGTTTCATCCCCGTCCTTTTATCTTTTAAGTCCTTTCTCTGATTCTACCTCACTGGCTAGAACTACCAGGAAAATGCTAGGTAGAAAATAGCTCTGTGCAGTCTTTTTTTAGCTCTAATTTTAAATGTAATGTTTTTTTTTTATTTTTTCACCACTAAGAATAGTACTTATCATTTTAGTTTTTTTAGATATCCTTTAGCAAGTGAAGGAAATTCTATTCTTAGTTTGATAAGAGGGTTTTTATTTTGTAGCCATGAACTGTTAAATTTTATTTCTGCTTTTGAATTGATAAAGTAATTTTTTCCTTTGTTATAGTGGGAAATTAAATTTGTTTTTCTTATGTTGCATTCCTGGGAGAAACCCAGGGTGGCAGTGATGCATCGTTATTTTTCTTAACTCCACTGGCTTTATTTTTTTTTATTTTTATTTTTTTTTCTTTTTCATTTTTCTGAAGCTGGAAACAGGGAGTGACAGTCAGACAGATTCCCGCATGCGCCCGACCGGGATCCACCCGGCACGCCCACCAGGGGCGACGCTCTGCCCCCCAGGGGGCGATGCTCTGCCCATCCTGGGCGTCGCCATATTGCGACCAGAGCCACTCTAGCGCCTGAGGCAGAGGCCACAGAGCCATGCCCAGCGCCCGGGCCATCTTTGCTCCAATGGAGCCTTGGCTGCGGGAGGGGAAGAGAGAGACAGAGAGGAAAGCGCGACGGAGGGGTGGAGAAGCAAATGGGCGCTTCTCCTATTTGCCCTGGCCGGGAATCGAACCCGGGTCCTCCGCACGCTAGGCCGACGCTCTACCGCTGAGCCAACCGGCCAGGGCTACTGGCTTTATTTTATTTGCCAGTGGAGTTAATATTTGCCAGTTTATAATATTTTGTATCAGTTGTTGAATCTATGTTCTTGAGTAAGACTGGCCTGTATTTTTTTCTCCTGGTTTTATCTGATTTTGACATGAAGGTGAAAACTAGCGTCATAGAGTGATTTAGGGAGCGTTCCTTTTTTTTCTGTTCTCTGGAGGAGTTTGTATAAGATGGCTCTGGTTTGTGAAAGTTTGGTAGAACTGTATAAAATCGTGAAGTTTTTAGGTGTGTGTCATAAGTAACTGGTTTAGAATTTAGTTTGTTGATCTCTGTATACTGGTAGGTTTGGACTTGTTAGGACTTTTGATACAGTTTTTACTCACTTAATATTTATCTTTAAACAATATTTTTATATGAATACTTTTAAAAAAATTAAGATTAAAAGTGCTTTATTCATTTTGTTTCTGCGAGTTTAGATGTATGTATTCTATTTCTGTTCTTTTGATGGCTAACTTTGCAAATGACCAGGCACACTTAGCAAAACATAAAGTAAATAGCTATCTTACTTCTCTACAAAATTATACACTGGCCTTAGGCATTTTAACTACGGTCACCTTCTTTCTTTCTTACACGCTGCTGCTGCTTAGGACTTTGTTATGGTCATGTTTTACACCACAAATTAGATGTTAAATTTTTTATACAGACAACATTTGTTTAGGTTTCTATTTGTAGTTGCCAGTGTTGGGGGCTTTCTCCTTCACCAGCCCTTCCTTCGGCGATTGAGGCCTGCCCTCTGGGATTATTCCCTTCCTCGTTGGAGGACGTTGTGCAGACGTGCTGTAGTGAACGTCTTGTGGACGTCTCTCAGAATCTCTAGCTTGTCACTAAAGCTGTTTTCTTTGATGTTTAACAGCTAAATTTTTGTCATTTATGAACATGTTCAGATATTCTTGAAACCCATCTAGGGTTCTAACCAAGATCAGTGATAAGGAGAGCAGAGAATCTGAAGTTCGGGTTGGAGAGACAGTGCTGTACACCATTCGCCTTGGTCAGGGTTGTAAGTTATCTTCACAACAATATAACCAGAAGAGACTGAAATGAAGACTTCTCATTTCAGGCTATTCCAGTTCCTTGAAGCTGCCTAAGATCCATCCATGTAAAAGCTTGTTGGAGCTCCTGATTCCCAAAGCTTTGAGCTTCAAGATTGGACCTTGCTCACATCACTGTTTTTTGTTACAGCTCCGAGAGTGGCAACAGTGTCAAAAGACTGAAATCGGACCCTGACCCAGATGACAAGAATCAAGGTGGGTAGCAGCGTTCATTTCGTTCTTTATTCATCATACACAGGGCCAAGCAAAGGGCTGGAACGTGTTGCACCTATGAACGAAAGTATTTCTCTCTAACCAAACCTACCTAAACTTAATTTACCAAATTGTTTTATACCAGGTAGGATTTATACCCAAGAGTATGTCAGCTGCCCTGCAAAGTACTGTTAGAAACCCGTGACTGATCAATGACAATTGTGCTCCCTAGGAGTGCTTACAAAGCCAGAGCCCTGGTCATATCATCTCTTCCCACAAAGAATTTTTCTCGGTTTTCCCCAAATGTCAAGTTTCTTGACTTCACCTGGCTTGCATCCTGCTGATGCTTGGATTGGACTGAGCCTAGTTTTGGTCGCTTCCAGGAGTACACTTTCTTTGGTGGTTGCTTTTATGTGATCAAATCTGACACTATTAAGTGGCACAGTTTTAAGTGAAGGTGAGTGTATCCTGGGGGTCAGATCAAGAATGAGAAATTGCTACACTGTGGCTGCTGAAATAGGAAAGGTGAATACTGTGTGTTTGTATACACACAGGTATCTGAAACTTCATAGAAATCTTAAACATGCTTCAGCTAGTTAATTAGTAGCTCTGTATCTGGTGCTTCTTCCATGGTAGAACTATTTGCATGAATTAGTGGAACGGAAAACTTGTGTGGGGTCTTTACACTGAGGCAAACACGTGTTTCAGAGCCTTATTTGGTGTTCTAAATCTCCTATTCCTCCCCTTCTTACATTCTTCCAGCAGAAGCTGGGCAAGAAATGCCCCCTTTTGCTAGGAGCTAAGGCCACACAAAGTGAGTATCTGTTGCATGTTGTTTCAGGGTCTTGTCCTCAGCAGGAGAAGGAGTTGCCCTCTTGCTTCCCCAGAAGTAGCTCTGGAACCTCAGTGGAGAGTCAGGCTTCCTCCCCTGGAGGCTCCGGACTTAAGCTCTGAGCAGAGCCAGTGAATGCATAAGTTGACCCCCATCTACTCTCAAGTCACGCCTCCATCTGAATCCTGGGAACAGTCTCCGTTAGTAATTTTCAGTGTTAATTGGTATGTCAGTGTGGTCCTGCAAATGCAGAAGTTGGCCGGAAACTTCAGATGGGTGAGATCAGAGGGCACCGTTTTGTTCTCTTTGGACAGTTAACTGCTTTTGGAATGAAATTTGTCGGTCACAGTCTTTTCTTTCTTGAAACCTCCTAGGTACTGGGCGATTTGGTCTTTTGGCTTCAACTCTGCTGACGGCACAGAAGTCTCAGTTTTTGGCTGCACTTCTGTGGCTGACTTCCGCCCTCCCCTAGGCCGGCTCTCGTCCTCCACAGGTGCTCTGGGCGTGGCCCTTCTCCGAGACAGTCACGTCTCACTGAACAGCTTCACATACATTAGTGTTCTAAGTAACTGACTCATAACCTTGTAAGATACCACTCTTCTGAAACAGCATTTTCTGATAGAATACTGAAAATTTCATTGTGTACATGACTTCAGAATACAGTGAGTGTTCAAATATTGAGTGGATACAATGTGATGTTGTGTCCCAAATTTTTACACACACATACCCACCAAAAATAAATTTAGGTATTTGAGAAGAAACTCTGTAAAATATCTTTAACATACTTTCCTGAACTCTCAGGTCTTGTGATAGTTGCCAGGCCCTGTGCTGTATGCCCAGGGGGTGGTACAGTAAGAATGAGCCCTTGCCCTCTGGAGACTTTCGGTTACAGGACAGTGTCGATAAGCACCCCCTGTCGTCTTTTGGACTGTCTGGTCTTCCGTATCCTTCCTGGCTGTACTACAGGGATGCCCTTGCAGTTATAGAGACATGTAGACTCTCTCCCCCTAATTTAAATGGCCCCGATGCTCTTTGGATTTTTTTTCATTTGCCTTTTTAAAAACTTGTCTGAATAGGTAGTATATGCACATAATAGAACATTCTAAAGGGACAAAGCGGTGTGGAGTATGAAGTTGTCTCCCCTGTTCCCTAAGCACTATTTCTCTCCCCCAGCAGCCAGTCACCAGTTTTTCCTGTATTCTTTTCAGACATTGTCATGCATAACATGGGCACACCCCCCCAAATTATAACTCATACACACACTCGCCTCTTCCGATTAGCAAGCATTTTATAGACCATTCAATACCAGTAAACACAGAGATGCTTTACTCTTTTAGTGGCTGAGTAGTCATCCGTTAACCCACTGGTCCTCTGCTGATAGACATCTCCATTGTCTGCAGTCTTGCTGCTTTCAAGAGTGCCGCAGTGAATGTTCTCCTATGAACATCACTTAGTTTTGAAAGACATTGAATTGCCCTATCCCCCCTCTCCCAGCAACATGATATAAAGATGCCTGTTCCCCATACCTTTCCTCCTTATATGTTGTTTATTCTCTTGTATTTGAAATTCATCTGTTTCTCTTTCTGTGACTGTTCATGTCTTCTCTCCATTTCCCCATTCAGTTGTTACTTGGTTAGTTTTGGAAGAACTCTATATCTTAAAGAAATGAGCTATGTGATACTTGTCGCAGACATTTGCCTCTGCTGTCTTGCAGCCAGCCTGTTACCGCCATCTCTGTAGTCCTCGTTAGCTCGCGTTTCTCTTTTCTATATCTCCATGTTCTAACATTACCTGTCTTTTTTTTTTTTTTTTTTTAACAGAGAGAGGGATAGATAGGGACAGACTGACAGGAACGGAGAGATGAGAAGCATCAATCATTAGTTTTTCGTTGCTACTTAGTTCATTGATTGCTTTCTCATATGTGCCCTGACCGTGGGGCCATAGCAGACCGAGTAACCCCTTGATCAAGACAGCGACCCTGGGTCCAAGCTGGTGAGCTTTTGCTCAAACCAGATGAGCCTGTGCTCAAGCCGGCAACCTCAGGGTCTCGAACCTGGGTCCTCTGCATCCCAGTCCGACGCTCTATCCACTGCGCCACTGCCTGGTCAGGCCATTACCTGTCTTAAATGTTTTCTCCCCTATTAGGACTTCCAGTAAGACAAGCAAACATACTGAGCTGCTGAACTCTCATCCTGGCCATTTGAGATCTCTTTTAGCTTCTCAGTGTATTTCTTGCTTCGTCCTGATTTTATAAACTTGGAACCGTGTATCCTTGTCATGTTTCCATGAGCTGTTAGGGGGTTGTTAAGGCAAAACCCTTGAAGATAATATGCTCATCAGTCTGAGGCAATGACGTTTGAACCCCAACTTACTCTGCAGTGAGAGCTAAGGAATCATTGTAGTACATGATTTTTTTATTCAGATTTGGTCATTTTTGCTCTTAAGGGGCCTTTATCCTTAGCAGGTCCTTTGATCTCCCTCATCAGTAAAGTGATGATAATCCTTGCGTGTCAGGTTGCTGTAGTGGTTAAGTGAGGCTGGAAACAATTGGAAGAACGGGTGGAGTTCTTAACCTTCAAGGTCCTGCTTTTTTTTTTTTTTTTTTTTTTTTACAGGGACAGAGAGAGAGTCAGAGAGAGGGATAGACAGACAGGAACGGAGAGATGAGAAGCATCAATCATCAGTTTTTCTTGTTGCGACACCTTAGTTATTCATTGACCGCTTTCTCATATGTGCCTTGACTGCAGGCCTTCAGCAGACTGAGTAACCCTCTGCTCGAGCCAGAGACCCTGGGTCAAGCTGGCGACCTCGGGGTCTCGAACCTGGGTCCTCTGCCTCCCAGTCCGATGCTCTATCCACTGCGCCACCGCCTGGTCAAGCAGGTCCTGCATTTTCCAGATTGAGGCTTTCTGTCACTAAGGTGACAGTGTAACTATGGGTGTCCTGGGGCAAAAGAGTTTCAGCCTACTTGGTGACAGTTTGCATGGTCTTAAAATGTTCTCTGAGTGGCTTCCATTTCCTCCGTGGTCAGAGAGGAACTGAGGGTGGCAGTAGAGTTGCCTGCCCAGGCTGTCGAGCCACCATGGCAGAGTGCCCAGCACAGCGCCGGGCACACACGGAGTAGACCATCACCTCTGGAGAGGGCGATGGAGTAAAAGTCCCCTTCTTCCTTGCAGAAGCCCCGTCCTGCGTGTCCCTCGGAAGCACGTCCCTGAGCGGTCCCTCCATCCACTGCCCCTCCGCTGCGGTCTGTATCGGCATCCTCCCGGGCCTGGGCGCCTACTCTGGGAGCAGCGACTCGGAGTCCAGCTCGGACAGCGAAGGCACTATCAACGCCACTGGCAAGATCGTCTCCTCTATCTTCCGAACCAACACCTTCCTTGAGGCCCCCTAGCTTCTGGGTCCTTACCACAGGGAGCTCCTCCCCAAGAGTAGACCAGATGGTTCCTCTGCCTGTCACCTGTGCACATCGTGACGTTTTTAATCTCATCCAAAAATGTGCCAGAATCGACCTGTGGCCGACATGTGTTTGGTTTCTCTTTCCTCCAGTGCAGATGCCCTGACCTGTCCGCGGCCTCCTGCTCTCGGTGTGGAGGTGTCGGGCCCGGGTCTGCGGCAGCTGCACTGAACACACCTGGGAACACTGGACAGCTGGCTGCGCTGGGTTCAGTTACGTGGCTTTCTTGTTTTTGTTTGTTTCCTTCCGAACAAGGAAGCAAGGACCATTCTTGGACAGGTATTACTGTAAACATTCTGTCCTAGACGAACGCGCTGTGTGGGTACACTGCGTTGAGGCGGTGCGGGGCAGAGAACGGGCCTAGGTAATGAGCTGGCACACTCCCCTGGAACTGACAAGTCCTTGATGTTGTTACGACTGAGATTAAAAACTACATCTGCAGGGGTGTCACTTAACACTCATCATTCGTTGGGAAGTTTTTCTTTACTCTCAGAAAACTGAGTTCTTCCCCTTTATCAAATCCACTTAAGACTAAAGCCTAGAGAAGCGAGCATGGACCGTGTGTCCCCATAGCCGGAAATGAGAAGTGCTAGTCGGTATGTAGACGAGATGACTTCTTTTTGGTAGCTCCTTGGGTTCCTAGTATTGCAAATCAGTGGGACACACCTGCGGATTCTGGTTATACTCTACTTTGTCGAGGTCCCTCTCTGGTTGACACCTTTGTAGTTGTGGCTTCCAGCTAGGAAGCAGTTTCTAGCTGAAGGGGGCTGCCCTAGACCTTTGCTCCTCTTATCTGCTGCCGCCTACTCTCCCTTCCCACACAGCAGCTCCGGGGCCGAGCAGCCTGGACACAGCCTGGAGGTCCTGTCCGCCCCTGGGTCGCAGGCAGGCAGGCAGGCAGGGATGGAAGACAGAGCTAGGAGGCCTCAAGGACAGAGGTGGTCATGGGCTTACAAAAGCTGTTGGTCCCCCTGCTTCAGAAGGGGCCTGTGTGGTTCTTTGTTCCCCTGGGTTCCTGCGTCAGTTTCTGCCTCCTCCGGTCTGAGACGGAGAGAGACACACAGAACGTGTTGACACTGTGATGCTGGCAGCAGAGAGGCTGCTCAGTTCTAACGTGGGCAGAGGCCCTGGATCTCGTCCAACCCACTCCTCCTCTTCCAGTGCAGTGACATTCTGGGGCCCATCGGCAGATGGTGACTTCCCTTAACCCGTAACTGCTGCCTGTGAGTCTTCCTCCTTTTCAGAACGACTCTGTGCTAATTGCTCCTGGCTGTCAGTACAGGCGCGTCGCTCCAGTCTAGCAAACGACGTTTAGGTAAAACCGCGTAGGCACGTCCTGCCTCTGCTTCATTGCTTCTGCGATTGTGCTGTCCTTGTTACAGAACGTCCCCAGAGCAGCCTCAGATCATGGTAGGAGGCAGACCAAGGAATCAGAGTCACCCTCTTTGTGTGGTTTGACTTTTTAAGAGGCCATTACTGTATTCAAGGCCTCTGTTGATGTTGGAAGAAGTTGACAAAGACTTGCAGGAATTTAGAACATTTCATTTGAAGGCTGGTAATAATAAGACCTTGCCTCTCCTGTGTGGAATCTGTGCTCCCTTCTCCCTCCCCAGCTGCTGTAACGGCTAGATTGTGTCGAAGGCTGAGGCTCTTCAGACTGCGGTTTCTGCTCAGGGTGTCTCAGGTGAGACTGAGAATCACAGGTGGTTGTCTCGTTGTATTCCACTGTACCTGTCAGTGTAGAGCGTTATAACTGAAACACAGGGTTGTAGAAACCATGAACAGCAAAGCAGGACCTGGTCTATCTTGTAGAGGAAGCAGCCTTGGAAAGCATCCAGTGTAGACCATGTGGTTCAGACCCAAAGAATAGGAAACACTTCCAACCATAAAGTGCAGTGCGCCCGCCTTGCTAGATAACGGGTTTTATAACGAGGCAGTGAGGGTGAAAACAAGCTTTGGGCTGGGATCCTTGTCCCGAGCGGTCATACCCTCACAACTCTTGAACGGTGCGAGGGAGAAAGCTTGTCTCTGAGGAGCCCTGCTGCCGTCTCTGTTTGGATGATCGAGTCTGTGCCGTGGAGTGCGTTCTTGACCACTTCCTGATCGCCGCCAGCCTCCAGCCCCGTCGCCCACCTGAGGGTGCGGGAGGATGGGAGCGGAAAAGTCGAAGCCTCCGTTCCCACTTGGGAAGAGCAGGACGCTGAGGTGGCCGGACCCGATGAGGTGGCTGGTGACCTGGTTTTGTGTGCTGCCCCAGGACCTGGGAGGCGACCCAGCTGGCTCTTCAGTCCAGGGTGGAGGGTGCTGGAGCTCTTTTCAGGAGCAGTCTCGCCTGAAAGTCAGGCTTCTCACTCGGGGTGACTCAGGCTTGTCCCTCCAGTTTCTCTCTCTGTCCACCTCCAAGGTGCTTCCTTTGTGGCTGCCTCCTTTCCAGCCAGGAGAGAAGCGTCCTTTCCCTACGATGCTTCCCTTGCTTCTCTGGGCACGGGGCATGGCTCCAGCCATTGTGATTATACTGTAGTGGCTGCAAGCTTGGGAGCCAGACACTTACTTACTGGGTCACTTGGGCAAGGTCCTAACCATCCTGGGCCTCAGTTTCCTCCTCGGTAAACAAGAGCAACGACACCAGCGTCCTGGTGAGGGAGAAAGGTAACCTAGGGTAGCTGCTTGGCGTGGTGTCCAGCCCTGTGCTCGGTAAATAGCAGCAGCCGTCCTTGTCAGCACTGTTACCGCCCCCCCCTCCCCCCCCCCCCCCCCCCCCCCGCTTCTAGAAGGGGTATGTAGAGCTTCCGGTAGTGATGACTGATGGCATGTGCATCCGTCCTGCTGACGTTCCTCAGTTGTAGCTAGAACACGGGCAGGAGGAAGGGTCAGATCTGGTCGCCAGAGCTCCATCCACCAGCTTGTGTGTGCTGCTGTCTTAGCTAAATGTTAATTGCTCAGGCACACGCGGTTCCTTGGCTCGGGTGTCCTAGCCGTGGGTATATGGCTCAGCTGTTATCTTAAGCCCCTCCAGAAAAACAAAAAAGAGACCTTTGTGTGATTTCCCAGAGGTCCTGGGGGAACCAGAGCTCCAGCAGTCCTGCAGCCCTCTCAGAAGTGAACGTCAGCTGACGTTTGATGGGCACAGAATCAGCAGACACATTGAAAGCTTGGGATGGGGAAAAAGGAGTGAAGATGTCCCTCACTTGCTCCTACCAGGTCAACACTGGCTCCCGAGGTTACCAGGCACCTAGAGGTAGGAACCTGCCTGGTGCACTGCCCACGGTATAGCAGGTGGTGACCTCCTGGAGAGGAGGTCAAGGCGAGTGGCTTCCAGTGTAGAGAGGGAGGACAAACTCATGGCCAGTTTGAGCAGAAGATCCTCGTAGGGCTGAGGGAGGCTGTTCAGTGCAGCAGACAAGTGTGGGCTCCAGCGTCTGCCAGACCGGATCGAAGGTCTGGCCCTGCCTCTGAAGATTCGATTGGCTTCCCTGCCTGTTTCTGTTCTCTGCAATAAATGGTCGTAGACAGGCAGTTGGAAGGGTTCATCATGGGTGTGCCTGTAAAGCACTTAAACGTGAAGCAGGAAACAGTGCTCAATAGAAATGTCAGTTGTGGTTGTTCATACGCAAGCCTGTGGCGAGGGGTGGTTGGCGCTCCCAAGGAGAGGTGGACGAGAGAAATGTGCTGGGAGGGAAGGGCACTGAGGGAGGCTGGTGTTCAGAGAACGGCCTCTTGGCTGGTTTCGTGAAGCTGGGCCTGAGCCCTGAGCGGGGCGCACAGTGACAACCTGTGGTGCTGTCGGCAGGGGCAGGAGCAGCCCTGTCGGCACCCGAAGCCAGAGAGCATGTCACACCCTGCAGACCACAGGGCGGACCCCGGTGTCCGGGGGACCGGGAGGGGCCGTGCATGGGTAGCAGGGACTGCTGTCCTGTGTGTGTGTCAGGGAAGTGGGGGGACACAGGACTGTGGACCAAGAGGAAGAAGGGGTGGTGACATGTGGTGTTGGCTGGGCCCACACGTGGGGACTCCAGAAACACTGGTGTGAGCTCTGCAGGGGCCAGAAAAGTGGAGGCCGGCCGGGCATCCTGCTCATCCACAAGTATAGACGTGTACACTGTGCCAGGTGTATGCCAGTGTGACGGAAGGAGTGCCCTTCGTGTGGAAGGCAGGTCCCCAGACAGACGTGATGACACTGACCTCACAGGTTTGCTTGGGGACAGGGGCTTTCCTGTTCATCTCCCAGACCAGCGAGCCCATCGGGTCCGGCTGAGGAAGGAGCCGACACGGCATGTCTGAGACTCCGTACTACCCTGACTGTGACAGACAGCACGGTCACAGTGGTAACAGCGTGAACGAGGGTCGGGCTGCGACACGGTGTGCACCACGGACACATTCCTCTCCCAGTCGGCAGCTAGTTCTGATTGTAAAAATTTTATTCTCTTTAATAACAGTAATAATTCCACGAAAATTATACAAAGTACATTCAATACTTAAGAGGGGTGGGGAGAGGGGGCAGGAAGCCGGTTTGGCCAGGAAGCATCCTCAGTCGACTCCCACAAATGAAGCCCAGCTGGGCTGGGGGAGGTTGGGGGTAGAGGTCTGATTGTAAAAAATAAACATGTTGATTGGTTTAAAAAAAAAGAAAGGCCACCCATAAGGAAGCAGGGCGCGCGTGCGTGTTGGGGGTGGGGGCCCAGCCGGCATGCTGCAGTGGGGCGAGCTGGCACTCAGGCGGGCTCGGAGTGGGTGGGGGGCAGGTTTTTGTGCTTGAAATACTGCACGACTTGTTGGGGCAACTCCGCCAGCACAGCTTTGGCCAAGGTCTCTTTTGCTGCCTGCAGGGTGGGGAGTGGGGTTCAGAGAGGAGAAAATAAGGGTTACTGAGCAGAAGTTGTGAGGGGCACCTTCCCGAGAGCTGCTCCACAAGGTGTCTAGCAGGCTGAGGCCAGGGCTGTCTAAAACGACGTCCTGCATCCCCGCCCAGGCCTGAGACGCCACCGTGAGCAGCGCCTCCCCTCAGGTTAAATCTGTGCCGCTGAGCAGTAGGGATGCCTGGGAGTAACCTTTTGGGAAGAAGGTGTCTTTGAGAGGCTTTCCAGGGCAAGAGCCGTTGAGAAGCAGCTGCACAGCCTACTCATCTGGCAAAGCGTTTCCTGAGCATCTTCTGGGCTGGTGTAAACAGGCCGTGCCAGTCTGGCTCGCCGCTGAACGCCTAGCCACAGGCCAGGCACGGGGAGTGCTCAGTGTCGGCGTGCCTGAATGGTGGCTGGTGCCCAGCGTTTGTCCTCAGAAAGCTCCTGCTCCAGAGGAAGGGACTGAACCGTCTCGGGCAAACCCACAGGGTACTGGCTTGATATGTGAGACCACTGGGTACAAAACGGAGCGGTCAGCTCCTGCTGAGACGTGCTGAGCCACAGCACCTGGAGGGAGGGGCCTGGCCGACAGCCCTGAGGTGTACTGTGGTGAAGGGTTTGTCCAGGGCCACTCTGTGCAGCCCAGGCTGGCGGCCCAGGGCTGGCATCTGAGGCTGTTCTCCCTCTGGGCTCCTCATGGGCCCAGCTACCAGGGCAGCAACCAGGAAGCCAGCCACAGCCTCCTGTGGGCAGGCCTGTGGTCGCCTGCATATGGGACCGGAGGCCACCCTGCAGTGATCCTGGTTTTCCATCTGGGAAGCGAGGAGGGGAAGCTGGCTGAGGGGTGATCATGAGGCAAGCCTCTCACTTCCAGGCCTTTGCTCTAGTCCCTCTCTCCGGAAACCTTTGCCTTGCACGGAGAACTGACTTCCAGTCGGTTGGAGCAGGTCCTCCAGGAAACCCTGCCTGGAGCCTCGACCTGGACTGGGCACCCTCCAGTGGTCCATCAGCCTGCTGAAGCAAGTGCTCACAGCCACACGGTCTCCTCTGGGGGCAGGGGCGGGGCCTGGCGCCGGGCACACAGTAGGCCCTCAGGAAGTGCACACTCAATGGAGCAGAGGGAAGAGGGGCCTAGGGCTGGGCAGACAGTCCCAGGACCTTCATCCCTGGTTATTACTGTGGCTCTCAGGGCCCCGTAACGCCCATTCCCCGGCCCAGGCCCACACTCACGTTGCGGAACTCTCGAAAGGGCACGAACTGCACGATATCTCGGGCTGCCTCCTCCCCAGTGTGAGAGCGCAGCGTGCGGCTGTCCCCATCCAGGAACTCCATGGCTGCGAAGTCGGCGTTGCCCACGCCCACAATGATGATGGACATGGGCAGCTTGGAAGCCTGCACCACGGCGTGCCGGGTCTCCTCCATGTCACTGATGACGCCGTCCGTGATGATGAGGAGGATGAAGTATTGCTGCAGGGAGGTCAGTGGGCACTCAGCAAGGCTGAGGCCCGGGCGCCCCTTCCCTGTCCCTCCTCTCCTAGCCCCTCAAAACACTGACCCCTGGGAGGAAGGTGACTACTTCCTACTGCCCCAGCTGTGGCCACCTCCCGCAGCACCCTGGCCCTGCAGGCCTTGACTGTCTACAGCCTGACCGGTCACAGCCAGAGCGTACACTGCCCTGGTCCTCCTGCCCTGTGCTGTCATGGCCTGCCCAGCCAAGAGCCGAGGTCCAAGGCCTGGCTCTGCCAGGTGCCACACCGTGGGTCTCTGATCTACCTCTCTGTGCCTCCGTTTCTTCATCTGTAAAGTGGGAGTGGCCTGTCCCCCAAGCACCTCAAAGAGAACCATGCCCGCCATGTGGCAGCAGCGCCTTCACTGACCCATAGCTACACGCCTGGCAGGCAGGCAGGCAGGCCTGTGGCTGGTGAGGGAGACCGCTCTGGCCACCAGGTGCGCAGGAGCAGCCTCTGTGTCCCCGGGGCCCCTGCCCATTCCCTGTGAGCGCAGCGGACTCGGACACCTTGCAGGAGGTAAGCAGCTGTTCTAGGCCCGTGTTCCTGGGACTGTGGAACTCGGGGAAGCATTTGTGGGGTCACGCAACTGACACAGCCTCGAGTCACAGTGGGAAGGGTGTGAGGCAGCGGTCTCTGTTCCACAGGCTAGTGCCTAGGAGGACGTCTTCGCTTGGTGCTAGCATGTCTTGACTGCCTCTACCTTATTAACAAAGAGAGCTCAGAGCTTCAGGGGACAATACAGTCTAGCTAGACTTGAATACCATTGTACAGTTCCTTACATATTTTTACTGGTAATGACTCACTTATAGCGGGTTATAAAGTTTCTTTATAAAATTGTTAAAGTAAAAAAACAAAACTGAATAGTTCGTGTGGGTAATAGATGGTGATGGTATGAACTTCAAAGGTAGGGGGTGAGTGGAGTTAGGAAAGCTCCCTGGAGGATGTGTAGGTAGAGGCCCTGGGGTTCCAAGCTGGCTGAGATCTCGATTTCAACCCAGCTTTGTCCTTAGCACCCTCTGCCCCCCTTTTGGGAGAACTCAGTTTTCCCCATCTGTAAACAACAGCTCTTGTGTGGCCCTAATACTCTATTTAGAGCACTGCCTTCTACTCTGACCCCTTATGACTCTCAGGAGAGGAAATGGGCTCCGACCAGTTAAGGTCATGAAGGGCGGGCCCAAATCAGCCACCTGGTCCCGTTTGCTCCCTGAGGAACATACAGTGGATACAAGTTCAGTTCCGTAGGATGCCTTGCTCTCCTGTCTGTCCCCCAAACAAATTGTGGAAGGAAGAAGGGGGGTGAGTCAAATGGAGGCATGGACCCCACAATCCCAACCCCACTCCTAGCAGCAGTAGGCTGGTTCCTTGCACTGTGCCTTTAAGAGATCAGTCCCTTGGCTGGGGATACCTGTTGCTATGGAGATGGCAGCCTGAATCCCTGCAGTGGAGGGCTGCTGCTGCCAGCCCCCTATTCCTGGAGTTAGGGGTGGTGGTGCTCAGAAGACCATCTAGACCCCTGTCCTCCAATAGCCCACCGTCATCCAGGTACCCCTTTCCTGAGGAGCTTTTACCCCACCAGAAATATTCCAGGGCATCTAAGCTGGCAGGAAGGCAGGCACTGAGGAAGGAAAAGACTGGGAGGCACTGGTCTCCGAGCCCCCCCCCTTCCACCCCTTGTGGCCCTGCTGACTCTCCCTCCATCCAGCCAGCCACACACCTGTACTGGGGGATGAGCATGTAGGCCCGAGCCTTAGAGCCACCTTCCCCAGGGAAGCGGGGCAGACAGGGCCTGGGGTGCTGTAGGACGAGGAGCACCAACTAATGGTAAAAGGAGTCCCTGATAACAGTGACTGCACAGCCGTCCCTATAGCTGTGACGTGATTCTCCTTTTAGAGTCGAGATAGGCTGAGCAAGGTTAGGTGATTTGCTTAAGGCCTCCCATGTAGGGTGGCACAGTCTCGATTCTAAACGAAGCCTAGCTGACTTCAAAGCTGGGGCTCCTTCTGCAGTGTCTCCTTTGCCTAGAGTTGTCTCTCCATTCATGGGGCGATACCCTGTCACCCAGCACCTAGTGTCAGGAGGCCATAATGTCCAGGGTAGCAGCCCAGGGCGAGGCCCAGAGCCATGCGGACTTGAACCCTCACTCCTGTGTGCTAACCAGCTAGCCACAACACCCACACTTAGTGTTTGGTCTCAGTTTGGGGTCATCAGCCTTGGAAAGGGAAGAGCAGCTGACAAGTCCTGGGCTTCTAGCCCATTGTCGGCAGACCCAGGGCTTTCCAGGAGCCTCTGGTTTCCATTACAACCCCAGAGGTCCACGGCCCTACTCTCATGGCAGTTCAGGAGGGACCTGGGAGGGGAGCGGAAGGGGAGAATGAAGGCTGGAATCAGGCAGATGGAAAGGGCTCTGCTGTCCCCCAGACAGTCCTGGTTACTCTACCCCAGGATTGCCCACCTCCGTGTGAGCCTTTCCTGGTTGATTTCCTGCCTGGCATACCCTCCCCAGCACAGCTCCAAGGCCCAGCTGAGGGTCTCGCCTGTCCCAAGCCGATGTGAAGGCCCTCCCTAGTCCTGAGCTCTGTTTCCACCGCCAGCACTGCCCATGGGGAGGGTACCTCCTCGGGACACCCCTGTCCCCCGAAACCCAGCACTCCTCAGAGGAGCCCCCGTGCCTGCTTCTCTGTCCGACGAGCCCGGCACCCTGTCTGCATTCCAGACACGGCCCGTCACTGTCAGGTCGAACCCCAAACCCAAACTCCTAGCACCTCTCAAGGATGGCCTTGCGTCTCCTGCCTTTCCCAGAGGTTCCTCAGGTTTCCAGGACTGGAAACAGAGGCTAATCCATTTAATGCTGTGATTGCGATTTGATTGATAAGACACTGACTTGACCACAGCAGTTCCAGGCAGAGTCTGGGGAGGCTGCGCTCGCTCCCGGGCTTATTTCTGAGAAGCTGGCTGCCGAAGACCCTGGGGGTGGGGTGGGCGTGGGAGGGGGACATTCCTACAGTTCCAGCTGCTTCCCAGCTCCCCCTCCACTGTGACACCCGACACCTGGGAAGTAACCAAGAATGGACAATGGACAAGACGGAGAGTCTTAGGGGCCCAATAGGAGTCCCCACCAGAGCCTCAATGTGGTTGCCCCTGCCCTCAAGAGGAAATCCAGCTTCCTCACTGGCCTCCACAGCTCTGGGGGGCTGGCCGACCCCTCAGCCTCCCTGCCCCCAGCCGCCCTCGCTCCGCACTCTCCAGGCTCTCTCACGCATCCTCCGAGTCTCATCTGGGACATCACTTCCAAGAAACCTTCCCTGAGCCCTCTCTGGGCTCGGTGCCACTCTTAGGGTTCTGTACATCTGTCACCGTAGGTGCCTGGCCTGGGAGGACAGAGGCCACACCTTATGCATCATGGTCCCCTCAGTACCCACAGAGAGACTCGGTAAAGATGTGTTGTATGAATGAGTGGAGAGTGCAGGCCCGCCCAGAGCGACGCTCCCTACCACCTGCTCTCTATTTCCTGTACGTGGGTGTGCATGCATGTGCGCGTGGGGACAGGGAGAGGGAAAAGCCACACCAAGAATTCCCCCAGAAGCGGCTGTATGAAAGCATCAGTTAATCCACCAATTATTTTCTTCTGCCTCGGGCCTAAAGGTGCTCGGCATCACCAAATGCTGGCCCCTGAGGAGTCCCCAGAAGAGCCAGCTGCCCACAGTCATCCAGGGCTTACTCTGTGTCAGGCACTGTGCTGAGCAGTTTACGTGCTGATCTGACCGACTTCTCACCATGCTTCTATCAGGCAACTTCTGTTCCATCGTTCATGGTGTTCAGGTGAGGGAACAGGTTCAGAGAGCTTAAGCAACCTGCCGTGGGTCACAGAGCCATGAAGTGGGGGAGCTGGGGTTTGAACCAGCGCATGGGCCTCAGAGCTAGGGGGTGAACCATCAGACAGTTCACCTCCCCCACACTGGCTGCAAGGTGAGACAGGGACCAGACTACAGGCAGGGGGTGGGCACCTGTGGGTGTCTGTCCTTGGACATCACGTAAGAGCGGCTAATAAAGATGCCCTGGCCCCACTCCAACCCAGAGAAGCTCGAAGACGGCCCAGGCTGGGGCGGGTGACTGGAGGAAGCTGCCGCCTCAGGTGGGGAGGACTAGGTTGGGGCGTCGAGAGGATTAGGACTGGTAAGGATTTGGACGTACTCGGAGAAAGGGCCAACTTCTTTCCCCTGGGGGCCCTCAGCAGTTCCCCAGAACACAAGGACAGCTCTGTGGCCTTCCCCAGGCCCCACAGACCTAGGGTCCAGCAGGCCCCCACAGCTCCCAGGACCCCGGTCCTGCTGGGTCTTGGCAGGTGAGCGGGCCCCTGAGGGACCCTGGCTTCATTCCTGCTCAGGCCTCATGTTTCTTTCCCCTTGAACAAGAACGCTGGTCTTTCCCCCAAGCCTTTGAAAGCTGGCCCAGGCGGAGAATGGACTGGGCGGGACAGTGGCCTGGCTGGCTGGCTGCAGGCATCCCAACAATTCCAGCCGAAGCCCCAGGAATTTGCTAGAAAGCCCCGCCCAGGCCTTTCCCAGGTTCTGTCCCATTCAGGTTGCCCAGATGCTCACAGCAGCCCTGGGCTTTCCTTCTCCTATTTCACAAAGGCAACGGGCTCAGAGCTGGGAAGGGCCTTGTCTCAGGCTCTCAGCTGCCACGGCAGGGCAGCGACTAGAGCAGATGATGTCCCCTGCAGCAGAGAAGACCAGGAGCGCCTTTACTGCCCACCCTCATGCACTGCCCTCTCTGCTCTGCCCTCTGCTGGGTGGGCCTCACCCGGGAACTTGCTGCCACCTGTCCTTTCTCACCCTTCAGGTGTCTTTGCGCCAGGCATTGCATTAGCTCATTTAATTCTAACACACGCCCTCAAGGTCGGTCCTGTGAGTAATCTGGTTGTACAAATGACGAAGCTGAAGCTCGGAGAGGTGACGTGACTTGTCCACGTCACAAAGTGAGGAAGGGGTAGGGGCAGGGTTCAAACTCTGGCAGCCTGACCCCAGGGTCCCCTTCCCCACAGACCCTTTTTCTTAAAGATTTAATTTATTGACTTTAGGGAGAGAGAAAGGCGGGGGTGGGGGAAGGAGCAGGAAGCTTCAACCCGTAGTTGCTGTGTGTGCCTCTACCGGGCAGACCCAGGGCATCTGAACCAGCGGCCTCAGCATTCACGGTCCACGACCCCTAGTCCACTGCGCCAGCACAGGTCAGGCTCCCCTCCTATCTTTGCTGCCACCTGTCAACTGCCAACATCCACCTAGTGACCACGTAGGTGCCTGCCTCTGAGCAGTCACAATGGGATCAGGTCCCCTTTCCCTTTGGGCGAGGCACAGGCTATGTCATCTCCCACGTCCCTACACAGCCCACAGCGGGGCCACACCCATCCATTCTAGAGCGCAAGGAGTGCCTGCCACGGGCCAGCGCGGGATGACAGTGACCACACAGACACAGCCCGTCCCGTGCAGCCCGGAGCCCAGTGGGGACCCACAGACAGCAGACGCGGAGTGTGTGAAGGAGATGTTGCCGCTGTTGCTGGGAGTCCAGACGGGAATAAACAGAAGGCAGGAGACAGACGGGTGGTCAAGGAAGGCTGCTGGCAGGTGGGGGGAGAAGGTGGCACATGAGGAGACACTGAGGGTCAGGACAGAGCCAGCCAGGCAGAGTCTGGCCTGTGGTGGCACAGTGGCCAGAGCTTTGATCTGGAACATTGAGGTCGCCGTTTCAATACCCTGGGCTTGCCCGGCCAAGGCACATGCGACAAGCAATACGCATGCAGTGAACAAAAGTGAAGCAACTACTTCTCACTCCCCCTGCCCCTGCCACTCTGTAAAATCAATAAAATCTTTAAAAAAGAAAGAACCGCCCTGCAGAGGAGACAGCCGGGCAAAGGCTCTGCAGCGGCAGCCAGCTTGGTGAGTCTGAGGGGCAGAAAGGCAGTGTCTGAAGGGAGAGGCCGGGCAGGTTCTGAGATCTGCTATTAAAAGGCTCCTCTAGCAATGGATGGGGACAGGGACAGGGACAGGGACAGAGGCGAGGGCTGGCTGTGGGGTCCAGCAAAGGACAATGGTGGCAATGAGGAAGCAGGCGGATTCGGGACAGCACTTTGGAGGCAGGGAGAATGGGCAGTCTAGAAGGGACATCAGCACTCATGCAGTGACCCTTGCAGAGGACAAGGAAGCCCAGGGAGGGGCAGGGGCTTGTGCAGGAGTTTGGGGGTCAGGTGGGAATTGAACCTCCGTCTCCTCAGGTCCCAGTCCGGGTCCCAGGACCCCAGCGCTACTGCCTGGGAAGTGCTGCTCGTTGCACTGGCCCAGAGCAGGTGGTAAAGACCCCCTAACTCACTGCAGAGTCAAGGCAGGTGCTGGTGGGTGGGTATGTGGGGAGGGCAGGCATGGTGACCCTTGGCGCCCTCCGACACTAGCATCAGGCCTGGGGCTGGGGGCAGGAGAGGACCAGGGGTGCCGACGTTGAGGATGTGACTGTGAGGCAGGGGCTGCTCTATTAGAACTAGGTGGCGCAGAGGGCCAGCTTTAGAGCTGCAGGGACCATGCCTCCTGGCCCCCCGTGTGCCCTCTGCCCTGAGGAGGCATCTCCCATTGGTCAGAGCCTACTTCCTACTGCTCAGGGAGGGAAGCGCTGGCCCTTCCGCTGGTCTCCTCCAGGGGGCCAGGGCTCACCCAGCCCTCTAACACTCTAACAGACCTGCAGGTGAGCTGAGCCACAGAGAGACAGCTAAGAGTTTACAACAAGGGAAAGCAGAATATCCAGCTAGCCAACCCTGTGGGATAGGAAGAATAAACCTCCGTCCGGCCCTGCCCTGTGACAGGCAGGGAGGACCCAGCCAGTGCCAGCCCTATCCTGCACGTCCACCCTGGTGGCCGCCTACTCACCGTGGCCGTCTGTTGTTGCGTGGCCTGGGCTGCAAACCGGGCCACGTGGTTGACGATGGGAGAGAAATTGGTGGGGCCGTAGAAGCGGATGTGGGGCAGACAAGCCGAGTACGCCTGGGCGATGCCGTCCACGCCTGCCTCGGAGACAGGAGTCTAGGTCAGCCCAGTCCTCCCGGACACCCGCTCTCATCCCAGTGGTCAGCCAAGTGGCATTTCACGCTCACCCCCAATGCCCGTCAGGAGCTCCCAGACAGCAGAGCCAGGGGTGGCAATAAAGAGTCCTGAGTATGGCCCTGGCCAGTTGGCTCAGCGGTAGAGCGTCGGCCTAGCGTGCGGAGGACCCGGGTTCGATTCCCGGCCAGGGCACATAGGAGAAGCGCTCATTTGCTTCTCCACCCCTCCACCGCGCTTTCCTCTCTGTCTCTCTCTTCCCCTCCCGCAGCCAAGGCTCCATTGGAGCAAAGATGGCCCGGGCGCTGGGCATGGCTCTGTGGCCTCTGCCTCAGGCACTAGAGTGGCTCTGGTCGCAATATGGCGACGCCCAGGATGGGCAGAGCATCCCCCCCTGGGGGGCAGAGCACCGCCCCTGGTGGGCGTGCCGGGTGGATCCCGGTCGGGCGCAAGTGGGAGTCTGTCTCTCCCTGTTTCCAGCTTCAGAAAAATGGGGAAAAAAAAGAAAAAGAAAAAAAAAGAGCCCTGAGTATGAAGTCAGACAGCCTGAGTTCGAATCTTGCCTTTGCAATTTCTTAGCTGTGGGACCTGTGGTAAGTTTCATCTTCCTCAGCCCATTTTCCTTGTCTGTTCATGAGACTGACAACCTACTTTGGGGCAGTTGGCAGGAGGGGGTCTAGCAGGCTTGGAAAAGCCTACAATGACACTTCAGGGCCACAGGAAGCCATCTGGAGGTCCATTCTGTACATGCTGTGGCTTTTGCTCAGGCTTGTTGGGGTCTCTGAGATATTTGCAAAGCCCCTGCACACAGTAGGTGCTCTGTAAACAGGCACCATTCTGAGTCTAAGAGTACCTGCCTGCTCTGTGGTCTGCTCTAGAAGGCCTCTGGCCAGAAATAAGGTTGGCTAACAGAAACATGAACTTGGACATGGACAAAACATCTCTGGAGACCTGCTCCAAAGCAGCCTGACCCCAGCAGGAGAACAGGGTCACATTTCTTGCCAGCAACGGCATCTGCCCCAGGTTGGTGACGATGCATTTCCCTTCCAAGTACAAACCAGGCCCAGCTTTGGGGATCCCCAAGGAAGGTGGATGCCTTACCCAAGCTAAATCCTAGGCTGAAAGGTCTCACGATGGTTGGGACCGCCCTCTTTCTTACATACCTGGAGCTTCGTTTCCTCTGCCAATACTTTCTAAAATGACTCTGGGGGTGCTCAGAAATCCTCTAAGGCCTTGGGGAAGGAGGTGGGCACAGACAGCGTGCTCGCTGGCTGCCCCGTCCTCCTCCCCTCCCCCTTGGGTGCCAAGGCTCTCTGGCACCCAAGAGCAGGGTGGGGCTGGGCAGGGCCTGGCTCTCCCAGCTAGAGCTGGCAGGAAGTGAGAGGCAGGTGTGTAATTTTCCATGCTTAACTCCTGGTCTACACAGGGCTTCCTGTCAGCAGTTCCCTTAATTGTCACCTGACCACAGTGATGTGAGCTACGCAGGTATTGCATCTCCCTAGGGCAGGTGAGAAGGCAAAGGCTCAGAGAGGTGCAATGATCACTCCAGGGTCACACAGCCAGGAAAAGGCAGCAGCTAGCGTTGAATCCAGGGCCTGACTCCAACCTCTAGCTCTTCCACCATCTGTCATGCTGAGAAAGCATGAGCGGGAGGAGAAAGGTGCAGGAGCCGGTACTCAGCCCTCGCCCCGCCCAGGGAGATGGCCTGGTACAAACGCAGGGCAGGTGCAGGACGGCGTGTCACTCACCTGAGCAGAAGGGGTTGGTGGGGTTGAAGTTGATGGCGAACTCATGGGAGACCTGAAATGCAGAGAACAGGCTAAGCTGACAGCGTTCTGGCTCCAAACCTGGTCCCGGACACGCACCTGCCAGGCCCAGACGTCCCGCGTCCTCCCCACCAGGCCCAGGCTCCCTCTGAGGGCACCTGGCCCTTCCCGTTTCCCTCCCTGAGGCCGGGGCTATTGATACGTCCGTGTCTGCTTCTATCTCCACTGCCGGGTGGGACCCACACAGAGGGGCCCAACCGAGACCCGTCCGCATCACCCCCTTCTCTTCTGCAGGCTCAGGGCTGCCTGTGGCTCCCCGCCCCACTCTGGGTCCCTGGTGCGACAGGCCTGCCTCTGAGGGCGCTGGGTCAAGGAACCCACCGGCTCTCGCTGTGGTGGGGGCCGAAACTGGAGTTCCCCTTCATCCAAGGCTGACCTTCATATTCCTGGACGCCACTGGCCCCACGGCAGTCCAGGACGGACAGGGACCAATAACTAAACCCCGTTCAGGGCTGCAGGTAGGACTGGGCGACTGCAGGGCCTGAGGCCTCCGGAGAGGCCAGAGCTCACATGGGGCCCTCCCGGCTGACTGGGCCAGACTCCCCACTCAGCGCCTTCCCCACTGCACGCCACACCCCATGTCCGTGCTTCTGCCAGCACCCCCTCCTTCCTCACAAGCACCCAGTGGGGAAAGGCCTCTACCACCCCACTTTTCAGATGAAACAGGCACAGGATGTACCAGAATGTCCCCATGGTCTCCCATGTACCGAAGGGCAGAGTGGGGACTAGAACCGATCCTGAGCTCGCGTGCCGTGAACCCACTAACCTCCAAGGAGTTCCTGCCCTGAGCGTTCTACAGTGGGAGGGTGAAGAGGGCCTGGCCAAGGGCGAGCGTCAGTCTGGCACAAACAGTCCCAGACGGACGCGTTAGCTCTCGGACACTACACGGGTGGTGCTGGAGGTCGGATGTGCCCATTTCACAAACAAAGGGGCCCAGAGAGGGAAGCCAGGTGCCAAGGCCATGCAGCGGAATGGGCCAGAGACCCGGCCCCTGAGGAGCCCTCCTGGGCCCAGAGGGGAGGGCACTTGGCGTGGGGAGCTCACCCCAGTGCTGCCCTGTAGGTGGCGGGCGGCCTGCAGACCTCCCTCCCATTCCAGGGGATGGGCGCTTCAGCCCTAAGTGCCTGGCATAGAGCCAGTCCTTTGACGTCCACCTTGGGCCCTAACCCTGCCCAGGGGTCCCCTTCGCCCTGTCCCCAATCTGGGCTCCAGGTGTAGGGGCCGGAGGTCCTCGTTGCCATGGCAACTTCATGAGCCTCTATGGAGCTGTAAAGGGGGCCCTGTACGGAGGGGCTGAGATGAAAATGGTTGCCAGGGAAACAGGCCTCTCTTGGGCCAATGATTGCCCGCAAAATCAGATTTTAGGAGATTTTTAGAAACCAAGGGGAAAAAGTCCCCTCCTGAGAGTGAATTAATATTTCCCTTTCTCGGCCACCCAACCTCTTCGTTTCCCACTCTCTGCCCCTCTTCGGGGGAAGGCCTAGCCTGGGGTCACGTGGGTGGTGCTATGGGAGGTCCACCACCTGAGGCCTCTCAGGTCACCTACTCCAGCAGTCCCATTTCACAGGCAGCAACACTGAGGATCAGAGAGCCAGGAATGCCTAGGGCACATGAGTGAGCCCCAGCAGAGCCAGGAACAGGCCTGGGGGACAAGCGTCTATGTTGCCTAAGGACAGCGCCCTCCCTTGGAGGGCAACCAGCTTGTTGCCCTGGTTTGCCTGAAAAAGGCCAAGAAGCAGAACAAGCTTCCTGGAGGCCGCACCAAGCCGATTACAGGCCCCTGGGGACCAGCTGGCCGCAGGTCTTTGTCCTGGGACTCCCTGCAGCCTAGGACAATCAGTGGTCCCTGTTCACCCTGCCTGGCTCCGCCTGGCTCCTGGTCAGTGAGTTACCTAAGACACTGCTCCCTGTGGCCCTGGCAGGGGTGGGGCAGTAGAGGGAGGCTCAGAACCGGCTTTGGAGGGGCTGGCCTGCATAAGCCTCAGTTTCCCCATCTGTACGGTGGAGAGAGTCATCAACTGTTCTTCCCCACCCGAGACCTTTCCATCTCCCTTCCTCAGACTAGCTTTGGCTCATTCGGAAGGTCTAAGTCCTCATGCGATCTCCTCAGAAAAACAAGGCTTTCTGCATTCCTTCAGCCACTGCCCAGGGCAGGACGGGACTGAGGCCCAGGGGCAGGCAGCTGGCTGTGGGGTCCTTCTAGCGCCTTCCAGCTTCCCACCCTCACAGAAACAACACCTCTGTCTGCTCAGGCTGCTGGGACCCCAAATTCGCTGTCAACCAACATACACACCAAGTGCATGCAGGAACAGGGACACATCAAGGAGGAAGCTAAGTTACCTCCCCAAACCCTGAGCCCCAGAGGGAGCTGATAAACAAGCAAACGTACACATGCAGAGATGCCCACAGTTCTGTGAGGCCAGTGCCCCACAGGGAGGAGGGGCCCCATGTGAGGGGGCTAAGGAAGGCCTGGGGGTGGGCTAGGGGATGATGTCTCCCTGAGAAGCAGGTGGGAAGGAAACGAAAGGGAGCAACAGGCTAGGGGAAGGCCATGCGCAAAGGCCCTGAGGTGGGAGGGAAGGAAGGAAAATTCATGTGGCAGGAGAAAGGTGAGTTAGAATGACAGGGAGGGGGCGGAGCCTGGAGGGCCAGGGCCTGGCAGGGGAGGTGGGACAGGGAGGGGGCGGAGCCTGGAGGGCCAGGGCAAGGCAGGGGAGGTGGGACAGGGAGGGGGAGGAGCCTGGAGGTGCCAGGGCCTGGCAGGGGAGGTGGGACAGGGAGGGGGCGGAGCCTGGAGGGCCAGGGCCTGGCTGGGGAGGTGGGACAGGGAGGGGGCGGAGCCTGGAGGGCCAGGGCCTGGCCGGGGAGGTGGGACAGGGAGGGGGAGGAGCCTGGAGGTGCCAGGGCCTGGCAGGGGAGGTGGGACAGGGAGGGGGCGGAGCCTGGAGGGCCAGGGCCTGGCCGGGGAGGTGGGACAGGCTTGTCCCTCCAGGCACTGCCAGCACTCCACCTGGCCGAGCCCCAGTCTCCCCAGAGTTGCCCTGTGACATTTTCAAGGAGGCTTTTGCGCAAGAGAACATCTCATTGAACCAGCATTCTTTGAAAGCTGGCTGGTGTCCTAGCAACGGGCTCCTGCTGGGCCCGCCAACACCAGCCCTCCCTGCCCCCTCTCCTTGTGGCACCATTTTGGTCCTGCAGGACCCTGCCCCTACCACGTGATGGCCAGCAGGTCCCATAGCCACTCTGAAATTCTGGGTGGAAATCCTCCTCCCTGGGGAGGAGGGGGAGGGGAATGCTGTCTGGAAACAGCATGCAGTACAGCAACACAGACAAGAGGGGGCACTGGCTGAGGCAGACACAGGTTCAGGAGCCCCCATGCTTCTCATCAGAGAGGCAGCAGACTCTGAGAATAAACTTCTGAGTCATTTGCCCACTGGGAATCAAGGCCCCTGTTGTAAACATGATGTTGGGCAGGTCACCTGAACCTCTGTTCTCTCACCTGTAAAATGGGCACCATCCCTTCTCTCCATCCCTCCATCCCTCCATCCCGCCTGCCTGCTCCAGCCAGTCCCTACTCAGCAGCCAGAGGGACCCTCAAAAATGCCAAGAGGATGATAAGACAGCAAGGAGCCCCTGCAGCGACTCCCCACCGCTCCATATGCACTGAGGCCCTGCAGGGCCTGCCCCTTGCCGACAGCTGCAGATCTCTCCACCCTGCCCCTCTTCCTCAGAGCCCGTCACACCCCCTTCCTTCTGTTTCTCCAACTGGCCCTCCTTCCTCTGCCTCCCGACTTCGCACAGGCTGTACTCTCTGTGGCGCTCCCTGCCCCACCACCACCCACAGCCACTCGACAAATTCCTACTGTCCCTTCCTGTCTTGGCTTAGACCATGCCTCCTCCAGGAAGCCTTCCCTGATATTCCCAGGCTGGGTCGGGGCCGTCCTCTGGCCCGTGCTGTCCCATCTCAACACCGAGGACCCCGTCTGTCTTTCAGGTTGCCAGACAGAATATAGGTACCCATTTAAATCTGAATTTCAGATAAAACAGTGGCTATTTTAGTATAAGTATATTCCCAGGCAATATTTAGGACTGACTTACACTTAAAAAAACTTGTTAATCTGAAATTCGGATGAGTAGTTTTATTTGCTACACCTGGTATTCTCCTTGTCTTCCCCACCTGACGTGGGTGCTAGGGAGCAGAGGTCGTCCCTGTCCTGCTCCAGGCTCCAGTTCCAGTGCCTGTGTGAGGTTCAGGCTGAGAAATGAGTGTGGCTTTGGGGGAGACGCAGAGAAGGCAGGGACCGGAGCCCAAGCACCACACCTTTCCAAACAGGTCTTGGAGAGACACCCACACAAATCCCCTCTCGGCCAGGAGAAAAGGGTCTATCTACACTCACCTTCCAGTCTGGGGGTAACTGGGCCCCGAACCCAAGAGCCGGAAACATCTTGTCACTAATAAGAGAGAGGAGGAAAAAACACTGTGAGACAACCAGACAGGGGCCTCCAGCTACCCTGCCCAAGCCCCCGACCCAGGGCTGGCCCCTCTGCCTTACACACCTCCGAGGACAGAAGGAAAAGCTCACTGCCTCTCACAAAGCTCTGTTCAAATGACCTACTGAGCCCAAACCCACCTCTGGGTATCTGGTGTGGCTCGACCCCATCTACACCTGTGGCAGACACAGGACTTCTATCCACGGGTCTGGGTTGCAGCTTCTAGATCCTTCTCAAACTGGGACCGCACGCAGCCACTACACCAGTCATGGTGTAAGTGAGATGTAATGGCTGGCTCAACCTTCCTCTAATGGTTGGGAAAATTCTCCTAAAATGAGAACCCTGGTTGGCATTCAAGGCCCTTTGTCATCGAGCCCTAGGGACTGGTCTCCTCTCCTTCCACCTGCCCTCCTTCACTGCCTATCCCCCCAGCTGCGGCCACTGGCCACGCGCTGGCCCCAAACACGCAGGGCACCTCCACACTCCAACTTCAATCCTGTGCGCCCCTCCTGAAATCTCTCTCCTCAGACTGTTCCCTGTGGCAAACTCCTCTGCATCCTCTAAGGCCCAGTTCAAATGGCCCCTTCTCTCTGTGGGTTTCCCTGCGATCCTAGGGTGCCTCTCTCTCTCTGGTGTTCCCGTAGTACCTGCCTCGCATGCGAACTGCTCTCTCGACACTCCAACGATTTCTTCCCTACCTTCCCCCTCAAGGAGAAACCCCCTGAAGGCCAGGAACCAATCTCATCGGAGCTGCATGGAGCCCGAGCTGACCTTCCGAGTCCCTCCCTCCGCTCACCTGTCATAGTCCTGAATGATCTGCCCGACAGCCCAGATGGCCGACAGGTACTCGTTGGTGCCCATGGGGTTGATATAGTGCAAAGAGGAGGGGTCGAGGGGATTCCCGTTGGAGGCTGTGAAGTCTATCCCAACCTGCAGAGTGGGGGGAAAGACCACCCAGTGTGACCAGAGCCCCTGGCTCCCTCTCTCACCCCCGGGGAACAGAGAGGCTGACGGGACATGGGAAGTCCACTCATCTCCCAGCCCCAACCCACCCTTCCATAAGACGGTGAGAAACCTGAAAGCTGTCTTATCATATCACTCCTCTGGCTCTGACGTCCTCTGTGGCTCAGTGTCACCGAAGCATAGAGTCTATTATCCAGATGTGACACAAAGCCAACTTACAGCCCCTCGCGTCCCTATCCACACATTCACCTGTTCCCATCTTAGACCTTTCTTCAAGAATCCTTCTATCTAAAGAGCCAGGCAAGCCGTCTTTTCTTCCTGGGTAACTCTTCTGTCTTTTAGGCCCGATTCAGATGCTACATTGCCAGACCCCTTACCCCATCCAAGCCAACTCCTCACCCCGCAGACCGCCAAGGGGCCCAGGGACCTGCAGCTCACGGTAGGCAAGATGCATGCCACTGAGGAGCCAGGTCCAGAGCTGGGCACAGGGCACCGGGCAGGCGCTCTGCAGAGACTGGCGGTGGCCAGGGATCTGGGCTCTACCTGCTCTCAGCTTTGAGGAAACCCTAGCCCAGACCCTGGAGGGGCAGCAGGGGGTTGGGCAGGACTGTCCAGCCAGGGAGGGTTAGGAGAGGGACCCAGGGGCCAAGTGGCCACCTCAGAACTCAGTGGCTGTGGGGTGGGTCGGCTCCCTGAGGGCAGGCGGGCGTGTCTTAGTCTTTGAGGGACAGCCTAGAGTCTGGCACACAGGAGGTGACCAGAGCCCATTTGCTAGATGAACACATGGATGCAGGAGGACCGGGACAGCCCAGCCTCCCTGTAGGTGAGCAGGGCGGTGATGACCAGCGAGTTAGAGGTCAACAGGCCAGTCTCCTGACTGTAGGGTCCTGCAGCTGACCTCCCGGGCTCAGGGATCTGGAGGTGGTGATGAGGGGCCAGGAGACAGGTGGGAGTGGTCAGAGTGTGGGACCCCAGCAGGTTCTCCGCCGGAGCCTGAGGCTTCCCTTGGGGTGAGGAGCAAAAGACGAGGTGACCGGGACAGAAGTCTGTGGGGCGTACCCTCCAGGCCACAGACAGAGCAACAAGTCATTCTATGGGCAGTATTTCCTGAGCACCTGCTCCGTGCCGGGCACCGTGTGAGACGCTGAGGTTGGAGCAGAAACAATAAAACTGCTCACTTAGGGCTCTCACAGTCTGGTGGGTGGGACACACAGGGATGATTGAAAAATACTCAAGATAACTCAGAGTGGCAAGTGCTATAGGAAAGGTGACAAAGAGGACCAGGTGGCACTGGGAAAAAGCTCCCTGACAAGATGACCTCTGTGCCCCAGCCTGCAGGATGGCAGGGAAGAGTGTTCCAGGCAGAAGGAACAGCAAACTCAAAGGGCTAAGGCAGAACGGAGTTCGGTATGTGGGGAGAACAGTGCGGATCAGTGTGGGAGGGGCCGAGTGGGGGGCAGCGGGGGAGGGGCAGATGAGGCAGGAAGGCCTGGGCCCAGCGAGGAGGAAGCTGGCTGCTTCCTTCTGCAGTGGTGCAGCCTGTGAGCTTGGTGGCTGGGCAGCCATGCGCTGACCTGCAGCTAAGCCCTGACTCAGGCCCCGCCGCCTGTGCCAGACCTACCCCTGGACCCGAGAAGTCCTCTTGCTAGAGTCAAGGCCCGAGCCCTTAGGGAGGAGCCTCCCTGGGGTGGGAGGAGCCTCCCTGGGGTGGGAGGAGCCTCCCTGGGGTGGGGGGAGCCTTACGGTAAACATGAGCTGGCAGCCTCCCAGGATGTAGTCCAGGAAGGAGTAGTCCCGGTTTATCTGGAAGGAATCAGGAGGTCAGTGGGCTCCCCCTCTGCCCTTGAGGGCGGGCTCTCCACTCGGCCACACTCTCCCCGGTGACCACTGGGGAGCTGTTGCTCTGCTCCCCGAAAGCTTGGTGGAGTCAAGGAGACCAAAAAAGGCAGATGACAGAATCTGATCTGATTACAAAGCAGTCGGAGCAGTGGTTCCCAGGGGGCGGGACACACACACACACACATTCAGACAGACGTGTGACCCTGCATCCACTCTGCCCACAATTACACAACAGAGAAAGTCTCAAGATTTTTTGTTTTGTTTTGTTTTGTTTTGTATTTTTCCGAAGCTGGAAACGGGGAGAGACAGTCAGACAGACTCCCGCATGCGCCTGACCAGGATCCACCCGGCACACCCACCAGGGGTGACGCTCTGCCCACCAGGGAGCGATGCTCTGCCCCTCCGGGGCGTCGCTCTGCGAGACCAGAGCCACTCTAGCGCCTGAGCAGAGGCCAAGGAGCCATCCCCAGCGCCCGGGCCATCTTTGCTCCAATGGAGCCTCGGCTGCAGGAGGGGAAGAGAGAGACAGAGAGGAAGGAGGGGGGGAGGGGTGGAGAAGCAGATGGGCGCTTCTCCTGTGTGCCCTGGCCGGGAATCGAACCCGGGACTTCTGCACGCCAGGCCGACGCTCTACCACTGAGCCAACCGGCCAGGGCGAAAGTCTCAAGTTTTTATTGGGCCCATATGCCTCTCCAGCTCTTACCAACCTCCGCCTCTAACAGCAAGGCCTGGCCTCTGGCTCGAGGCCTTGCCCTGCAAATTAACACAGCTGCTCAACGCTGGTTTGATGCTCTTTGTCCCTTTTTGGCAAAGGATGCTGGCCTTCCGAGTTGGGTAGTTTATAAGGGCTCTTTTCAATATAGATGCATTTAAGTAGAAAAAAGAAGGAAAAACAAAAGTATGAAAGGGGTTGTGAACGATAGAAGTTTCAGAAACAAGAACCCGAAATCAGGGTGCTGCCACCGGACAGCTTAACTCTCACACAGCATTTTGATGTCGCGGCCTCACCAATGAATGTTCACGCGAACCCCAGCCCAACAGCGTGGTCTCCAGACCTACTAGCTGGTAGACGGAGTGCTGGGACCCGCTCGGGTCCTTCCAGCCCGGCGTCCAGGTCTCTGGCTGCCCTGGCCCAGAGAGCCTTTGTAACATTCTGCCCAATTCCAACCGACACCTGGCTACAGAAGACCCGGAGGCCTGGCCCCTGACCTCAGCCCGGCCACTGCTGGCGTGAACTCCACTGCCTTTCTGGGCCTCAGTGACCCCAACTATACCATGGGAGTCACAGTTACCTGAGCCCTCACTGATGTCCCTGCCAGGGGACAATGTGCTGTCCCAACATTCTTTGCCCCTCGGATGCCAAACATGCACTGGCCAAGCTGCCCACATGGGAAGCAACAACTCACGTACAGCTATTCTCCAACTAGGAGGGGCTCTGGAAAGTCACCTCATGTCCTCCGCACAGAGATGTGACGGGAAACTAACCCTTTACAGGCTTTACCTCATTACATCCCCATTCTACAGATGAGGCAAGTGAGGCCCCGACAGGTAAAGCTCTGAAATTCAGAGCCAGGACCAGGGCTGTCAGAACTAGGATCGGAACCCAGGCCCCGCTGGCCCTGCCCTGTGCCTCCCTCACTCCCCGCTGGCTCACCTTGCAGGATCGCAGGATGATAATGCCCGAGTTTTTATAGTTCTTCTTTTTCCTTTGCTTCTTGGGATTAATGCACTCAAACTCCAGCTGGGCAACACGGGAGGAGGAAGAGAAGTTCACCTCAGGGTCTGCATGGGGACTGACCCTCCCCTGTACCCCCGAATCCCCTCCACAGCATTGAACAGGGGCAGCATGCCTCCTCCAGGAAGCCTTCCTGGATGTCTACACCAAGAAATGGGTCCTGCCACTTGAGTTCACACCAAGCTAAGGCTCTCCAAGATAGAAGGAGCTGCATCTGCCCCCGGCCCCAAGACAACACATCCATGTCATATCTACTCATGAGCCCAGAACTGTCCCCAGGGTCTGGCTTCTCGGGGTGAGTTACATAGACACCTCCTGAGTGCTCACTATGCGCTAAGCATTTTACCTGTATCATCTAATTCCCATTCTACTACTCTACCCCATTTGACAGATGGGGAAATTGAGGCTCAGAGAGATTGGATGTCCTGCTCAAGGTCATACAGCCAGAGAGGTGAAATCTGAGCCCCACTCTGCCTGATTCAAAAACCTGTGCCCCTTCCCTGTCCCCTGCTGCGGTCTTGGGTCACACACATGTGCCCATCTTACCGGGACACCATCACGAGCCTCACACATCTGTGACACCGAGGTTTGGAACTCGCCGATGAAGTCATGGCCCCCATCGTTGTCATAGTCGTAGCACATCACCTGGGGTGGGTCCAGTGAGGTCACCCCAGAGCTGCCCCCCAGAGCCTTCCAGCCCCTCTCTGCTTCCTGAGCAAACCCCACGTCTTCTGGTGGTGCCTCCCGGCAGTCGGGGACACAGAACTAGAACCCAGGGTTCCTCGGACCCTGTCTGGGCACCCTGCCTGGCCTAGCTGCCTCGCCCCACCCCGTCTGCCGTCAGACACCGCCCCTGCGGACTGAGGACAATTGTGGACTGGTGATCTTCACTCTCATCACAGCGACAACACTTGGTCCTTCCCAATGGTTCCCATGTTCATTATCCTAGCAGGCAGCACCTCAAGCCTTGGGGGGAACAGGACAGTCGCCCTGTTTTAGAGAAGGAAGGGGCTCACGAAGCTGGCAGCCCTGCCCAGGTCACCCAGACAGACCAGGGACGAGGACCCACGCCTCCTACTCCTCCTCCCAGATGGGTTCTCTTTCCATATGAATAAGAGTTTGCCAGGGCTCCCCCTGGAAGTCTCGGGCGGGCGACGGACAGGCTGGAGCTGGCAGGGTCGGGCAGGGCTTCAAGGGGCCCCCTCACCTGGATGGGCTTCTCCACGTCCCCATCACACAGGGACACCAGTGGCACAGTGAACGGTTTCCACACAGGGTCCAGCGTGTACTTGATCACCTGTAGGAGTGAGGTGCAAGGGTGCACTCAGACCTGTGATCAGCCCCATGGGGACAGGGAGTGACAAAATGGAGAGACCCACAGCCACGCTCCTGAGGTCAGAAGTGGGCTTCCCTGTGGCAGGGAGAACAAGTCCAATCCTTTAGACACCGACGTGTTTCCCTGGCACTGCGTGGCTATGGCTGCAGGGCCCCCTCCTGAGCCGCGGGGGCTGGCTGGATGCAGACCCCAGGGCTTAGAGAGTCCAGGGCTCCCCACGCACCCACCTCAGTCCTGTGGACCAGCATCCACTTGCCATCATCTCCTGGCTTATAGAACTCGAGAAACGGGTCTGACTTCCCGAAGAGGTCCTGGAGGAAGCAGGAGGACGCAGGTGAGGGAGGCACTCTACCAATTCAGACGGGAGGGGGTGGTCCAGCGGCCTCCCAGCCCGGTGTCAGAGGCGGGGGCTGTGGACAGACCCTCAGCCTGTGCCGGGCTCAGCCAGTGGCCCAGAAGAACTGCTGCAGCCCCCCGGAACCAACGGCCTCCCCCTGGAGAAGCCACTCCACCCTGGGGCTACCACAGCTGGTACGCAGGGAGCCTGAGCTCTGGAGCCTGCGAGAGCACGATGCCAACTCCTCAGACCAGGCAGGGCGTCAAAAAGGGGATTGTTCTCCTGCAAGGTGGGGCCCCCAGCAGGGGTGACTCTAATTTAGTGGGAATCTGAAAAGGCAATTCTCCTAAGCACATTACAGAAGGAATATGTCCTTTAAAACTCCACTTATTTAAGTTAAAAAAGAATCTCATTCTAAATAGTCTAAATCAAGTTGGGAGACAGAAAATAAATACGTAAATAATGTATATCAGGCAGTCATTAGTATTAAGGAGACAAGTAAGGAGGGTCGGGAGATCAGGGACCACAATTTTGGGGAAAGCCTTGCTGAAGAGATGATATAGGAGCAAAGGCCTGATGGAGGTGAGGGGCCATCATGAGAATATTCAAGCAAAAGAACAATGCAGGCAGAGGGAACAGAACGTGCAAAGGTCCTGAGGCAGGAGGGTGCCGGGTGTAAACCTGGGGCAAGGAGGAGGCTGATTTGGCTGAAGAGGAATGAAGGTAGGGAGAGTGAAAGGGGTGAGGCCAAGGGGTCTGCAGCTGTGGACACACCAGTGGGGCCCCATAGGTTACTGTAAGGATCCTAGCATTTACATACAGTGAGATAGGGAGTTCCAAGAAGTGGGTCTTGACAAGGAGCCATGTCTTGAATACTCCTAAGTAATGAAAACTACCTCAATGGTGAAGAGTTTCCAATTTGAGGTGGCCAGTACAGTCCTGTGCTATGGGCCCATCCTTTGGTGGGCATGTGGGGTGTGTGTGTGGGGTGGTGGTGGCAGTGATGACAGTGGTGATCAGAAGTTCCAGGGCTAGGCCACTGGGGCTGGGAGAGGGATACTGCTCCCCGAAGGAGAACCCCCTCTGCCCACCTCACCTTCTTGTCCAGCTTCCTGCCCGCCAGACTCAGCGTGATGACCCGGTTGTCCGACAGCTCCTGGGCAGCGATCTGTGAGGCCGGAGGAACGAGGGCGCTCAGGACCTGCTCCTTAGAGTCCCCAGCCCCCAGGAGTCCGTTCTCCAGGGCGACGAGGGGGCAGGGAGGACAGGGATAGAGCCAAGTGACCTGGGACAACTCTCTCGTCTTCCTAAAACCTCAGTTTCCATCTTCTGAAAGATGGGATGTCCCCTCTGGGTATGAGGAATCGAAAAGCGACCCCTGTGGCTCAAGAGGGGGCTGTGGGGTGCTGAGGGGAGAGACAGCAGGGGCAGACAGGAGAGGTGGCCTTGCGCCCTGGGGAGAGGTTCTGGGCCGGGGAGCAGCCTGACAGGTCCCCTCTCACCCCCCACTAAAGCCCCAGAAATCACAACCACCTCCAAACACCAAGTTGTCAGGAATTCCAGCAACTTCCCTGTGCAGCTAGGGCAGTGGTCCGTAAACTCGTTAGTCAACAGAGCCAAATATCAACAGTACAACGACTGGAATTTCTTTTGAGAGCCAAATTTTTTAAACTTAAACTATATAGATAGGTACACTGTTATTAACTTAATTAGGGTATTCCTAAGTTGGCCAAAGAGTTGCACTCAAGGGGCCAAAGAGCCGCATGTGGCTCGCGAGCCACGGTTTGCCGACCACTGAGCTAGGGAAACGGAGGCCCAGGGCAGGTGCAGAAGCCACCTGAGCCCCGCTGCTGTCTCGCCAGCTCACACTGTCGTCTATCCTCCGTGCCTTTCCCATCAGACACGGCCGCCTGGCCCCAGCCAGCCCGAGATGGCCCAGCTGGGTCACCCCAGTCCAGCGGCCCCTCCAGGTTCCCACAGTGGCAGGAAATGCCCTGTGGTTCTCTGGTCCACAGCAACAGTGGGCTGCATCTCTCTTGGCTAGCTTCCCCTCCCCCCAACACCTCCAGGACGGCCTCACTGAACATACTAATGGACCCTCCAGAACCGCAGACAGAGGCCACGGTGGACGCCTGTCTGCCTTCCTCTCCAGCTGGGACACGTTCCACAACCCTGCAGGGTGGCTCCTGTCATTGCCCCCATTTCACAGAGGAAGGAACCGAGGCCTCGAGGGGGGCGGTGGAGATGCTCGGGGAATGGCGCCTCAGGCCGGGTGGGCTTCCAGGTGGAGGGGAGCTGGCTTTGTAAAGGCCAGGTGATGGGGAGGCTTTGAGCCCTAAGAGGTGGGGGGAGGTTGGGAGAGGTCATTTCAGGTGGCAGAACAGTAGAAAAGGGCCTAGGGTCTGTGTCAAGGTGTGCTGAGAATTCAGTTTGCCTTGAATCCAGGGCATGTACACAAAGCCCGTTAGCCAGCTGAGGCAGGAGAGCCAGGAGGGCACTGCGGGGTCCCTCACAGCCAGGGGGGCACTGCGGGGTCCCTCACTGCCGGGTCCCTGAGAGCCAGGAGGGCACTGCGGGGTCCCTCACAGCCAGGGGGGCACTGCGGGGTCCCTCACAGCCAGGGGGGCACTGCCGGGTCCCTGAGAGCCAGGAGGGCACTGCCGGGTCCCTCACAGCCGGGTCCCTGAGAGCCAGGAGGGCACTGCGGGGTCCCTCACAGCCAGGGGGGCACTGCGGGGTCCCTCACAGCCAGGGGGGCACTGCGGGGTCCCTCACAGCCAGGGGGGCACTGCCGGGTCCCTCACAGCCAGGGGGGCACTGCCGGGTCCCTGAGAGCCAGGAGGGCACTGCCGGGTCCCTCACTGCCAGGTCCCTCACAGCCGGGTCCCTGAGAGCCAGGAGGGCACTGCCGGGTCCCTCACAGCCGGGTCCCTGAGAGCCAGGAGGGCACTGCCGGGTCCCTCGGAGCCAGGAGGGCACTGCCGGGTCCCTGAGAGCCAGGAGGGCACAGCCGGGTCCCTGAGAGCCAGGAGGGCACTGCCGGGTCCCTGAGAGCCAGGAGGGCACTGCCGGGTCCCTGAGAGCCAGGAGGGCACTGCCGGGTCCCTCACTGCCGGGTCCCTGAGAGCCAGGAGGGCACTGCCGGGTCCCTCACTGCCGGGTCCCTCAGAGCCAGGAGGGCACTGCCGGGTCCCTGAGAGCCAGGAGGGCACTGCCGGGTCCCTCACTGCCGGGTCCCTGAGAGCCAGGAGGGCACTGCCGGGTCCCTCACTGCCGGGTCCCTGAGAGCCAGGAGGGCACTGCCGGGTCCCTCACTGCCGGGTCCCTGAGAGCCAGGAGGGCACTGCCGGGTCCCTCACTGCCGGGTCCCTCACTGCCGGGTCCCTGAGAGCCAGGAGGGCGCTGCCGGGTCCCTGAGAGCCAGGAGGGCGCTGCCGGGTCCCTGAGAGCCAGGAGGGCGCTGCCGGGTCCCTGAGAGCCAGGAGGGCGCTGCCGGGTCCCTGAGAGCCAGGAGGGCGCTGCCGGGTCCCTGAGAGCCAGGAGGGCGCTGCCGGGTCCCTGAGAGCCAGGAGGGCGCTGCCGGGTCCCTCAGAGCCAGGAGGGCGCTGCCGGGTCCCTCAGAGCCAGGAGGGCGCTGCCGGGTCCCTCAGAGCCAGGAGGGCGCTGCCGGGTCCCTCACTGCGGGGTCCCTCAGAGCCAGGAGGGCACTGCGGGGTCCCTCACTGCCGGGTCCCTGAGAGCCAGGAGGGCACTGCCGGGTCCCTCACAGCCAGGGGAGCACTGCGGGGTCCCTCACAGCCGGGTCCCTCAGAGCCAGGAGGGCACTGCGGGGTCCCTCACTGCCTTGACTACAAGGCTCCACCGCCAGGCTCCCGTTAAGAGCCAGGGCGGCTCCAGCACAGGACAGTGACACCGTGTGAACACACAAGGTCCAGCCCTCTTCCCTCCAATGTGGCCAGTTCTCCATATGGCCCAGGTTCTGAAGGGGGTCAGTCTAGGAGAGGATCTCACTAATTGAACCGCCCCAGACCACCTCCTCTCTGGGCTTCAGTCCCCTCATCTGTAAAACAGGGTTCTCTGCCTTCCTGGAATCTGTGAGGGCCTATGAGCTCATCCCCGCAGGGGAGCCAGCCGTGCCTCGCAAGAATTATTTAAGTACCCCGAGAACCACTGCGCACCGTGGAAATCATTGCGCATCACAGAAATCATTGAGCATCGCAGGATCTCTGCGCACTGCAGCCACAAGCCCGGCTCTGCCCAGCGGGGCGCTTCAGAAAGACCCCCCGCCCGCGGAGGACCCCCCCCCCCACCGTGCGTGGGGGGGGGGGATGCAGGGAGGGCTCTGGAGGCCTCCAAAGAGGAGTAGGAGTGCACCTGCTCCGGAATAGGAGCCCATGCGGGCCTCTGACAACCCCCTATCCCCAGCTTGGCGGTCCCCAATGCATCATATGTGGAGCCGGGAGCCCGTTGCTAAGAGACCTGTTGCTAAGTTGTAAGTTGGGCTTTTTCACTCCAAACAAAGCTGGTGATTATCTGTCAGGGAAGCTGCCCATTGATGGGGGAGGGCAGCGGGCAGAAGTGGAGGGGTACGTGGCAGGGGTGGGGGGTACGTGGCGGGTGGGGGGGCTGGTACCGTAATCAAGCCCTTCCCTGCAGGCTTGTCATTCATCAGCAGCAGAGGCCGAGTGATCTTCTTGCTGGAGACGATCTGCAGGGAGAGAGGAGAGCGAGGAGCTCGGCGAGGCTTGGAGAGAGAGAAACATGCTCAACAGACACCACTCACAGCACGCTGCTCCGTGCCAGGCGCCGGCTAAGCCTGCCCTGCGTGATCGTCCTGCGGGACAGACAGCAGCTCTTGTAACCCCACTGAGGGCTGAGGAGACTGACGCCCAGGGAGGTGAAGACACTTGCCTGAGGTCCGCCAGCTGGGCTGGGATCCCAGCGGTCCGACTCCCCCCGACCTGGCTGCCCCCAGGAAAAGGCTCCTGCAAGGCTCACATTCTGGAGACAGCTGGAGGGGTTCTGACCCTCTAACCCTCACTCCCTCCCCCAAAGCCATCCACAGACCACACCGTCCTCCGCTGGACAGGGTTCGATCCCGAGTCCCTCTACGTGTTTCCATTGGTTTGCGTAAGATATACATTCACATCAGCTTCGGTGATCAACACAACATAGCGAGGAAAAGTGGCCCACACTGTCAAGTTGCCTTCCTGCCGTCTCCACACACCCACTGCCACACCCTTCTTGGGCCACTGTGGTTCTGTGTTACCCCTAAGCTGGGCTTCCTCTCCGGTCCCCTCCTTGTCCTTCTCCCTTCTCTGTGTCACTGGGGACCACAGAACCCCACCCCCTCTACTCTGGATTGTGGGGGTTCAACCAGTGGGGCCACCAGCGGGAGCCAGAAGAGCAGGCGGGGAGAAGGCTGGGCTGTGGTTTGGCAGAAGCTTTGTTCCTTGTCACTGGCCTCAGCTGCAGTCCCCAGGCCTCCTCATCCCGGCCACAGGCCTGGGGCCACAGCCCTCTCCAGGCCGTGACAACAGGACTTCCTGCCCCGCCCCGCCCCTCCCCCCAGGCTAGGGTGGCCAGGCTTACCTGGTGTCAGGTCCCTGCCCCTGCCCTCTGGCCTGAAGCTCCCTCCTCAGTGACCTTTGTTGAGCACGCGGGCCCGGGCTGGCTGGATGCTGACAGCTGCACCCACTTCTTACACACCCACTGGACCCTTGCTTTCGTCATTGAACAAGATCTCTCGGAAGGCCTGGGGCACGTCCATCTCCACTAGGACCTCTCAGCATTTTCCATTTTATTCCCGCACCACCCCTCTAGGCTGGGCAGTCATTATTCCCATTATGGGGAAACTGAGGGGCTAGGGCTCGTCCGAGGGCCCACGGCCATCAAGGATGACTGGAACGTGTCGGGCTCTGCAACTGGCCCCAGACCCACCAGGCTACTTCCCCCCTTTTCTGCCTGCTGGCCCCTCCAGATGGGTGCCATCTGGGGGTCTGACAGCCGCCTTGCCCCCTGCCCGCCCCGGAGGCCCGGCTCACCACGCCCAGGCTGCAGGAGAACTGGCCCAGGAAATCATGCTCGTCGAGCTGCGCGCTGGACTTGTCCTGGTCGAACAGGGCGAACTTGAGCTTCTGCACCTCCTCAAAGTGGTAGTCGAGGACGAACTTCTTGGAGAACGCGGGGTTGAGGTTGTTGATGGCAGTTTCTGTCCTGTCGTACTGGCAGAGAGGCGGGGAGACGGGGGTCAGAGTCAGGCCCTGGTCAGCCCTCCTTTGGGCTGACGGACCTCACTGCCCACTCACCGAATACGGACTCCCTACCAGGCACGTGGCCAGTTGCCTGGATGGCTGTGGGCTGTTCTTAGCTCACAGAGGACACCGAAGCACAGAGAGGTTAAGCAACTTACCCAAGGTGGAACAGCTAGCGGGGCGGGGCCAAGATTTGAACCCAGGTCTGACTCTAGGGCCCATGCTCTTAGCTCTCTGGCCCTGGCTACATGCTCAGGCACCAGGATACAAGCTCGGACCCTTTCCCTGCCTGGCTGAGTGACAGGGCAAGTCCCCTTTTCCCAGCTGGCCTCGGGTTCCACTTTTGTAAAAAAAAAAAAAAAAAGCAATTTGACTCTGTGTTTTTTGTTCTTATTTTGGGAGAATCCTTCTTCCAAACCACATTTTACATGGAAGCTGAGGGAGGAAATAAAGGAGGAGGGATGCTGGGGGGGGGGGGGGCGGGCGGGCGGCTTCCCACCCCTCCCGAGGGCAGATGTCTGTGCCTTGTTTAGATTGCGGGACTGTCAAAACTGGAATTATACAGCCCCCAAAAGTCCCACCCGCTGTGGAGACCGAGGCCCGGTGAGGACAGGAGCGGTACTGTGGGTCAGCGTGCGGCCTGTCAAAACTGGAATTATACAGCCCCCAAAAGTCCCACCCGCTGTGGAGACCGAGGCCCGGTGAGGACAGGAGCGGTACTGTGGGTCAGCGTGCGGCCGGGCCAGGGACCCCGCCTCCTAGCCTCTCCACACTGCGGCCCCAAACCACGGACCCCGGGTGACCGTCTATTCTGGGGCCTGGGCTGTGTTGATTTTTCCTCCAATCCAGTCTGTTTCCAAGGGCTGGAGCAGCAGGGAGAGGTCTTGCTCCTGGCCTAATTTTAGCCAGGGTGGCCTGACTGGGTGGGGGGTAGGGGCCGGGTGGAGGGAGTGCCCTGAGTGGGGGTCAGAAGCAGTTGGGGGGGATACCATTCCCTGACAGGCAGGCTGAGGTTCCAGAGACCTGGCAGAGGGGACAGGATGCAGCAGACACGCCAGCCTGAGGCCCAGAGCTCCCCCCAGGAGTCCTTGGCTGACCCCAGGTCCCACCTCCCACCTCTGGCTGCATCCCCAAAGCACTGGGTGACACGGAGAAGTCCCTACCTGCTCTGGGCCCCCGCTGCCCCTGGCAGCGTAAGGAGCCAACACTGTGGAAAGTCTTTGTAAACCACAGCATGGTCATTTAGCAGGACGCCCAGTGTGGCAGGTCGGTTAATTACAGTGACAAATAGACATATATTTTGGGAAATCTACATGCATATAAAACTATCTGGAAGGCTGGATACCAAACTTTTACCAGAGGTCCTCCCTGACAGGCAGGTTCCCCACCATTCTGAGTTTCTTCTTTAGGTCTATCTAAATTACTACATAAAATATAGACCCTTGTTGGGCATAGGAACAAAGAATTTTTAAAACTGAAAAGTCTTAACAGTTTGGATTTCTCAATATCCTTCCTGAAACCGCATCGCTCTCCAGTTCAGGCGTCCACGGCTGTGGTTCCATCGACGCCCCCAGCTCTGGGCTCTTCAAGGTAGGCAGGGGGGGAAATTCTCATTTCACAGATGAAACCATCTCAGAGAGGGATAGCCACTTGCCCGAGGCCACACAGCAAGCAGTGACAGAACTAGGCCTTGATCCGGCACCAAGACCAAAGCCTGGGCTCCCCGTTTCCCCGTCTGCCCCGCACTGACTGTGTTCATTTAGGAATAAGTGGGAAAAGTTATTTAATAGTGGAAGCAAGCATTTTGTAAAAACGCTAAGGTTTTAATTATATGATAATTTAAAATATTATGATATAAAAAATAAATATAAAATTATATTTTAGAGAGAAAGAGAGGAAGGAAAGAGAGAGAAAATTGATTTGTTGTTCCACTTATTTATGCATTCATTGGTTGCTTCTTATATGTGCCCTGTCCAGGGATTGAACCCGCAACCTTGGTGTACTGGGATGACACTCTAACCAACTGAGCTACCCGGCCAGGACTAATATAATTTAATTTTAAGAGAAACAATTTTGAGGTAATCCCCAGCACACACCCCAATCACCTACAAGGGCCTGACTGGAGGCCCTGGATCCAGTGGGAGATCCTCCCCAGCCACCAGTCACCCCCCACGCCCCACCCACACCCACAGAGAGGCCTCACCTCAATCCACCTGCCATTGTTCTCCGTAAAGAGGACACAGAAGGGGTCAGACTTGGAGGTGACATCCCTGTCCAGCAGGTTCTGGCCGCTCACGGACAGCTCCACCTTGCACACGCAGTACTGGGAGCCCGTGGGGGCGGCCCCTGCTGCTGGGGCACCCCCACCCGGTGTGGAGGCCATGGGCGTTGGCGGCGGTAGCGGCAGCAGCTCCTGACAGTCTGTGGGGATAGAGGGAGGGTCAGAGACGGAACGGACATCTACCACGCCACCGGACCTCCAAGATGTGTGTAGAGAAAGGGAGGGAAGTTCTGCAATGGGAGGGTGGGGGGAAGGGAGGAATAACATGGACTAAATACTAGAGAAAGGAGAAGGAAGGAAATGTGGGGGAGAGGAGACTGGTTAATGTGTTTAGTTTGTCTTTGAAGTTACTCTCAGGATTGGTCCATCTTTACCTTGAGATACACACAGGTCCAAGTTGCCCCAGTCAGACCAGCAGCAAATCACAGTGGACATGGGCACCCCAGACATGCATTGCGCCAGGAAGACCTGGGCTTCCCCTGAGCAGTTAACATGATGACCTCTTGTGGCTACAGTGGAGCTTGTAATTACTCAGGTTTCACTCGTTGCTTTGCCACTAGGAAGCTCACTTCTGGCAGCCTACCCAAAACTTGACCTCGTTCACTGTCTAGCTTGTTCATCTTGTATCCCTGGCCAAAGCATGTGACTGGTGCATAGGATATACTCAGCATCTATCTGAACAAGAAAAGCATGAGTGTGCCTGACCTGTGCTGGCGCAGTGGGTAAAGCATCGACCTGGAACAATGAAGTTGCTGGGTCGAAACCCTGGGCTTGCCTGGTCAAGGCACCTGTGACAAGCAATCAGTGAACAACTGAAGTGAAGCAACTATGAGTTGATACTTCTTGCTCTCCCAAGCCCCTCTCTCCTTCCTCTGTAAAATCGATAAGATATTTTTTAAAAGCATGAGTGTATAAATCAATGAACAGATAAACCTTCTATCTTGCTGAGATCCTTCCTGAGTTGGTCCTTTCCTTCAACATCGAGTTTACCCTTTCATCTGTACCCAACTTCACAAAATTCTGTGCACTGGGCCTTCTGTATCCCTTCCACTGTCAAGGCGGATTACTGGCATTGCTTATGTAAAAGTTCTGTCTTCCTCCAAGTGCAAGGCATTTGTTTGGAGCAAGTGTGAAGAAATCCATCTCAAGGAGTGGAAGGGCGCTCTGGGTCCCACAGGTCACAGGCCCTATGGATTCTCTCTGCCCATGAGACGTCACGACACTCCTGGGATCGGATCTTATTTCCACAGGCACACGTTTAACACAGGCCCCACCACCATGTGGACGAGTCTAGCCCCGGACACTTATCTACAAAGGCCAGGTTCCAACTCCGTGACTGGTACCTTGTCCCCTCACGGCTGAATGGTAACTGGCCCTGCACTGTCCCGGAAGAGGGAAGTGAGAGGAGGGCGCTCCCTCTGGGACGAGGAGTCCAACCTTCTGTGCTCCTGAGCCCTGCCCGTGAACTAAGCACATCACCAGCTCTAATCCTGTGGGGCAGCTGCTCACATTGCCCCACTTTCCAGAGGAGGACACTGCGGCCCATTCATTCCCTCTAGAATGTTTACTGAGCACCTACTAGGTCCCCAGAACTGTGCCAGGGCTGGGGTCCTGCAGTAGGAAGACTATCCAGGCTCAGCCCTCAGGTGCGCATCTGGCTGAGAGTGGGAACAGCATCTAGGCCTCCTGGGCTAGATGCTCTGTATGGAGTTGGGGCTTTATTCTGAGAGTGATGGAAGACTCAGAGGGTTTTAAGCAGACAGGTGACACGATCTGATTTCTGCTGTTAAATGCTCACTTGGACCCCTGTGGGGAGAAAGGGTTGTCAGGCCAAACAGAGGCAGCCAGGAGGCCGGTGAGGACGTGGCTGGCACCCAGGCAGGGAGGACCAAGCCACAGCGGCGGTGCTGGGCCCTCTCTCCCTCCGTCTGATGCTGGCCACGGGCTACTCCGAGTGCCAGCCTCTCTCAGGGTAGTTGGGGCAGTCATAGGCCCCAGTCTGCAGGTGAGTGTGGGGCTGGCACCAGAGGGCCCATGCCCTCTCCAGACAGCGCCTCTGGGCCTGGCTGGTAGGGAGAAGCCCTGGACAGTGAGAAAGCCAGTGCTCAGAGTGTGGGGCTGGCATCAGAGGGCCCATGCCCCCTCCAGACAGCGCCTCTGGGCCTGGCTGGTAGGGAGAAGCCCTGGACAGTGAGAAAGCCAGTGCTCAGCCCCCTCCCTCTAACCGTCTGTCCCTAGAACCTCATTATAATCACATGAGCCTGGAGCGGCGGGTGGCACTGCAATTTGCCTGCGGGATTTATTCTTGTCGTGTAAAAATTAGTTTCCACGGAGGGGCTGGAGAGCTGCGTTCCATCTCACTGAGCGCAGCTGGGTGGCCGTGCCGAGTGGGGGAGGGGGAGCGTGACCCTCGGGATGGGGGAGAGCGAGGTCCCGGATGGACATCTGGCCCCGGGGCTGAGCGAATGCCTGCTTATGCTTCCAGCCACCCAGAGGTTGGTGGGACACAACAGTCACCCCTATTTTACAGATGAGGAAACTGAGGCCAAGAGAGCGGAAGTCACCTGCCTGAGGTGCCAGGGCCAGGAAAGAGCAGAGGCAGGGTGTGAGCAGGGTCTCCAGATGCCCGGGCCGATGCATGGCTTTCTGCCAGGGTAGGGCATGCTGAGCATGGGAGGGGGGCTGGGACCTCAGGGGGAACAGCTGGGGGGTCAGCCAGGCCAAAGGGAGCCCGAGGCTGAGGGCCACAGGCTGCCCCGGTTTCTCTAGGGCCACACTGTCTGCACCCCTGCCTCCCCCGGCATCACTGACGGGGTGGATTCCAGCTCACCCACCTCTTCTCCACCTCACAGACCCCCTTCGCGACATGCTAGATGCCACCTGCTCCCCCCACTGCCAAGTCAGCTCTGTTTCATCCTGGGGGGAGTGAGGGACACACACTCGGGTTCACGCACTTCCTTGTGCGTGTACACACACGTGTATGGCCACAGATACACGTACACACGTCTCTGGACTAACAGATGCAAAGACAGGCTCTCATAGGGACACTCCAGGGCCCCGTCTCCCTGCCCCCCCTCTCCCTGGGTCTGTGTCACCATCATCACTCGCCTGGGTTGCTGCACGGTCCCTCCTCACGGGGCCGGGCCTGGCTGAGGGCGTGGGCAGGAGGACCCAGCTCCCACCTGGACCAGCTCACAGGCCCCAGCTAGAGTGAGCAATGGGTGGGCAGAGCCGGGGCACACTTCCCCCAGCCTGGGGCTGGTCCCCCACCCCCAACTCACCCTCTGGCTGGAAGCCTCTAGCTCCCCGAAACGGGGAGCACATGATGTCCAGAGTTGGGGCAGGCCTGGTCAGAGCGGGCCCCTCTGTGCCAACCCCGCAGCGGGCAGGCGGGCGGGCCAGACCCCGAGGCCTGACGCAATGGAAAAAGAAACCACAGCCCTGGCTGGGCTGGGCCCCCTCCCCTCCTACTCCAGCAAAGAGGGCAGGCGGGCAAGGTGTCATTAAGGGGGGGCTGGGCCCGCCATGCGCATCTGGGCAAGATGAAAACGCTCTGGGTCCGGCACCCGCCCCACAGGTAATTTGAGGTTTCAGGCTGGAGACGGGGCGCAGGGAGCCAGGGCCTGCTATGGACGGTGCTGACTCCTGGCCCAGATGGGCACAGGCCTCCTGTGGTGACCAGACCCCCCAGGGAGGAGCTGGAAGGCAGGGAAACAAAATTAGTAGTCTCTTTTATAGATGGGTTAACCGAGGCAAAGAGAACGCAGGACCTGGGGGTTCCCATTCATTCATTCAACAAACGTTCCCGAGTGCCCCACAACGGGCAGCACTAAACAAGACACCGTGGCTGCTGCCCCCACGGGCTCTGCTGGCCCCAGCTCATAAGACATCTTGTCATTTAGGCAGAAAGAGGATTTGAAGACTGTGGTCCTGAACTGCAGGTCTAGAATATTCTGGTTTTAGCCAGAAACCTAAGAGCCCATCACCCTTGACCTTTCTCTTTCCTTCACCTCCTATATCCCACCGCTGCTGCCCGCTGCACTCCACGCGGCACCTAGCATTGTCCTCATCTCCTTGGCCCGGCCCGGCCCGGCCCTATCACCTCATGCCCAGCCATGCACTGGCCCATGACACGCCGCACTGATGCAACCCCATCCCCAGCTCTCCCCTCCACACCAGAGCCAGAGGGAGTCTTTATAAATACGCGCATCAGATGCTATAGCTGTGCCTGAAAGTCGTCCAGGGGCTTCCCCTTCCAGGTCACATATAACCCATAACCACCCCCAGGCCTGACTTGACCCCACCTCACAGCACCGCGCCCCTCGCTCCCTCTGCTGTAGAGACACCGGCCTCCTTCTGCTCTGCAAACACGCCAATCAGGACGGCGCAGAGGTTAAGAACGCAGGCTCTGGACTCCCAGGTTTGAATCCCGGGCTCTGCTTACTCGCTATGTGACCTTATGCACGTCTACCCATCCACCCTCCATAAAATGGGAACTGTGAGTGCTTTCTGGGGGCGCTGTGAGGATTAAGTAGGTACAGCACCCAGAACCACACTATGGAGCTGGTGTTATTATTGGTGGTTCTTGAGGTATGGGAGCTATGGGGGGGGGGGGTCAATACCTCGGGAGGTGTGTGAGGCTTATGGTTTCTGTAAAGGGGGCAAGGAGTTTAGACTGGTTCAGAAACGGAGCTCTAGGTTTCTCCTCTCGGCTGGCAGACCCGGCACAGGTTTGCCCAGGGAGACCCAGGTGGTGGACGGGGGACCAGGCAGGGACTAACAGGCTCAGAGCCACGCCCACAAACCATCCAAGGTGCTACACTCCTGGGCCGTGGCTCCAGGACCCTCGGGGCCTCTGGGTCCTCTCTGGGGTGGTGTCAGCCCCTCCTGGGAGCTGGTTAGAAATGCAGCATCCTGGGCCCGTGACCAGACCTGCTCAGTCAGAGCCCCTAGGCTGGCACTGATCAACCTGTGTTTGAGCAAGCCCCCTGTGAGCCGACAGACCTCTGGCCTCGATGGTAACCCTCTGTGAACCAGATCCCTTGGCTCGCCAGACACTGGTCCCACGGGCCCTGGTGGCTGTGCTTATGGAACCTGCAGGGTTGGAACATATCCCGAATGAGGCGAGATCTGTTACCTCCTTCGCCCCATCTTCCAGATGAGAAGATGCAGGAAAACGAATGGACTCTACGAGTCAGGGTTCTCCAGAAGAAGCAGAACCAATAGAAGATCCACATAAACACACACAGACTTTTTTAAGGAATTGGCTCACGTGACTGTGGGGTCTGGTAAGTTGGAAATCTTAGGGCAAGAAGGGAGGCTGGAAATACAGGCGACAGTGGATAGATATTACAGCCGACTCTGAAATCGGCAGGGCAGGCCGGGCAGCCTGGAAACCAGGCAAAGTCTCCGTGTTGTGGTCTTGATGCTGACTTGCTCTTTCTTGGAAAAAACCTTAGTCTTTGCTTTTAATGCCTTCAACTGATTGGATGAGGCCCACCCACATAACGAAGGGTAATCTGCTTTCATAAAATTCTACTGATTTAAATGCTAATCTCATCTAAAAGAGAAAAAAAAAAAAAGGAATACCTGCACAGCAACATCAGGCTGGCATTCACCAAACAACTGGTCACCATCACCTAGCCAGGATGACACACAAAATTAACCATCACAGCAACCTTCAGCTCCTAGAAGACCTGCCAGAAGGTGTGCTCTGTTTCTGGGTGCTGCTAACACAGACGTTTTGGGTTTGTGAACAGTCACGGAGTTGTACACGTGGGAACTCTGCTCAACTTTCTATGTTATACTTTGATAAAATGTTAAAAAAAACAAAACAAAAAACTCAGGGACTCCTCTACAAAGCCCCTTCCTCAGCCCTAATCATTTCCATTGTCACCATATTGCAACCACCGGCTTAGGAAAAGTCACCCTCACTTGAGCTTAAAGATGGGACTGAGTCTCATTTTTCTCTCTCTGCTCCCAGCACAGAGCGGCAGAGAACGGGAGCTCGACAAACATTTGTTGAAAGTGAGGAAGAGTAGCCTGACCTGTGGTGGCGCAGTGGATAAAGCGTCGACCTGGAATTGCTGAGGTCGCCGGTTCGAAACCCTGGGCTTGCCTGGTCAAGGCACATATGGGAGTTGATGCTTCCAGCTCCTCCCCCCTTCTCTCTCTCTGTCTCTCTCTCCTCTCTCTCCCTCTCTGTCTCTCTCTCTCCCTCTCCCTCTCCTCTCTAAAAATGAATAAATAAAATAATTTAAAAAATTAAATAAAAAGTAGTCTTAAAATCTCCCTAAAAAAAAAAAAAAAAAGAAAGTGAGGAAGAGTGAGCAAAGGGAACTTGACTCGGGGTGGGGGGAGGGGGAAGCACACAGTCCAGAGTCCAGAGCTGTGTTGTGGAACTGGGCACCTGAAACCTGTATAATTATGTTCACCAGGGTCACCCCAATAAACGCAATTTAGAAAATAACACAGTTGGAAAGCAGAGAAGGGGAAAGGATCCAAGGCTTCTTGGAATTCTAGCAGCCTGGGAGTTCAGGGGCACAGAAGGTCAGAACTGGGGATTTGGGGGTCATGGGTTCTTGGAATCTCTTGAGCCAAGAGGTTGTAACGTTTATCTGGCCCCCCCTTCCAGCCGCAGCCCCGTCACCCCAACAGCCCACAGCCCTGGCTCTCTGGGGAGGGCGGGTGAGTCCCAAGCTGCTCACACTGCCGGGCCCTCCCTGCACATCTACAGCCGGAGGCTCCTGCCAGGCGGTGCCCAGCCCCCAGAGACGGGCTGGTGCTCTCAGCAAGGCGGGGGGTGATATCTCAACACCAGTCACTTCTCCACCTTAGTGAAGACACCACTGCTGCGTTCAGAAGACACTGCTCTCCGGACTGGCAGCCAGGCCATTACGGGGATAAATATAGACACAGACAGCACTAGGAGGAGGCTATAGCAGGGGACAGCCCCGAGGCCCCCAGCTTCCAGGGGACTACGCCCACAGGGAGGCTCCTCTCTGGCGCCCCTCTAATCACTAAGCACTGCTTCTGGGGGAGGGGGCTCTGTGGGGCGCTGGGCCCTGTCCTGCTTCTGCCCCAGGAAAGCGGGTCTGGCAGTGCCCTGCCCTCCAGCTTCCCAGGAAGCACAGGGGGGTGGGGGTGGGGGTGGGGGTGGGTGTGCTCTGGGATTCCAAGAGTACTTCAGGGACCGTGGGGTGGGGCTGACCAGGCTCAGAGGGTGGGCCACGCTAATGGAGGATGGGGGACCTGGAGACAGTGACCACGGGCCAAAGTTGTTCCTTTCAAAGGGGCTTCATTCAAAGGGGGCTGCCAGGGGCACAGCCCTGTGACCCACACCCACCCAGGGACTCCCATGGGGAGGACTGTATGTGGACTCCCATATGTCCCTTGCCTTTTTTATGCCCATTATCTTCACCGTCAAGGGCTTGGGCTCCTTCCAGCCTTTTGGGACTCTACGAATGCCCCCCAGTCTTTCCTTGGCTGCTCTGGCTCCCAGTCCCAAGCTCCTGCCCAGTATCTCCGGGCTTGTAGGCCTGGAAGTGCCCTAGACTCGCCCCATGCCCGGACCCCCCGCAGGGTTCCTGCCCGGCAGCAGCGCCCGCTCACACTGCCCTGCAGATGAGCACCCCCCGCCTCTTGCTGATGGCCCAGCGTGCCCACCCCCCACCCTGCTGCACCCCCCGCCTCTTGCTGATGGCCCAGCGTGCCCACCCCCCACCCTGCTGCACCCCCCGCCTCTTGCTGATGGCCCAGCGTGCCCACCCCCCACCCTGCTGCACCCCCCGCCTCTTGCTGATGGCCCAGCGTGCCCACCCCCCACCCTGCTGCACCCCCCGCCTCTTGCTGATGGCCCAGCGTGCCCACCCCCCACCCTGCTGCACCCCCCGCCTCTTGCTGATGGCCCAGCGTGCCCACCCCCCACCCTGCTGCACCCCCCGCCTCTTGCTGATGGCCCAGCGTGCCCACCCCCCACCCTGCTGCACCCCCCGCCTCTTGCTGATGGCCCAGCGTGCCCACCCCCCACCCTGCTGCACCGCAGAGGCACCCACTCGCCCCCCGGGAGGGGGTCTCTCTGAGCCTCAGCACCCCGGGCAAGGCCCACACCCAGGAACGCAGCCCCTCCGTGGCAAGTCCTTCTGACCAAGGATGTTGCCATCTGCGTTTCCGTTCCTGGTGCCAACTCCCAGGAGTGCTTCTTGTGTGCCCGGCCCTGTCCCGAGGTTGACATCATTCCAGTTAGGGCTCCGTGCAGCAGAAGGGCCCTATTAGTATCGCCCTGTTTTACAGATCAGATTACTGAGGCACAGAGGGTTATGTCGCCTGCCTGTTAAGGGTCAAATTGTGTCCCCCCAAAAAAGATATGTTGAAACCCTAACCCCCAGTACCTCAGAATGTGAAACAAGGGAGGTGTAGATGATGTAATCGGTGAAGATGAGGTCATTCCAGAGCAGGGTGGCCCCTGCAGCCAACCTAACTAGTACCCTATGAAAGGACAGAGTGAAGACAGGGCAGACAGCCGGGAGGAGGAGGCAGGGCGGGGCCATGCTGCCGCCAGGCCAGGTGCGGACGCCTGCAGCTACCAGAGAGGCAAGGAAATGCATTTCCCTAGCAGGCGTCCCCAAACTACTGCCCGCGGGCCGCATGCAGCCCCCTGAGGCCATTTATCCGGCCCCCCACTGCACTTCCCGAAGGGCCACCTCTTTCACTGGTGGTCAGTGAGAGGAGCACTGTATGTGGCGGCCCTCCAACGGTCTGAGGGACAGTGAACTGGCCCTCTGTGTAAAAAGTTTGGGGACCCCTGCAGCCTTCAGGGGGAGTATGGCCCAGCCAACACCTTGACTTCGAACCGCTGGCCCCCAGAAGTGTGAGAGAACACGTTTCTGTCACGTTAAACCATCCAGTCGGCGGCCCTGGGTTGCAGCAGCCCTGGGAAGCTGATACGCCACCCAGCGTCACTCAACCAGCCCCTGGCAAAGCAGTTTGTCACCAGGCAGCTCGGAGTCCCCAAGCCACGGTGCTCTCACTCGGCACACTGCTGCCTCCCACGGGACCACAGCAATGTGACTCAGGAAGATTCTGGGCCCAGCAGGAGGGAGCGGTTGAATAGCATCATCTGCTGGGAACTGAATACACTTTTTCCTGAGTCAGGGGATCTGGAGAGCCCGAGCACAGAGGGCAGGCCACACGCCCCCAGTTCCTGACAAGACATAAGGGCTCTCAAAGGAGACAGAGCTGGGTTGTGGGAAGAATGGGGTCCTGGAATACACTGAGCATGTTTCCACCTCAGGGCCTTTGCATGTGCTGTTTCCTCTGCCTGAGGCAATCCTCCTTCCCTCATTCATTCATTCATTCATTCATACCCGCTGCTGGGAACCAGGTGGACTAAGACACAACCATAAAGGAGAGACCAATGCCATAAGTGAACATCTTAGCTTGAATGTCACTCTCTTCCTCAAGAGGCTCCCTGACACCCTGTCTGAAGTTTTCCTGCCTCTTTATCATTTGCTTGTCTGTCCCTGTCCCCCTACTCCACTCAAAGCTCCGCAGTTGTACCCTCGGCACAGTCCCTGGCCCAGAGAAGTTGCTCAGTTCTTCGGTGAATGACAACCAATGACTGCATGATGACAGAAGCCTTCCTGGAAGGTGGGGACACAGGTGGAAGGAGAATCCACACATCTGTGCACAGCCCTCTTCAGTTTACAAGCCCTTTCATAGCTGCCTTCAGAACCCCGGGAAGAAAGCGGTGGGGAGGGCTCCCGGTCCACACAGCCTCATTTCTTGTTGGAGAAACTGAGGTCCGAGGAATTAAGAGTCTTGGCCACACTGGGAATGGCTGGTTCTCCCCAGGATACCTCTGTCCCCTGGGTAGATAGGCAATGACAACAGGTGACACCCCACCCAGGGGGGCAGCAGCCATCACCTCCGCCTTCCCCAGCCCCCACTCGCTCAGTGCCAGACACACTCCTCTCCCTGTCCCCCAGGCCAGCGCTGTCCCTTCCCCATGGGCGGGTCCACTGCCCTCTGCCAGCCCCCTGGCACTCAGCATGGGGAGACGGGGATCCTTCTAGAGATGCGAGAGGGCAAGTTCCCGACTCTGCCACACTCCAGCACCAATCGCACAAGCCCACTGGAGCGGAGGCTACGGTGAGGGGCAGAGCCAGCCACTCGGCACACGGTTACTGGGAATCTGCCTCTGCAGGGAAGAGCCCCGAACCAGACGGACACCCTCCTCGCCCGCTCACGGAGCTGACACTCCAAAGGAAGGAGGGCAGAAAATAAGCTGATACCCAAACGAACAAAGAAGATGACCGCAGAGTGTGGCTAATGCGCCGAGAAAAATTAAGCCAGTTGATGTGACCGAGAGTGAGGGACAGGCGGCTAGTCTCATCTCAGACCCTGGAAGAAGGCGTGGCCAGGATACAAAACAGCACACTTGACCCCACCACGGAGTGGAGGCCGGGTGGCCCAATGAGGGGACAGGACACTGGGGTGAGACACAGGGGGCACCTCAGACCCCAACTCAGTCCTCAGGCAGGTGAAGCCCCAGGTGGGAGCCACGACCCCCCTCGGGACCCTGTATGCTCGTTCTGGACAGTGGGGGTGGGATGAGATTGGTGCCCCCTCCCGCTGCCTCCTGCCAAGATCCCAGAGTAACCGAGCTTCCCAGATCCAAGAAGCCCGCTGTGTCCTGCAGGGGCCCGGGCAGAAGGGACAGGAATCCCATCCTTCTTCTGAGGCCACATTCTCCAAAGAGGCAGGGGTTGGACTCCTCAAATGACCGCCCCGATTCAGCGGCCCTCTAAGGGTGAGAGGAGGGGACCTCCTTTGGACAGATGGCATCTGGGGGCTCCTCGGTCAGGGACCTCACCCGGTGACAACTCTCCCTGCTCCGAAAGGACTGAGGGAATTCTCAGAGAAGGCTTTTCCGTTTTCTGTCACGCCTGCAGGCCCTGTGAGGCCAGCCCAAGGGTGGGGGAAGGGGAACACCCCCTGGAACTGCCACCCCCGGGGTGATCTCCCCGGCTGGTTTGGTAGCACCTTCCACTCCGGACCCTTCCCCTGCAACAGCCCTGATTTGAACCTTTGGATCCTGAGGTTCCCCTCCAGGCAGGAGGCCGGAGAGGAAGGAGCAGGCTGGCCCGAGAAAACCCCAGAGCGATCCTAAAGGCAGTTACCCACATCAGGCGTACTAACAACCCTCTGAATAATGGCACTGGCGGTTAAGGACCAGTCATGGACCAGTCACAGTGCTGGCACATGAGCCCTAACCTATATCATCAATTTTAACCCAACAACCACCTCCAAAGAAATACACAGCAGAAGTATGTCGTTCTCACTACTTCGGGGCCATAGAAGCTGAGGCTCTCCCTCTCCCTCTCCTTAGGTCCGAATTTTCATTCTCCTGGCCTCTGGGAGGGAGGTCCCTTGAAACCTCACCAGACTCACCATACTTGCCGTTCATGAAGCGCCCCCACTTTGCAGAGCACTGCTCCCCTGTGTCCCTGGCTCCAGCCTCCTCTCAGCAGCCCTGTACACTGAACTGTCATACTTTGCTTCATTTTACAAGTGGAAAAACCCCCGAGTCCAAGGGGTGACGGTCACAAAGGCAGGAAGTGGCAGAAGGTGAGAAGGACCCACATGTCCACGTTCTTAGCCCCAGGCTCTTTCCACGAAGAACCCTGCCTGGGTGACCCCTCCCACTCCGGCCAGCTATGTCGCCTGCCTACCTGGGGCAGTGCCAACGCTCAGTGGGTCACTGGGCCCTGAGCCAGAGGGATTGCAATAAAGCCTCTCCTTTCTGTTTGCTCCCTGCCTCCCGGCACAGACCCTGGACCGTGAGTCCGTTTTAAAGAGGACCCGGAGGTCAGAGCAGAGGAGGGTCTGGGCGGGGGGCAAGCACTGCTAGGTGGATGCTCCCACCGAGGCCTCCCGAATCCCTCATCAGGGCTGGCCACAGCCAGGCTGCAGCCTAGAAGGTTACAACACGCTCCTCCCTCCAATTACTGAAGCTGTGGGTGCCCCAAGAAACAGGAAAAAAGCCCCCCACTCCCCAAGGCAAGCAAGAACTAACCTAAGTGCAGACAAAACAAAGGGCAACTCAGATGATTCAACCAGAACCCTGGCCCTTGTCACTACCCCAATACATAACAGGGCTGGGAGTCTCAGGCAGCAAGAGGAACTCCCAGCAGGCTCCCAGAGCCCTGGATTCCGGTGCTACCAGCGACCCTGCCTGGGCAAATCATAACCAGGCTTGAAAGAGACCCTCCCCCAATGAGGGCTGTGGAATGGGTGGGAAGGACGAGGCTGGAACATGCGATGGGAAGAAAGGGAAGAGGTAAGACGCTCTATTTTCCGAGAAGCAGCGCTGCGAAGGAAGGGGGGCACCAGGAAGGAAGAAAGAGCATTGCTCTCTCTCCATGCCTCCCCCACCCCTCAAACACACAGGTGCCAGGCGGCTTTGGCGAAAAAACTAGTTTGCAAACACACTTCGACTTCTGGGAAGCTGCCAGCTTCCCTCCCTCTCTTGGCTCCCCCTTCGGAGCTGGGAGCTGGCCCTCGGGCAGTTCCTGGGGTGAGGGGTGCGTGGGGGTGCGAGGGCGGGGAATGGGGACCTGGCGGCCGGCCCGCGCCTGTCAGGTCGCAGCCCGACCTCACGTCTTCAGCAGCTGCGATGGAGGCAGGCACTCCACCTCCCGGACTGTCCCGGGCTCCTCGGGGACAGTAGAGGAGTCCCTAAAACACCTGGACTCAGTTCGCGAGAAGGCGCAACCCACCTCCCGCCCCCTGCCCACTCCTCCCCCACCTCGACGGTCCGGGCGAAGCCGGAGCGCCCCCGAGTGGCCGGGTCGGAGCTGAGTCACCCAAGCGTCGGAGTCCGGGGCAGCGCGGGTGGCCGCGGCTTGGGGCGCCGCAGCTCCTCGGGGCGGAACCCGGCTTCCTTCCAACTCCCCAGAAGCCGAGCTCCAAGGCAGAACTTGAGCACTCGCCCAGGGCGCCCGCCCGCCCTCCGCCCATGGCCCTCCCGGGCCCCACTCACCGCGGGGCCGGGGGCGCCGCCGCCCTCAGCGCGCGGCTGCCGCCGCCCGCGCTCCGGGCCGCTGGGGCATCCCCGGGCGCCCCCCTGCTCGGCCGGGCCCGCGGGCGCGGGACGGGCTCAGGGCGCTGCCCGCGCGGCCGCTGCCAGCTCCTGTGCGCTCCAGCCGCTCGGGGTCCGGTCCTCCTCCCGTGCCGGGCGGGCGGCGGCGGCGGCTCGGGCTCCTCCCCCCGGCCGAGGAGGGGCGGGTGTGGGAAGGAAGAGGGGAGGCGCGGCCGGCGCTTCCTGGAGGGGCGAGCGCTCCCAGCGGGCGTGGCGGGGGCGCTGTCCCGCCCGCTGCCCGCGGTTCCGTGTCCGCGGCGGGCGCGCCCGGCCCCTCCAGGCTCTCGGCGCCGCGGGGACCCGAATGGTCGAGGCCGGCATCTGAGAGTCCGATCGTGCCAGGCTGGGACCCCGCGATCGGAACGCCGCTGGTTCGCACCCTCCCCAGGCCGGCCTCGCCTGGGCCGCGGGCACCGCCGCGTTCCGAGCACCGAGCGCTCAGGTCCGCGGACGCGGGAACCGAGGTGGGCTCGGCCGAGCCTGCGGGGTCCCCAGGGCGCGTGTCTTGCAGCTTCGACCCCAAAGGCTGATGGGCTCAGCGCCGCGCCCTCGGGGTTACACCACAGGGCTTGGCTCTGGGCGTACTGGGCGGCACTAGCACCGCAGTGTTCTCTTTTTCTTTCCTTTTTTTTTTCGAAAAAAGAGCTCGGCGTTTTGTTGCCACCAGAGACTGGGAAGATGACATATTTCTCTGACAAAGAAGATCAGATAAAGACAGTTTGAACGGTGCCTGGAGCTGGTCAGCGAGAGGGCAATTAGGCTGGTTCTTGAGGCCCTGGCTCCCTAAAAGGGGCATCAATTTAAGATTGCGACTGTAGTCAGGTGGTCAAGATGCAGGCCATCCAGCGGTATTTGTGTGCCCTGCTCTGCCCCCTCCCATTCAGTGTCTCAAACAGCCGAGCCTCATTAACTAGATTGTGGGCGAAGAGGCTGTCCTGAGTCCTGGAGGCCGTGGGGCTCTGAGAGGTAACGCACAGCGCTTGGGTAGTGGGTTTTGCATTCCAGGCAGGTGAGGGTTAACCTGGAGAGTGGGCTGCAGCCTGCAGCCTCCCTTACCTCTGAGTCACAGGCACTTTGCTGCCTTAGAGGGGTGGCTCCTAAAAAGCCCCAGGGCTCTGAGCTTGGTTCTCTGCCTGCCTGTCCCCCATCTATCCTTGCCTTTTTCCAAGCTCTCCTCATCTCTCTTCCACCCAAAGTCTTCAAAGCCCTCAGCTCAGTGATGCGGCAAAGCAATCTATAGGTGTTCTTAGATCCAGCTCCACTTCCTCCAGGAAGCCTTCCTGATTGGCCTAGCCCCCAGGACCCCTCTCCTCTCCTTGCTCCAAAGCAGGAGGGCCAGGCACTGAGATGGACAATGGTGAACCCAAGCAGAGTCCTTCCCCTCAAGTTGCTCACCTCCTCCCCACCCCGCACCCCCTGGCAAAACCATTACCCAGGCAATCATATCACGGGATGAAGAGTGCAAAGGTTGGAGATGGGGGCACGGAAAACCCAGTTCAGCCATGGGGTCAGGGAGGCTTCCTCTAGAATCTAGACGGTCTAGATGACCTGGGAATGGGGTAGTTGGGCCTGCCCCGGGGCAAGTAGATACCTGGTCAAGGGGACAGAGGAACGAGGCTGGGGGTTACAGCAGTTCTCCTCTTAGGTAGCTACCCAAGGGAAATGAAAACATATGTCCACACAAACACTTGTACAGGAATAGTCATTGCAGCATGATTCTCAATAGCCAAAAAGTGGAAACAGCTCAAACGTCCATCAGCTGGCGAATGGATAACAAAGCTGTGGTCTCTCCATACAATGGAATATTATTCAGCCACGGAAAGGTCTGATGTACATGCAATATAGATGAACTTTGAAGACGTCATGGTAAGTGAAAAAAGCCAGTCACAAAAGACCCTATAGTGTATGATTCCATTTCTGGGAAATGTCCACTCTGTACAAATCCATAGAGACGGAAAGCAGATTAGTGGCTGCCTGGGGCAGGAGGGGCGAGGGGGGAGTGATCACTGTTGGTACGGCGTTTCTTTGGGGATGATTTAAAAATGTTCTAAAATTATACTGATGGTTGCACAAAACTGTAGATGTTCTCAAAACCAGACTTGTATACTTTAAAGGGGCAAATGCTAAAACAGGTGAATGACATCTCAATAAAGCTGTCTAAAAAAAACAAAAATAAGTCAGGGGTCAGGAGAACCCAGAGGGTCAGTTGCTTACGTCCAAGTGCCCATGGTGAGCTGATTCTCACTCTGTCCTCATTCACACATGACACAGGGCTGCTACTGCAAAATGTCGGAGGAAGTCGGTCCTCACCCTGGTAGAGGTGCACAGGCGGGAGGCCTGCATTTCCCTAAATAGGCCTGTATCCGTGTGTGTGTGTTTGTGTGTGTGTGTGTGAGAGAGAGAGAGAGAGAGAGAGAGAGAAAGAGAGAGAGAGGGAAGCACCTGCCACTTGAGTATTTATTTCCAAGTGCAGGCTGTCTGGACAGACACCAGAATAGCCAGGGCTGCCTATACCCTTCAGTGTGCTTGTGAATTAATGACACCCAAAGGAGCGCCACCTGTGTACCGGTCCCTGGGCGTGGGGGACCAGCTGGCCGTGCGAGGGCAGTTCTTGCTCAGGTTTTCTCAAACAGTTGCGACCAGCGATGCCAGGGGCTGGAGTTGTCTAGAAGGTTCTCTCACACATGTCTGACGATTGGTTTAGCCATCAGCTGGGACCTCAGCTGGGACAGCGCGCCAGAACACCTACCCGTGACCGGTCCATGTGGCCTGGGCTTCCTCGCGGCATGGCAGAGTCAGTAATGCAAGAGACCCAGGTGGAAGCCTTATTATATCTCTTATAGAACCCAGCCTTGCAAGTCACATAAAGTCACATCTGCTGTCGCCACCGCCTCTCGGTGAGAGTCCTGGCACTGTCACACTGCAGGAAGAGCCTGTGCGATGGGAGCTAATGCAGTAGCCATTTTGGAAAATGCCATCAGCCACAGGGGTTGATGTGGAGACACATCGGTGATGGAAACATCCCCTCTAGGACCTCACTGTTAGAGCCAGGCGGGGCTGACTTCAGTGTCACGTAACCTCAGACAGAGCTATGGCTTAGGGTTTGAATCCCAGCCGCTACCATCACTGCCTGGGTGAGATTGCTCAGTCGACTGGGTCTCAGTTTCCTCCTCTGTAAGATAAAAAGATTTAGTACCTGCTTCCCAGATGATTGTGGGGACTCACCGAGACCCTACCGTGGCCAGCACGGCTGGACACCAGGGCTAGTGTGTTATTTTTGGGTTCCAGGGTTGCCGTCGCTCTAATGCAAGGATGCACTGTCAGCCCAGGGTGCCAGGCCTCCCTGGCCCCCGCAGTCAGCCCAACCTTGCACTGGAGATTTATGAGTCGGGGTGGGGACCGTGGGCCCAGCCCCGGAGACGGATGCTCCCGGCCCAGCAACTCAACCTGGGGATCCCACTTGGCCTTTGTTCTCTCGTGAAGGCTCCTCTTCTGTGGCCTTCTCCTCGGGACAGAGGTGGATTTCTGGGCAGCCAGGCGTGGCTGGGGCTTGTGCGGGACAAGCAACAAGGTATGGCTTCCAGGGGTCGAGGATGAGGACAGGCTCCAGCACTGAGGGCTGGGAGACCCATGGGTCTGGGTGGAATGCAGGGAAGACCAGCTGTCCCGGAAACTTCCTCGCCCAGCCCCGGGCAGTCCTTCCCTAACCAGCCACTGCAAGTCTTTTCCAGGAAGCTCAGGATGTGTCCCAAGGGTGTGCCTGGCCTTGGTCATTCAGGGGTGGGGCTGGGGGCGGAAGCAGGGCCAGGAGGGGTACATACCTTCCCCAGCGGCCTGCCTCTGAGGAACACACAGACCCACAGACCAGCTGAATGCCCAGCCCGGACCACCCCAGCCTCCTCCTTTCCTTCTTACTCCAGGGTTGGAATCTGAGCTCCACTAAATACCGGCTGTGTGGCCTTGGGCAAATCTTGCTCGTCTCTGGGCCTTTTATTGACTCATTTGTGAAACAGGAGAGATTGCCGCTGAGGTTGTGGCTATGGGTCTGGAGGAAGTCACAGACGGTGAAGCCCTACAGAACTACAAGCAGACAAGGCAGGCGACAGAGGATTCAGAAGCCTCCCCAAGGGAACACAGAGATGAACTGGTAGGTCATCTCTGAGCCTGAGAAAGTAGGTCCTTGTGCCTTGGCTCGTTTAACTCATTCCCTCACTGCACAGACGAGGAAACTGGGACTCCACTGCTGGGATTAAGAGTCTCGAGACCCGAAGGTTAAGATAGGAGATCTTAAGACTTCTCATCTCAAGGAAAAAAACATTTTTTCTTTTTTTTTTCTTTTTTTTTTTTTTTGTGAGTCTGAGATGATGGGTGTTAACTAATCTTATTGTGATAATCATTTCACAATATATCTAAGTAAAATCATGTTGTACCCTTAACCTTAGACAGTGCTGTATGTCAATTATATCTCAGTAAAACTTGGGGCTAGGGGGGCATCACAAAGACCCAGGTTGATACCTGGTGCTACCACTGAGTAGCTGTGTGCCTTCGGGCAAGTCAGGAGCAGTGTCTGGGTCAGTACCCTGATCTGGGAAGGGAGGGTCACCAGGAGCCACAGGACCGAGTAAGGAGTGTGGGCGCAGAGGCTTGCTCCCCTCCTCGAGGAGGCCGTGGGGCTCCATCTGTGGCCTCACCTTAGCACTGCCCAGGTGGGCTTCTAAACATTGTTTTGGAAAAGGTAGTTTAAAAGGCTCCCCAGGCCTGACCAGGCGGTGGCACAGTGGATAGAGCATCAAACTGGGATGCAGAGGACCCAGGTTCGAGACCCCGAGGTCGCCAGCTTGAGCGCGGGCTCATCTGGTTTGAGCAAAGCTCACCAGCTTGGACCCAAGGTCGCTGGCTCAAGCAAGGGGTCACTCGGTCTGCTGAAGGCCCGTGGTCAAGGCACAGATGAGAAAGCAATCAATGAACAACTAAGGTGTCGCAACAAGAAAAACTGATGATTGGTGCTTTTCATCTCTCTCCGTTCCTGTCTGTCTGTCCCTATCTCTGACTCTCTTTGTAAAAAAAAAAAAAAAAGAAGGCTCCTCGGGTGATTCTAATGTGCTGTGCAGTCAGGGTGAGACCCACTCACTAGTCTCCAGTTTCTCTAAGTTAAGAGTGGTCCAGTGACATAGACATCACTCGGGGGGCTTCTTAGAAATGCAGACCTGCTGAGCCAGAATCTGCATGTTAACAAGGTCCCCAGATGGCCCTGGCCGGGCAGCTCAGTTGGTTAGAGCGTCTTCCCAATATGTCCAGGTTGCTGTTCGATCACCATCAGGGCACATCCAAGAATCAACCACATAATGTATAAATAAGTGGGACAACAAATCCATGTTTCTCTCTCTCTCCCCCCTCTCTGCAGCCTCCCCCTTTCTGGGAGCTTAGCACCTGGGCAGAGATGAAAGGGAAAGGAGATGGGAGAAGTAAAATGAATAAGTAAATTCAAAGAATGTCCCTGAGCTCGGGTCGCTGCCCGTAGTGCATTTCACCTGGCCTGGAGCTTCTGGTGAGTGCTCTGCCCCTTTTCAGCTGGACCGTCCCGGTCCAGACACTGTCAGGCTCTGAGGGACTCACACTCCAGGCTCGGGCAAGGGCAGGAGGCAGCACAACCCTCTTGGCGTGGGAGTGCATGCTGAGGCCCCAGTGTCACTTTGGCATCATTTCCGGGAAAGGGGAGACAGAATTTTGGGCTCAGGTTTTCCAGGCAGATTTCCTGGGCCTTCTACCCGCCCATCCCCTGTCCTATGACTAGACTGACGGCCTGACTGGGTGCCAGGTGTGCCCTGACCCTGACTGTATAAGGGCGTCCCTGCGTGGGCCTTTGTGTGTTTGGCACTTGGCCAGAGAACTTTGTCCTCACGCTTGGCAGGGGATCGGGGACAATATGAGGTTGGAAAAGGTCAGGGCTGAGCCCTCCACGTGAGCCCCTGGCAGGCGGGGACACCGCAGGCTCCTAGGCCAGGTGGGAAAAGTCCCAAGCATCACTCCAACTTCCTTCTGGATCCAAAAAGTTCTCTCAGGAATTGCCAGTGGGCCAGCCTGCCCTCCAGTGGTACTCGGGAGTAACTGCACCTTCCCAACCCGCTTTACTCAGTGGTTGCAACTTTGGAAGAAGGGTGTCTAACCACCCCACACCCACCCAGATCCACAGGCAGGTGACCAGGAGGGATTGCTATTCTCCTGTCGCTTTAAGCATCTCTCTATCTCGTATGATTTTGAACCCTAAAGGGGGGAGGAAACTAGCATGTTAGTTACCTCTTCATACTAGGGACTTTGCATACCTTGTTTCTCTGACCCCTTCAAAAGTGCTGGGGGCTGGGGGCTCTTATTAACTCAGGTACATAAATAGCCTCTGGCTTCAAAAATAGGCATCAAGGAGTTACATCCTAGTCCATTCTATGCTCTTCTGACTTTCAAAGCTATGTTTCTAATCTACCACCTGCTTGTGGAAACCCTCTAAGCCAGAAGTTTTCAGGCTCTTGCAAGAACCAGGCAAGCAGCAAATGGGAGGGGGACCTTGGGGAGTGGTGGGGACTGCGGAAAACTGAGGGATGTGTGTCATATCTAAACGGCACAGTCAGACGGCTCCAGCAGGTTACTCTTGAGTGGGAATGCTGGACTAGCCCCTAAGGGAGTTGAAAATCTGGATTTTTATGTAAAAGTTCCCAATTTTAAATACTGACAAGTCGGAAAAGAGTTTAAATATAATGCAAGTCAAACAAAGAAGGTTTCTAACATGTCGAGCTTCTGTAACACCCTCACGGGGCAGTGAGGTCTAGACAGAGAAGGTGAATTACCCATGCTCATATGACCATACAGAGACAGAGCTGGACTTGACCCCATGTCTCCTGCCTCCCAGACTAGTGCTCCTCTCGTCACACGGCTCTGTGGTCTGCTCTGCTGTCCGGGCCCCAGGGCAGGCGCGGAACCATTGCTGACTTTGGTGAGGTGGTGGGACCATCAGGCTCAGACTAGAGGCTAGGAAACCATCCATATTTATTGGTTACACTTGGCTTCGAGTGTGGCAGGGCCATCTTTGAGACCCCTAGCGAGTAACAAGAACACTGTATAACATATGCATCCCCTGGGAGCTCCCCGGGACCCCGCTGAGGTAGTGGCTGGGCCCCGGGGCCTTGCCTGGTCACCCGGGCAGTGCCTACCCCTTGCACCCTAAGGCCTGGCTTTCTCCCTGACACGGATGGACTGGCCCTATCCATTCTCCAGGTCAAGCTGGCTCTCCCTGGACTGGGGCCCATCGTCCTTGTAGGCCAGCATTAAGGGGTTGGGGTCACCAGTTTACAGATGGGCAAGTGAGGCAGGAGGAAGCCTCATGGCTATTGTCCCCAGCTTGGCCCAGAGGCCTGGCCCTTCAGCCACTGGGCCGGTCAGTGTATAGACACTCTTCCCATCCCAGTTCTGGGTGGAAGACATGCTCTGGCTTGGTCACTGTGGAAATGCAATCTATAAATACATACTTGGTTTTTAAAAAGTAATAAATTAGATCTCAGACCAGCTTGAGGGCATCTGGCCAGCCACATGCCACATGACATAGACATTTGTCATGGGTATTATATGAACCACCAATGTCCTGCCATGTGTGGTGCTAGAACCCATGACACTGGCCCATAGGCCACACTGAAAGCTCATGTAACATCACGTGGAACTCTGCCACATGTGACCTGTGTCATGCATCGCATCACACATGACACTTTCATTGTGCCACATGTCCCTATTGGTCATGCATTTAACATGTGATGCAGGGTAGTCTATTGGTCATACCAGGCTCCTGGTTCTCAAAAAAGTCCTCCCTGAAGACTGTAGCAGGACAAGCGTGCCCTCCCTCCTGGGCACATGCAAGGGCACCCGCCGAGGCTCTTCCTGCGCCCTCTATCCTGGCAGGCGGAAGCTGGATCACTTGGCTGGATTCACAGGGTCCTGAGGTGACCATCAGGTATCCCGAGGGCTCTGTCGTTCATGGGGGAAGAAAGCAAAGTCCAGCCTGGGCTCCTGGCTCTGTAGACGCTGGGCCATGTCGGGGGGGATGTGGTTATTCCAGAGGCTGCGGGACACAGAGACAGACACTCAACACCCACCCTCCTGTCTCTGCCCTCAGACCTCTACAGGCGGGGAGACTGAGGACCCAGGCGGAGGGGCTGTGCCCACAGTTACCTGGCCGAGCAGGTATCAGACCAGCACGGCTGCCCGCGGGAGCTGGCTCCCCACCCCCCCACCCCTGGCTTCCTCCACTCAGTCTTCCTCCCTGAGAGCTGGGAGCCCAGCTGGGTCCCCCTCACATGACACACTGCCCTATGAGGGAGGAGCTCCCTTTCTTGAAGACACGTTACTTCCATTCTCGGAAACTGTCATAACACAGATTTTTATAGCACAAAACACTTCACTATTATCTACTAGAACTCTAACATGCCTACTATGTGGATGGCGCCCCTTTGATGCAATCCCCGTGTGCAATGCACAACCCATACAACTGGCCGGGGGCTTCTGATTAAAGCTCACTCTGTGCCAGGAACTGTGCTCCGTGCTTTATACAACCATCTGGTCCTCACAGCAACTCTCGGAGGTCAATACTATCACTATCCCCATTTTACAGATGAGGAAGTTGAGGTTCAAGGAGGCGAGTTACTCATGCAAAATTACACAATCGGCAGATGGCAGAGATGGAAGCTGACCCAGGTCTGCTGGCTGCCACATCCTTGGTGGATGGTCCGTGTCTCCCTGATAATCCCCAACCCAGCTCCTGCCTCCTTCTACAGGGCAGCCCCTCACATTGTCGGGCTTGGTGAGGTCTCCCACCCACCATCCCTGCCCCACAGCCCCTGTTACCGGATGACTTGGATGCCAGACCCCTGTGCCAGCCCCTCAGCCAGGAGCCAGGCGCCATAGGCTGTGATGCGGTTCTTCTCCAGGCTTCCCAGTGCACAGCAGAGGAAGGGGAAAGACAAGACTGGTGTGAGCCAGGGACCGCTTTCCTATGTCCCGTCCCTGGGCCGAGATGGGGGAGGACACGGGCTCCCGACACATCTGCTCAGAGAACCCGGCGGACACAGAGCAACGGGAAGACTGGAGGCTGGTTCCCAGGGGGAGCTCAGCTTGGCAGCGGCTGGGCGAGGACAGCAGGGTGCAAGTCGAGGAGGCAGGGACCTGTCCTGTGGCCTCGGGGATTTCCCGGGACACTGGTCTCCCCCTTGGCCTTCCCGCCCCCTTCTGGCGTCCCAGGATGTGCCCCTCCTACTCCACTCTCTTCAGCTGGTCCATCCGTGGCAGGACCCGGGCCAGTTCTGCAGCCGCCTCGTCCCCGAGCTGATTCCAGGACAGCCTGCAGGACAGGGGCCCCAGCTCAGCAGCAGGAGGGCAGTGGGTGGAGGGGGAGACCAGGGGGAGACCAGGTGGGGAGGGCTGGGGCCGACGGGCGCTGGTGCTGCCGTGCCGGTACAAGACAAGACAGGCACCTGCCGAGTGTCAGTGTGCCCTCTCCTGAAGACTCTTCAAGGCACAGGTGGCTCCCTCTCCCCCCGGAACATTCATTCCCAAGCTGGTCGCCCCTCCAGCACCCAGACAGCTTAGGCCGGCTGTCCCGGGAGTTCAGAGTTCTTGGCTTGTGCAAACAAAGTCATGATCCAAACTCCCACCACGTGCGTGCCTCCATCACGACCTTTATCACAGCCACGCACCTCTTCTAGGATTTGTTTCATGTTTTTCCTTAAATAGGTTCCTCCTCCCCACCCCCCCTTTTTTTTGAACTTTTAGAAATTAATCTTAGGAAACATTTATCACTGCTGTCAGTGAAAAGCCTATGTTGAGGACCTTAAACAGAAGGCAGTTAGTTACAAGGATAAACACAGCAAACTGCAGTATCAACTTCTAGCTTAGGAGGGAACCTAAGCTGCTGTCCTTGCTGAGGTGCTGAGCCCTGCTGGCTAGAAAGGGAGAGTCACGAATGTTAGGTGTGGAAGGTGAGTTAGCACTGCTCTGAGACTTTCTCTTTGGTGTGAAGTGGCTACTTGAGGAAACAGCCTTTTCTTCCATTGGTGGTCAGGGTCGAAGGCTAGTCCTGGCAGTCTGGTTTACCCCGGAGGCTCTGCGACAAGGCCCCAAGGTTTGAACGCCTCTGATTGCCAAGGGGGTGGGGGTGGGGGTGGGGGTGGGGGTGGGCAAGGCCAGTGGGCAGGTCAGGGGCCTGCTGGCTTCAGCCACTCTTCACTACCAACAGCTGGCTCACAAACCAAGGGTCCATAAACCAGGCGAGGCGGTCTAGCCAGCCACCTCCCAAAGGGAAGGTCGGGGGCAAAGGGCCTCTAGAGACGGTCTGGTCCACTTCCCCTCCCGCCCCACCGCAGGTGGGGACGCAGGCGGGAGGGGCTGGGTGGCCTGGCCCCGCCCTGCATCGCTCTCTGCTCAAGGGTGAGGGCAGAGCTAAGCAAACGGGGGTCTCTGGGAGGAAGGGACCAGTCCCAGACCCCCAGCAGGCGAGGGCCCAGCCCCGGGTGCTGGCTTGCCCGCACTCACAGGATTTCCTCCAGGGCCGGGCAGAGCGCGAAGCTGGCAGCGAGGGCCTTGGCAGCGTGGTTGTCAATGCTGCAGGAAACCAGGCTGGGGAAGGGGGAAGGGAAGGGATCAGATGAGGGGTCTGAGCCAGGGCCACCTCCCCAGGCCCCTCTTCCCACGCTGCGATCGGAGCAGGAGGAAGCAGAGGGACCAGGGTCTGGGGCATGTGGGGGTCTTAGAAAAGTGCCCCTTTCGGCCCCAGATGCCCCTGGACCCGAGGCCTCTGCCACTTCCGAGGCCTTCCCAGGTGTCAGAGAGGGCTGCCCCCCCACTCCCCCCCCCCATAGTTAGGAGGCTACTTACTCTATCTGCCTAAGAAGTGGGAGCCCCTGGCAGAAATGGGGGAACTGTCTGGCCAGGTTGTTCTCTGCCAAGCTGGGGGCGGGCAGGGAGACAGCCATGAGAGGAACCCCCAGATGCAGATGCCACCCAGCCTGTCCCCCTGCCCGGGCTCCACGACTCCTACTCACCTGATCTCTTCCAAGTGTGGGCATCCATCCAGGGCCTGGCCCAGGGACAGCGCCCCCTCTGGGCCCAGACCGCTGGACCGCAGGCTGTGGAAAGGGGAAGGGGTGAGGGGAGTCTTGGGAAACCAGATGTGGGCATTGGGGGGCTGGATCCCCCACTTATAGCCTTGTCTCAGGCTATACCGCCAGACATGAGACGGTCTCCGGGTAACGGCCATCCCAAGCCTCCCCCCACCCACACAGGATCCGGGCGGCTCTCAAGGGCCCTGGCTTTGGAGTCTGCGATCCCAGGCTCAAGGCTTGGCTCCTTCGTGTATTAGTAAGGTAAGCTTGCCACAGCTCTCCTGCCTCTAGTTCTACCACCCGGGAATGTAGCAAATAGAAACCCCGGCCCCGCAGGGCTGCTGTGAGGCTCGCGTGGGACCATGGCCATGAACTGTCAAGTGCTGGGGCCATGCTGTTTGGCGCTCTTCTCCGGGATAGTAGCCCTTTCTCCTCGGCCCCTCAGAGATGGGCTCCGGGCACACCGAGCAGGGATCGTTGTCATTCTTTTGCAGGTGAGGAAACTGAGACTCAGAGGGGCAGGGCCTCCGCCCTGGGCACACGGGGGCTGGTGGCAGAGCCAGGGCCAGGCTGCGGCTCCAGAGGCGGGGGAGGGGCGGGCAGCAGAGGGGCAGCCGGCCCCAGGGCATGCCAGTTTGCCCTAAGGCAGGCGGCTCAACCGGTGGGGACTTTGACCCCCAAGCACTTCCGGCCAGCTAGCTCTCCACACCCCCCGGGCAGGGGGACACTCACTGCAGGACTCTCAGGTGCTGGGGCAGCTTCCGGGCCAGCCCCAGGGCGGTGGGGTCGTCCAGGGCATTGCAGCCAAGCCTGGAGGAAGACAGGGGCGAGGATGAGCACCGGCAGGCCCACTCTGGACCCCGGTCCTGTACCCACTGCGGGAGATGGGGGCCAGGGGGCTGTGGGGATACAAACAGCAGAGGGCAGTCCACCTGGGCACACACTCACATCAGCTCCTCCAGGCGCTCGCAAAGGGCAAAGGACTCGGCCAGCCGCACTCCCCCAGCCGGGCCGATGCCATTCGCTGAGAGGCTGAGGGAAGGACAAACATCAGACCCTCGGACCACCGCCTTCCCTTCCCCCTCCCATCTGCTGGGGCCCTAAGTGACAGCACCCCTGTCACACACCCTCCCAGCCCGACGGGGCAGAGAGGCCCAGAGAGGGGCATGGCATGGCATGGCTGGCTCAAGGTCCCAAAGTGAGCAAGGCCGGGAGGACACCCAGCCCCACTGGCTGGGCACTGAAGCTGAGGGCAGACTGTTTGCCCGAGGCAGAAGCCAGTGTCCCCCCAGACCGTGGGGTGACCACTGAGGGTCGCTGTCAGCCACTCACTCTATCTTCCGGAGCTCAGGCAGTCTGGGCAGGATGGCTGCTAGATGCTGGGCGCCTGTGTCTCCGATCTGGTTGTAGCTCAAGCTTGGAGAGAGAACAGCAGAGCTGGAACCAGAGGCGGATTTAACGGCGGGTGCACTGGGTGTGCGCCCTGGGCCCCGACTTCTGAAGGGCCCTGCAAAACCCCAACTTTACACTTTTTTCTAATAACACCAAGTTTGGTTTCATATGTGCAATTTTAACATGAATAGTACGTAATACTTTTTATTTATTTAAAAATATAGTTAACGTGTTTTTGTTTTGTTTTGTCTTGTTTTTTGTATTTTTCTGAAGTGAGAAGCAGGGAGGCAGTCAGACAGACTCCCACATGCGTCTGACTGGTATCTACCCAGCATGCCCACTAGGGGGTGATGCTCTGCCCATCTGGGATGTTGCTCCGTTGCAACTGGAGCCATTCTAGCACCTGAGGCCGAGGCCATGGAGCCATCCTCAGTGCTTGGACCAGCTTTGCTCCAATGGAGCCTTGGCTGCAGGAGAGGAAGAAAGAGATAGAGAGGAAGGAGAGGGGGAAGAGTGGGGAAGCAGATGGGCACTTCAGCTGTGTACCCTGACCAGGAATCATGAATTGTTAACATGAATTCTTATTTTCCCTGTCTCTCTCTCTCTCTTTTTTTTTTAAGGGGCCAATATTTTCTTCTGAACCCAGGGCCTTAACTGACCTTAATTTGCCTCTGGCTGGAACCATCAGCCTGCCACCCATTCAGGTGGTCCACATCCCCTCCCAGACCAGGAAGAGACTGAATGAGTCTAGCGAAAGGCCTCAGCTCACCCTGATCAAGTCCCCTCACGCTATGCTGGGCAAGGACTCCAAACTCTTATATTGTGTGAAAGATGTTCTGCCTGATATCTGTCCTAAGTCCCTCTTGCTGCCATCAACACTGTCACATCCTATCTTTGGGCCTCCCAAGGTTCTGTGTCTGGGGTTACGCTGTGTAGGAGTGGGTGGAGGCAGCGAGCGTCACTAATCAGTCCACAGTGTCCTCCAGGAGCCCCTTGCTTTTGTCATCTTCTCCTGCCGAAGCTGTCTTGAGTGTGGGGGAGAGACAGGCAACTCACCCCAACTCCTCCAAACTGGTGGCAGCTCCGAGAGCCTTGGAAAAGTGGCAGCAGCCGTTGTCACCAATGTCGTTCCTGCTCAGGCTGGGGAAGCAGGGAATAGGCCCAAAGGCCTGAGTCAGAAGTCAAGAACTTTGCAGTCGCGTGCCAGGCATTCTACAGTGTGCAAAGCCTTTCCACGTCTAGGAACTTGTACACCAGTCATAAAACTTCAGGGGGAAGGAGGATGGGCAAAGTGGGCATGGCTGTGCCCAATGTCTAGGTGAGAAAACAGAGGCCCAGGGCGGAGCCGTGACAGGTTTAAAGACACCCGGGGGCTCCCAGGCAAGCTGGAAACGCCTGCCCAGGGCTGCTGGCCTGGGACCGGAGGCCACATGGTTTGGTTTGGCCTGGCTTTGCCTCCGCCCCTGCCTCGGGGGTCTCCAGGCCCACCCGGCTGAGTGCCAGTTCCACGTGGGTTCCAAAGTTCAGGCCAATCGTTGGTCCAGGCATCTTCTTTCCCCCCTCTGTGCAAACGGAGGGCTTTCCCTGAAGCCCGGTCTATTGTCTTTGCTGAGCCCTGCCTGAGCCCTGGCCCCGTGCGTGGGGGAAATCAAACCAAAGCCGCTGATGCGCAGTGAGCCCCACACTGAATAGTTGTCCCAGGGTTGTTTTTTTTTGTTGGGCAAATTAAATTCTAGCTAAGCCTTCGGGAAAAGTAAATTATGGGTGAAATGACCTGGTCCCACATGACATCCTCCTCCGAACTCTCTGACCTCATTTCCTGCGCTCGCTCGTTACCCCGCGGCGGGGCAGGGGGGGTGGGGGTGGGGGGCAGCGGGATGTGGCTACAAACAAAGCAATGCTTTGTGTCCGGCTTGAGCTTGTTTTAGTTACCATATGTTATATTTTGAGAAATCAGCACATGAAAAGTAGCCAGGGGCCCAGGGGAGACGCTCACGGTCACTAGGTCTGAGTTTAGACCTTCACTATGCAAGGCATGGTCTGTGGTCCCAGAACAGGTAGCCGGTGGGAGCTTGTTAGACACGCGGAGTCTAGGCAACCCAGACCGTGGAATCAGAAATGTGAACCGGAACATGGGATGGATTTGTGCACATGAAGGGTTGTTCTAGGATTTGGCCCCACCCCCTCCTGTCACTGTGTACCCCAGGAGAAAGCTGGTGGCATTGAAAGACAAGAGCTGTGGCAGCCACCTGGCAGGGTACAGGAATGTCCCGCGGTCAGGAGCACGGAGGGTCCTCAGGAAGGTGCCCCGGCGCCTCCCTGGGTGGGTGGTCCCAGTGGAGCCTGGGCTCGAGTCCTCCCACTCATCCCCATGGGCTCGGCCGGTCACTCACCAGAGGCTCCGCAGGACCGGCATGTGCTGCAGTCCTTGAGTGAGCGCAGCCAGAGTGGAGTCGCCCAGCGGGAAGTGGCTGAGGCTGGAGGAGAGAGGCCGGAGGAGGACTTGGCTTTGCTGGGGCTGGGTCCCAGGTGCGGACGGAGCCCCATCCAGCCCAGCTGCTTGAGGCCTTGGCGCTTAGCTATGCCCAGGGACTGCCGAGACCGCCACTTACATCCACACAGTGTACGAATCCTGTACACAACAGAACTGCCCTGGGCAATCCAAATGCTGTCTCTCTGCATGAATTATTAAGGCCGTCCAAGCAGCAGTTCTATTCCTGAGTCACACTGGACCCAGACGACTGATCCCTAATCAGAGCGACCGCATGTCTGACAAGACTTGGGCTCAGGGCCATGTTGAGAGCTGGGTCTGTTATCATCCCCATTGTACAGGTAAAGAACCCCGAGGCTCAGAGTGTTACAGAATGTGTTCAAAGTCACACACAAAAAGCGGCAGCATCAGGAACAGGACCAGGGCTGTCGGCCTCCCATTCCTGGGCCCCAACCACATGTTACTCGTGGGATCCTTCTGCTTCTGGCCCCCAGACGGGGTGGGAGAGGGAGTCACAGCAATGCTCAATACTTGTCAAGTGTGAACTGTTTTAAGGACTTGCATGTATTTATCTCATTACAAAAAAAAAAGATTTTATTTATTGATTTTAGAGAGAAAAGAGAAAGACAGAGAGAAAGGTGGTGGGAAGGAGCAGATATGGGCCTTGACCGGGCAAGCCCAGGGTTTCAACCCGGCGACCTCAGCGTTTCCGGTCGACACTTGATCCACTGCGCCCCCCCAGGCCAGGCCACGTGTTTCTCTCACGAGTATTTATGACCCCCCTGGGAGGCAGGAACAGCTGTATTCCCCCAAGTTCACATACGGGGAAAAGCACAGAGGGGTTAAGCGACTTGCCTAAGCTCCCCCACGAAGAGGTGGAACCGTCCTGGTCTGCCTAGAACGGAAGCGTCTTCTAGAATGTGGGGCTTTCAGCGCTGGGCAGACTGGGACAATTGGTCAGCCTACCAAGCACTGACCCCAGGTGGTGTGGCCCCCCAAACCGGGGTCCACGCCCCTAATCATTTTGCTACAGAGGGGCAGGCGGAAGACGCTGTCTGGGTAGGAGAGGAGCCACTCGTTGGGGACGAGACACTCCGAAGTGACAGATCTGAAACAGGAAGAGGCCTGTGAGCAGGGAGGATTCGCCCCTTCCTTCAGCAGAGATGCCATCATAATGCCCATGTCACAGGGAGGGTGACTCAGAGTGAGAGAGGTGAGGAGCAGCCCCGGGTGCCTGGGAGTCACCACAAAGGGCAACAGGTCCGTCCTGTTCTCCACAGTCCTTCTAGTTCTGGGACCTGGCCCAGGTGTCCGTAGCCGAACGTATGAACGAGCCAAGAAATGACCTCATTGGGCCTCCAAATAAAAGCTTCTAGAAGGCAGGGAGGCTAGGCAGAGGGGCGGGCACAGAGCGGGAAGACAGGCGAGCTTTCCAGGCAGAGGTCTCCCTACTGCCATTCCCTCTCCCCACCCCTAGGGCAAAGGGGGCCCAACGGGGGAGAATTTCGGTGTTAAGGGGCAAAAAGTCAGAAGGCTACTTTTCAACTGTTTTCAAAAACACATGTCGAAAAAAATGTCTGGAGAAAAGTTCACCAACTGCTCTCTCACAGTTTTCCCTGGGGTGTCACTGTGAGGGGCGTTCATGTCTGTTGTTACATATTTCTATCATGATGGAACTTTTTATAACTCGGGTGTACTTTTGGTTATCAGAAAAACTTAGAGATTAAAAGCAGAAGATGCCCTTGTTAAATGTTCCGTAGATGCTAAGTCCATTCAAGATAGAGATCTGTCCTGACTCAGGCTGTTTCTGAGATTTTGGTGGCTTCAAATAACAGGGAAGAGGAAAAATTGTCACTACCTAAAAAAAGAGGGTAGGTAAATGACAGTGGACATCTGTGGCTTTTTTTTTTTTTTTTTTGCACAGATTTTGTTTCCCTTTGTTCCGTTGATTGGCACCCTAAAATACCACTCTCCCCACTAAGTCCAGATAATTGCATGGGCATGTGACCCAGATCTGGCCAATCAGAAGACTGTGTGCTCAGAGCCACAGTGATGGGTGTAGGAATGGACGTGTGACTCAAGCTAGTCCAGTGAGATTCAACCTAGGGCCTTTGCTGTAGGTACTGGGAGAAAGGTGCTCCCCTCTCCACGAAGCTGGGGCAAAGTCAGCCCGTGGCTGCAGGGACAGCCTGACTGCAAATAAAGTCAAGCTGGAGTGGGAGAGACAGAGAGACAGGGGTGGGGGTGGGTGGGGGCGACAGATATAGAACTTGGGTCCAGCCAAACCTCAAGTCAGTTGCCTTGTCATTTTCTGTGACACGAGCCAATACGTTTCTGGCTTGGGTGGGTTGGAGCGAGTATCTGTTTCCTGTGCTCAGGCATTCTGATAGCACTCCGAGCCAGGTAAGGAAGTGAAAAGGGGGCATTCTGCTCACCGGGGCGCATTCCGGGACAGGGCAGTTTGTGTTCACAAAGGATGCAAAGGTTCCTAAGCACGCTCCCAGCAGCCCGCCCCCTTTCCGTTGACCACACCACTTACTCAAGCCTCTTCAGCCAGCACTTCCCTTCCAGGGCCCCCAACAGCACCTTGGAGCCCTCCTCGCCAAGTTGATTGTTAGACAGGCTGTTGGGGACCAAGCATGCGGTGAGGGTTAGACAAGCCTGCCGGGTCCCTGGAGCTGAGCTGTCTCATCAGCTCCTCCTACCCCCTCGGTCCCCACCCAGGAACTGATCCTAGACCGCCCCTCCTGTCCGTGCTCCATGGGGCCATTCCTGGCTCCAACAGTCAGGCTCCCGGGTCCTTGAGGAGGGGCATGGCGGTCACAACTGACCCAGCTAAGAATAATGCTCTGGATGAGGGCTGCAGAAGAGGAAGCCAGGGACAGGGGCGCGTGCGCGCACTCACAGCGATTTTTCCTGTTCCTTAGCTCTCTCTGCACCCCAACACCCACAGCCACCCTGGGCAGAGAGGATTGTGATTCATTTTACAGACGAGGCAGTCCGCGCCTAAAGAGCCACAGTTCTGCGTCCAGGGTAACGCTGAGTGATTGTTCAAGCTGGGACCAAGGACACAGTGCCCAGCCTTCCTCAGGCCACGCCCAGAACTGCTGGGCTTCATCAGGTAGAAAAGTGATCCGCTGAAGTCTACCACCCCTTCCCGAAGGGCCCCCCTCCCCGCCCCTGGTCCAGAGCAGCCCTGGCCTTCAGCTGGGCCACCCCTTCCCAGACCCCTCCGTCCTGCGACTCACTCCAGCTCTTCCAGGTGGTGACAGTGGCTCAGACCAGATGCCAGGTGGTCCAGGCCCTCGGAACTCACACAGCTGGAGGCCAGCCTGGTGGGGGTCAAAGGGCAGCAGGTCAGACAGGAGCTCTGGTCTTAGGAGCTCTGAATGCTGGTGGCAGAGGGCAAGATGTAGGTGGGGAGTGGGTCCTGTGGGGGGGGGGGGCAGCGGGAAGGGGCCGTCTTTTCCTTTGTAAGTCTCTCCCATCATGGGATCATTAAGTCAAGGTACAGCTTGGAGACAGCAGCATGGACTAGTTGTGTCTTTTCCTAGACTGTGATCATTCAGATGGCAACATCGCACTGTATGCCATAATCGGGTGTCACTGTGAAGTCTAGCTAGTCACTGTCACTTTCCATAAGCTCTGCACCTTTATTTAAGCAACGACACACACACACACACACACACACACACACACACACACACACACACAAGTAGCACATATTAGAGAGGTGTTGAAGACATGCTGGGTAAAAGGAGACCTCCACCTTGATGCAATCCGTCAGATTAGCACAGAACCAGAAGTTAGGAAAGCTCCCTTTTGCAACCATCATACTGGTATTTGATCTAGGGGAGAATTGGCAACGAATGCCAAAATTCCGGGGGTAAAAGTCTGAGGAAGGACGGAATGTTTACATAGTCTTAGAATGTCTCCGTAAAAGATACTTGTCGATTAGAAAGGGGAAAAACATAGTAGCTTTGCAAGTGCACAAAGCTGGCGGATGCAGCCTTCACCAGGTGATCACAGTTAACAGCACCCGTGTGTGTGTGTGTGTGTGTGTGTGTGTGTGTGTGTGTGTGTGTGTGAGATAAACAATGTTGTAGAGACAATTGGCAAAGCTGGAACGTAAGCTATGGTTGAGGTAACGGAAGGGCTGCAGTGTTAAATCTAAACGCTGTTTTTACTGGGTTACGGGAGAGCATGTCCTTGTTCTTTGGAAATTCACTGAAATGGTAAGGGACAGAGGGGTATGATTATGCAACTGGCTTTCAAATGGTGGAAAAGAAGAGAGAAAGAGGGAGGGGGGAAGAAATGAGGGGAGGGGTGAGGAAGGAGGGAGGGAGGAAAGAAAAGGGCAAATGTGAAAAAAATATTGACCAAGGGTAGACCTGGGGAAATGGTGTATGAAAATTCTCAGTCTTCTTGCAGCTTTTCTTTCTATTATGTTGCAATTATTTCCAAATAATAAAGAAAAAAAAGAGTATAGGAAAGGGAATTACTTTCTTGCCTTGTGGCCATGTCTATGACCACACACCCTGACATCCCGGCTGGGTTGCGGTCCCAGCCCACAGGGTAGGGACCCAGAGTTCCTCTGAGTTCAGGCTGGGAAAACCCAGGAAGTGTGGGGGCAGGGCAGGGCAGGGCTGCAGGGGTTCCGGAGTGACCGGTTTGCATACCGGAATGTCTTCAGCGTGGAGAGGGACAGCAGGAAGTTTCGTAGCAGCAGGGAGCTGGCGTTGCACAGGTTCACCTGGGACAAGCTGAAAGGGGCCAAGCACATTCTAGAGAATTTCAGGCTGGACAACCTCAGGGATCATCAGCCACACGGAGGTGGAGAGGCCAAGGAAGGGGAAAGGACCGCCCACGAGCTCCCAGGGAGGCTGGGCACCCCTATATCCCCCAGGGCTGTCCCCCACTGGCTGAGAGTGATTCTCTCCTGCACTGGGAGGCAAGAATGCCAGGGTCTGGCACTGCCCCAGGCTCTGCTCATCGGCATCCTGGTCTGGCCAGCTCCTCCCAGGTGGCCAGGAATGGACACTGTGGGGGGGGGGCACCAGAGAATCAGGACCCCAGGTGGTTTCGGGTGCTGACCTGAGCTGCTGCAGCAAGGTGCATGTCTCCATCAGCTGCCTGACAAGAAGGCTGTGGTGGGTCCCCAGGTCACAGTGAGCCAACCTGGAGGTAGACAGGGAGGCCGCGGTTTCCAGACACCTGGATCAGTATAAGGAACTGAGTCCCTGCCTGAGGAGACCTTGCCTTGAGGGGGTATATAAATGCTAATCAGATACAGTTTCACAATGTACTATTCAGTTACGAAGGAGAGGTCCAGCTGGGGCAGCTGGGACGGCTGTGCGGCTTGTTTACTGTACACGGGGACCTAGCCAAGGAGGCCAGTGGGAGCTGAGACCCAGCTACGGTCTGTTCCCTAGGATGTATACTGTAGGTCTGCATTCATCCAAAAGGGGTGACAGCGTTGGGCAAATGAGTTTGTAAAATTTGTATTTTCTGAGTTGCTTGCTTTAATTGTTAAAAAATGGCCGCTGCCCAGATATGTGATCTGTGAAACTGCTAATTACCTTCCTGCTCGGGAAGGGGCATTGTTATGCTAATGTTGCTGGAGGAGGGGTTTGGCATCAAAAAGTTTTAAGAAGAAAGGAGAAAAAGAAAGAAGCCATATTTTTGTGGGGAAGGCAGCCAAGAAGGCAGGGTGCTGAAGGAGAGGCCATGATTTTGCAGAGTGAGAGCAGGGAGGAAGTGTGCTGAGGAGAAGAAGGAGCCAAGATGGCAGGTTGCTAGGGGAGAAGACAGTTTGTGCAGAGATGAGGAGGGAGAAGGTGAGCAGATGGGGAACCAGAGGTGACTGAGACTGGTGGGGGGCCTTTGATTCTAGGAAAAACCGGAAAAGATTCTCCTGGTTGTGGAACTGGAGAACATGTGAGTGGGTTTTGGTGTCCTGTGTGTTTTTACTCGATGGCCAGTTGCGAGGCTAGAATAAAGAAATGGCCCATCAGTCTTCTACTCCGCTGTTTCTTTACCGTCTGCCGGAATCTAATGGGAACCTGCAGTGCCAGGCAGCAATGGTGGCCGCGATGACTGGGCATACAGACAATCACTTTCCAAAGATATGTTGTACAGCTTAAAGGTACTGTGAGTCCAGGCATCAATAAGAGTGGATAATGGGAGGTTTTGACTAAGTCTGGAGGTTCAGAGGGACCTTCCTGAGATGATGCCATTTAACCTGAGACCTGAAGAATGAGGAGGAGTTAGCCAAGTGAAGAAGGAGGAAGAGGGGAAGAGAGGAGAGAAGAATTCTAGGCAGGGAATAGCCTGTGCAAAGGCCCTGAGGTCAAAGGAAACAAGGTGATCTCATGGAACTGAAAGCTGGTAGGGTAGACTGGAGCTGAGTCTGGATTTTGGGGTGGAGAGGGATACTTAGGGAGGCTGACTAAACCAGATTTCATGGGCCACATAGAGACTCTGGATATCAAAGGCTCTGAGCAGGGACACGAGAAATATTGGTCAGAGGCAACCGTCCCCAATCCAATTACCAGTCACTCCCTGGGTCCCACCTGAGGGCCACGGCCTCTGGGTTCTCTTGGCGGGGAAATTCCAGCTGGATGCAGAGCTGCTGCTGGGTCTCAGAGATGCTGAGGAGGGAAGGGGGAGCCAGCATGAGGCCATGGTCGCTTTCATGTACTGCTGAGCTGGGGTCAGGCTTCCCGGCCTCCTAGCACTGAGCTCCCAGACCCAGTGCAGACCTGGACATGGGTCCAAGGGACACCAAAGCCCTGCTTTTAGGTATCTACATCATTCTGTCACCTCTGGCCACAGAGCCATAATGTACATTACTGTAACCTAGGGGCCACTCCTAGGCAACCAGTGTGGACTCCCAGCCATGTCCACTTCGGATCCAACAGCCCTTTGTCTTGATCTGGGGCTGCCTTCCTCTTTCTGGCCCTGTGGCTTGACTACTGCACAGGTCCCAACAAACATGTGTAGCCCCTCACATATGCCCCAGGAACTCCTTCCACCTTGGGGACCCAGAGAACTCACTAGTGACATGGCTATTCCCCCACAGGACAAGAGACTGATGTCTAGCTGAGGGAGGGTCGCAATGATGAAGAATTCAGAGGGGGTCGCCTCCCCGGACTCACCTAAATCCGGTGACATTGCCTGCAGTGTGGGTGCAGACTTGCAGCAGGCTGAGCAAGCCAGCTCCGCCGATCCACGGCTCCTCCACCCTGCCACAGAGCAAGCAGAGATAAAGTCCCCCTGGGTCAGCAGGCTGAGGAAGCCAGCTCCGCTGATCCACGGCTCCTCCACCCTGCCACAGAGCGGGCAGAGATAAAGTCCCCCTGGGTCAGCAGGGGAGGGAGAGAGTGCCAAGGGAGTCCTAGAGGCTTGTGGGGGTTTTTGCTTATTTTAAAACCATAAAATTATATAACTAGGCATTAGCATAACACAGGAAATTAACATTCTCATTCCAACCGTTACTGCAACAATCCAAACAGAGAATGTTATTTTTTAAATAATATATTTAGCTTAAACAAAAGGACCACATAATGCTACATTACAAAAAGAAGAAAACAAAACTGTGTATGAAACATGATTCCAATTTCCTATTTGAAAAAAGGAAAAATATACATGGAAAGAAAGAGAGAGAGAGAGATGAGGAAAAAAAGATTAAATATTCATGGTAGTTGTTTAGATGGTGGGATTCTCAGGATGGTTTTTATTTTATTTCTTCTTTAGTTTTCAATATTTTCTGGACTTTCTAAGTGCGCATGCCTCAACTCAGCCACAGGAACAAGAGAGTCGTTTAAAATATTCCTGCTTTTAAAGTTATATTGTATTTTTTTTAAAAGTATTGTTTTCTTCTTATGGTCTTATGGACTTTTCTACAAATTTCTACAATTAATATATATTATTTTTAGAGTAAGAAAAGTTTTATTTTAAAATGTGATTTTGGGTGATCTGGCCATTCTGGCTATATACCCAAAAGAATTAATCGCATTGATACAAAGAGATATTTGTACATCCATGTCCATAGCAGTGCTATTCACAATTGCCAAAATGTGGAAGCAACTCCAGTGTCCATCAGTGATAAATGGGTAAACAAAATGTGCTCTATACATACAGTGGACTCTCTTCCAGCCTTAAACAGGAAGAAAAATCTGACACAGGCTACACGATGGATAAAAGCCAGTCACAAAGAGACAAATAATACACGATTCCATAGAGTCATCAAATCCCTAGCAACAGAAAATAGAAGTGTGGTTGCCAGGGGCCAGGGGAGGGACATGGGAAATTGTTTAGTGGGGACAGTTTGACCTGGGATGCTGAGGCTGCTAGTTTGAAACCCTGGTCTCGTTCAGCCAAGGCACATACGACAAGCAAGCAGCGAACAACTAAAGTGAAGCAGCTATGAGTCAATACTTCCCCCCCCCCCCATCCTCCTGTAAAATCAATAAATAAAATCTTTAAAAATAAAGAATGGGGACAGGGTTTCAGTTTTGCAAGAAGAAAAATTCTGGAGATTGGTTGCACAACAATGTGAGTGTACTTCACACCACTGAACTATACATTTAAAAATGGTTAAGGTGGTCAATTTTATCTTATGTGTATTATACCACAGTTTAAAAAAATGTTACTTTGGGGAATACTCAGACTTTATGAGCCTCATCACAGGCTGCGATGAGAAGTGACCAGCGGCCCTAGCTGGTTGGCTTGGTGGTTGAGCATCGGCTCGACTTGTGGAAGTCCTGCGTTTGATTCCTGATCAGGGCACACAGGAGAAGCGACCATCTGCTTCTTCACCCCTCCTCTTCCCCTTCTCTCTCTCTCTCTCTCTCTCTTCCCCTTCCGCAGTCATGGTTCAAATGGTTCAAATGGTTTGAGCAAGTTGGCCCTGGGCACTGAGGATAGCTCCATAGCCTCGCCTCAGGCACTGAAATTGCTTGGTTGCTGAGCAACAGAGTAGCAGCCCCAGATGGGCAGAGCATCACTCCAGTAGAGGGCTTGCCGGGTGGATCCCTGTCAAGTGGCATGTGGGAGTCTGTCTCTCTGCCTCCCTGCCAACCCCACCTCTCACTTAAAAAAAAAAAAAAAGCCCTGGCCGGTTGGCTCAGTAGTAGAGCGTTGGCCTGGTGTGCAGGAGTCCCAGGTTCAATTCCCGGCCAGGGCACACAGGAGAGGCGCCCATCTGCTTCTCCACCCCTCCCCCTCTTCTTCCTCTCTGTCTCTCTCTTCCCCTTCTGCAGCCAAGGCTCCATTGGAGCGAAACTGGCCCGGGCGCTGAGGATGGCTCTGTGGACTCTGCCTCAGGCGCTAGAATGGCTCTGGTTGCAACAGAGCGACGCCCCAGATGGGCAGAGCATTGCCCTCTGGTGGGCGTGCCAGGTGGATCCCGGTCAGGCGCATGCAGGAGTCTGTCTGACTGCCTCCCCGTTTCCAACTTCAGAAAAATACAAAAAAAAAAAAAAAAAAAGAGAGAGAGAAGTGACCAGCCCTGGACACTGAGCTTGTGTTTTGACACAAATATGGAACTGCCCCATAGCCAGGCCTTTGATCTAACTTCCAGCTCCAGGAAAGTCAGGGGTTAGAGGAACAAACTTGGTGGCATCACAAGGAAGCAACCAGACCAAGCCAGAAAATGGGTCAGTCTGCAGCACAGCAGGACGGCTCTGTCAACAGGCCCCTGACGGGGAAGAGGGAAGTGGAGGTGGGGAGGCATGAATTAAGAGTCCTAAGAGCCATGGCCTCTTATGCAAATGTGATCCTTGACTGCATCCTGTCCCAAATGGAACAATGGGACATTTTAGATTGGACTTGGAGATACAGGACTCTGAGGAATTGTTACTGATTTTTGTTAAGTGTCCTAGTTCCACTGTGATTATGTGGAAAGTATCCTTATTTTTAAACAGTTTATGGTGAACTATCTGAGTGACATTTTATTTTATTTTTTTTATTTTATTTTTATTTTTTTATTTATTTATTTTTTTCTGAAGCTGGAAACAGGGAGAGACAGTCAGACAGACTCCCGCATGCGCCCGACTGGGATCCACCCGGCACGCCCACCATGGGGCGACGCTCTGCCCTCCAGGGGGCGATGCTCTGCCCATCCTGGGCGTCGCCATGTTGCGACCAGAGCCACTCTAGCGCCTGGGGCAGAGGCCACAGAGCCATCCCCAGCGCCCGGGCCATCTTTGCTCCAATGGAGCCTTGGCTGCGGGAGGGGAAGAGAGAGACAGAGAGGAAAGCGCGGCGGAGGGGTGGAGAAGCAAATGGGCGCTTCTCCTGTGTGCCCTGGCCGGGAATCGAACCCGGGCTGAGTGACATTTTATGAGATCTATACCTTACTTTAAAACACTTTGGCGAAAAAAAAAATTAGGCAAATTTGGAAAAATATGAACCATCATCAAATCTAGGTGATAGGACTGAGTTTTCAAAATGATTCTGCTTTTTGGTATCTTCTCTCTTTTTCTCTGTTTTTAAAATTTTTTAATGAGTTAATTAATTTTTAGAGAGAGAGGGGCACTGATTTGTTGTTCCACTTATTTATGCATTTATTGATTGATTCTTGTATGTGCTCTGCTGGGCATTGAACCTGCAACCTTGGCGTATTGGGACGATGCTCTAAACACTGAGCTACCCAGCCACGGCCTCTCTCTTTATCTGGAAGTTTTAAAATGACCATAGTGAACATAAGAACATGGTATTTGTTGTATGTTATTTTTCACCTCAGCGGGGTGTACTTTGGAGTTTTTTTTAAAGTCGCCAAGGACAGGCCCCACCCTGGAGAGGGCAGCTTCTGTGGGCCTGAAAGGGGTCTCTGGGACAAATGGGCAGGGTCAGCTTGGTGTGGCAGGGTTCTGGGCGCAGGAAATGGCCGCAGCCATGATCGTGGAGGGACCCGTGCTCCAGTGCCCGCCCCTGCCCCTCACTCACGTCGCAGCCCCCGCCCAGGGGCACAGAGGACACGCTACCTGAGACTGAACAGTCCCACCGCCCCTCACTCACACCACAGCCCCCACCCAGGGGCACGGAGGACACGCTACCTGAGACTGAACAGTCCCACCGACGCCCCTGCCCCTCACTCACACCACAGCCCCCGCCCAGGGCACGGGGGACACGCTACCTGAGACTGAACAGTCCCACCGCCCCTCACTCACACCACAGCCCCCGCCCAGGGCACGGGGGACACGCTACCTGAGACTGAACAGTCCCACCGCCCCTCACTCACGCCGCAGCCCCCGCCCAGGGGCACGGGGGACACGCTACCTGAGACTGAACAGTCCCACCGGCGCCCCTGCCCCTCACTCACGCCGCAGCCCCCGCCCAGGGGCACGGGGGACACGCTACCTGAGACTGAACAGTCCCACCGCCCCTCACTCACACCACAGCCCCCGCCCAGGGCACGGAGGACACGCTACCTGAGACTGAACAGTCCCACCGCCCCTCACTCACACCACAGCCCCCGCCCAGGGCACGGAGGACACGCTACCTGAGACTGAACAGTCCCACCGCCCCTCACTCACACCACAGCCCCCGCCCAGGGGCACAGAGGACACGCTACCTGAGACTGAACAGTCCCACCGCCCCTCACTCACACCACAGCCCCCGCCCAGGGCACGGAGGACACGCTACCTGAGACTGAACAGTCCCACCGACGCCCCTGCCCCTCACTCACGCCGCAGCCCCCGCCCAGGGGCACGGGGGACACGCTACCTGAGACTGAACAGTCCCACCGCCCCTCACTCACGCCGCAGCCCCCGCCCAGGGGCATGGAGGACACGCTACCTGAGACTGAACAGTCCCACCGGCCGTCTCACCAGGCTCAGGAGAACGATCAGGTCTTCCAGGCCCAGGCAGCAGCCGCTCAGCCTGGAGACAGAGGTGGGTCACCACCGCGGCTCTGTACGGAGCCCCCAGCCCTCAGCTGCCCCCACGGGCGGGCCCCTGAACGCACATGAGCTCCGTCAGTTGACAGGCCTGGCTCAGGCCCGTGGCCAGCCTGGTCACGTGCTCTCGTCCAAAGCTGCACTCTCTCAGCCTGAGGGCAGAGGGCAGAGCCTGCGTGAGGTCTGTGAGGCTGCTGTCCTCTTCTTCCCAGTCCCCCCAGGACCTGGGGGGGACCCCACTAGGTGCAAGGGCCTGGACAAGGGCCGGAGAAAAGGCCAAAGGGGCAGCTCATGCCCTAGGAGCTCCTGCCTCTCAGGAGAGACACACCCTCCCCAAGAAAGTGCTAGAAGCAAGTCACTCGTTGGGCCCTGACTACGGGCCAGGCCCTGTGCCAGCCTCCAGGGGCGGGGGGTGGGGGCCGGGGCAGGCACCCGGCCTTCCCTGTGGTGTCTCACTGAATTCCGACAGCGTCATTTACCGGCGGAGAAACTGACCGACCTGGGGACGCAGAGCTGGTCGGAAGTGAGGGCAGAATTCAGTTTCAGGCCAGCTCATCCTGACTCCAGACCCCAAGTCTATAACCACTCCCCACGCTCACATTATTCCAGGCTCCCTCGGGGGGAAGAGGGCCTGGGATTCTCCATGGCCCTGCCCTCCAGGGGCCTGGCCCTGCCCTCCAGGGGCCCGGTCCTGGGTGGTCAGCAGACGGGCCAAGACCACTGCCTCACGGAAGGACTGAGCAGGGAGCCCTGGGTCAGTTCATTCAGACAGACAGGAGCCACTGCCGTTCTCCAGGAGGGCTGACGTTTGAACTAGGTCTTAAAGGACCGGGAGCATTTCATCTCAGAGGAGGCAGGGAAGAGGATGCCAGGCTGAGCCCCAGGACGGGAAGCTCCAGCAGGTGGCGCGTTCGGTGGAAAGGAGGGAGGGGAGCCACGGAAGGGCTCACAGCAGTGGGCTGGCACAGTCAGACACAGGTGCTGGGAAGAGCCCTCCAGCTGCCACAGGGTGAATGGACTGGGGGAGGCCTGGCCAGGGGCAGGGGGCCAGTTTGGAGGCCGTGATCACAGCTAAAGTAAGACATGTAGAGGAACTGACCCAAGGCTGTGGTGGAGAGAGACAGAGCTCAAGGCTACCGAGGAGTAAGAATTACAATAGTAATAGCAGTCGCGGATGTAGCAACCAAATGAACTAGGCCCTTTCCAAGAACTTTATACATATTAACACATTTAATCCTCACAGGAACTTTAAGGGTGGTGGTGGTGGTCCTATTATTCTCCCCATTTTATAGATGAGGAACTGAAACAGAGAGGTTAAGTCACTTGTCCAAAGTCACACAGCTGGTAAGTGGTAGAGCTGAGATTTACCCCCAGGTGGCTCCAGAGTCCCAGCTCCTGAACAGGATGCTCAGCAGCTGACAGTCAGGACGTGGCAAGAGGCACGAATACAATGGGAAGGCTCAGTTCCAGGGGTGGGAGTGTGGGGGAGGGGACAGGGTAGATGAGGGGCAGTGAGCATGAAGCAGGGTGCGGGGAGGCCCAGCAGAGGGGGCCTGGAGCCCCCACAGGGTCAGCCTCCTGTCCCCCACTTCCTCCCCTTCCCCGTCGCCTCAGACCAGCTGTTACCTCAGTGTCTTCCCAGTCTGCTCCTGCCGGGAGAAGTGGATCCAGAGGCCCCGCTCAGAGCCCAGGCTGCAGGGAGAGGCGTGTGAGCAAGCCTGAGGCTCGCCAGTACTCTCAGGACCCAGGACCAGGGGCCCCAGGGAGAAAGGGGCCGGGGTACAGGGCAGGGAGGGCAGGGGAGGGGAGGGGAGGGGAGGGGAGAGCCACAGACAGAAGCCCTTGCCGACCGGAGCAGCCCCCCAATGCCCCCTGTGAGCACCCTAAAACCGGGCCTTTCCCACTGTGGCCTCCCCAGCCTCCACAGCGCACAGGTTTCAGAGTATGGAAGAGTTTGGAACCTGTGACCCCACGTTCAGTGAACAGTGAAACTGAGAGGTTGGCCCAAGTCACGCAGACGAAGGCCACTAGATGTGGGCATCTTGCTTCCCCCACCATCAGCAAGCGGCGCCAGCATCTGCTAACCTCATGGAGGCCTCCCGGGCACGTGGGCAGGAAGAGAGAGACTCCAGCAGGCACAGGGCACTTTCCTGAGAGACGCTGCTGTCACTCAGACTGAAAGAGACACAAGGCTCAGGAGGGGGAGGGGGGCAGCGCCCCAGCGAAGCCCTTCCCAGCCGCTGGTCTCCCCGCCAGCTGCTATTGCCAGGACAGTCCGCCGCGTCCACGTGTCCATTCCCCAGGTGGAGACACTGAGGTCCGGAGAGGGGCCGGAGGGACCCCATCTCTGTACGGGCACACTGGGCAGCAGACCCCGAGTCCTCGAGAGCTGTACCCTCCGTGCCGGCGGCTGTCCTCTTGACCTGGGACAGGGCCTTGAGGCGCACAGAGCTCAGCCGCCTAGTGGTGGCTTGTATCCCGGCTGCCTGTCCCCAGGTCACCGGGGAGATCAGGCGAGAGTAAGGAGGACTGCCTGGGCTGCCTGTCCCCAGGTCACCGGGGAGATCAGGCGAGAGTAAGGAGGACTGCCTGGGCTGCCTGTCCCCAGGTCACTGGGGAGATCAGGCGAGAGTAAGGAGGACTGCCTGGGGACTTTCCCTGTTGTGGGGACATCTCCGGAGGTGTGTCCCATGGATTTGGTCAGAGGAGCTGCAGAGATGGCGTGGCCCGGAAGCTGGGACAGTTAAGATCCCCCACCAGCTGTTCCGGGGTGAACTGTCACTCCCTGCCAGGCATCAGCTGTGACAGCCTCTCCTGGTTGTCTCATGGGGGCTCTTCCCATAGTGGGTGAGGAGAGAGGGAGGAAAGGACCCAAAGAGGAAGGAAGTCAGGGTAAGAATCACCCCCTCCCTCCCAAGGCCTTGTTCTCTGGAGTTCTCTAGGGATCTCTCGAAAGAGCCCTCAAGCTCTATGCTCTTGGCCCAGGGGAGTCTTCGTTTCTGCTGTCCTTGAGACTGCCTGTCACTTACTAAAGTGAACCAGAGATGGGCAGGACAGGCAGACGCTCCAGGAGGCACCTGAGCCCGGCATCGCCCAGCTGGTTGGCGGAGAGGCTGTACGAGGGAAGAGGAGGTGGTTGATGGTCAGATGTGCGTCTTCCACGGGTGCCTTCTCTCCATCTACGTCATGCTACTGCCATGGCGCTCTCCTCCTCACATCCACGTCACCTCCACCGTCAGCGCTGCCTCGGTACCAACATCACCATCCTCACCCCCAGCCGCCTCCCATCATCATGACTTGAGTCACTATGGCCCTCAGCACCACCACCACTATCTCCATCACCGCTAGAATCACCACCCCCACCCCCACCACTATCTCCATCACCGCTAGAATCACCACCCCACCACCACTATCTCCATCACTGCTAGAATCACCACCCCCACCACCACCACTATCTCCATCACTGCTAGAATCACCACCCCCACCACCACCACCATCTCCATCACCGCTAGAATCACCACCCCACCACCACCACTATCTCCATCACCACTAGAATCACCACCCCCACCCCCACCACTATCTCCATCACCGCTAGAATCACCACCCCACCACCACTATCTCCATCACTGCTAGAATCACCACCCCCACCACCACCACTATCTCCATCACTGCTAGAATCACCACCCCCACCACCACCACCATCTCCATCACCGCTAGAATCACCACCCCACCACCACCACTATCTCCATCACCACTAGAATCACCACCCTCACCACCACCACTATCTCCATCACCGCTAGAATCACCACCCCCACCACCACCATCTCCATCACCACTAGAATCACCACCCCCACCACCACCATCTCCATCACCACTAGAATCACCACCCCCACCACCACTATCTCCATCACCACTAGAATCACCACCCCCACCCCCACCACTATCTCCATCACTGCTAGAATCACCACCCTCAGCACCACCACTATCTCCATCACCGCTAGAATCACCACCCCCACCACCACTATCTCCATCACTGCTAGAATCACCACCCCCACCACCACTATCTCCATCACCGCTAGAATCACCACCCCCACCACCACTATCTCCATCACCACTAGAATCACCACCCCCACCACCACTATCTCCATCACCGCTAGAATCACCACCACCCCCACCACTATCTCCATCACCGCTAGAATCACCACCACCCCCACCACTATCTCCATCACCACTAGAATCACCACCACCCCCACCACTATCTCCATCACCACTAGAATCACCACCCTCAGCACCACCATCTCCATCACCACTAGAATCACCACCCCCACCACCACCACTATCTCCATCACCGCTAGAATCACCACCACCCCCACCACTATCTCCATCACCACTAGAATCACCACCCCCACCCCCACCACTATCTCCATCACCGCTAGAATCACCACCCCACCACCACTATCTCCATCACTGCTAGAATCACCACCCCCACCACCACCACTATCTCCATCACTGCTAGAATCACCACCCCCACCACCACCACCATCTCCATCACCGCTAGAATCACCACCCCACCACCACCACTATCTCCATCACCACTAGAATCACCACCCTCACCACCACCACTATCTCCATCACCACTAGAATCACCACCCTCAGCACCACCATCTCCATCACCACTAGAATCACCACCCCCACCACCACCACTATCTCCATCACCGCTAGAATCACCACCACCCCCACCACTATCTCCATCACCACTAGAATCACCACCACCCCCACCACTATCTCCATCACCACTAGAATCACCACCCTCAGCACCACCATCTCCATCACCGCTAGAATCACCACCCCCACCACCACCACTATCTCCATCACCGCTAGAATCACCACCCCCACCCCCACCACTATCTCCATCACCGCTAGAATCACCACCCCCACCACCACCACTATCTCCATCACCGCTAGAATCACCACCCTCAGCACCACCATCTCCATCACCGCTAGAATCACCACCCCCACCACCACCACTATCTCCATCACCGCTAGAATCACCACCCCCACCACCACTATCTCCATCACTGTTAGAATCACCCCCCCCCATCATCATCATCACCGTCGCACAGCAGTTCCCGGGTCCCCATCACTACCTCCCTCTCCAGCACCACAATTAATTAACCAGTCCCTATCGTCCTCTTCGACGTCAGCTGACCACTCCCAGGGCGCCAGCAGGCTTTCAGGATTTAGAGGAAAACCAATTAGCTTCCACTATCAGTTGGGAGCGCCATTTTGGAACAAGTGTAAATTCAGGAAAAGGATGGTTTGGAGGATGCATCTACCCAACCGAGTTCCTCTTTTAATTTGCCAATGCAATATCGGAAATTGCACTCGGATACTTTCTTACTTCCCTGAGTTGCAGCCCTCTGTGGTGTTAGCTACAGTTTAGAAACAATATAACTAGAAACAATGTCTGTCCTGCATCTTCGAACTCATTTTGTCCCTGATTATGACCCTTTTGAGGCTTGTTTAGTTCATCTTTTCCTGAGAAGCTGTAAAAATTAGTTTGTCTCCTGAAGCCCCTTAACAATCTTTAAAATAAAATAAAAAGCCTTCTACAAAGAAAAAACAACAACAGAAGAGCTCAATGGCATATTGCTTATTCCTCTTTCTTTAAAATACTTGATTTTCATCAGCCACATTTCTCTTCTTGGCTACATCACAACAGGAATTTAAGTTTTGTGTACACAGCTCGCTTTAACGCCTACAGGCCCTAAGCGGAACTCCAGACAGCTGTGAAAAGACCTGCATTGAACTAGCTGTGTGACCTTGGACAAGTCCTAAGCTTTCTGACCCTCAGCTTTCCCGTGTATAAAGTGGGGATAATAGTATTGAGGTTCATTGGAAGGGTAAAGAGAATATCTCAAGCTAAAGACCTTAGAACCACGGAGAAAGTGCTCAGCAGCTATTAGCTATTATTATTTATTATTTTTCTACCTGTGCGGGGACTGCACTATTTGGACACCTGAGACAGGCCACACAGATCCCATTTCTCAACAGCAGGAAGGCTCCTGGGTCCCCACCCAGCCAGCTCCAGACTGTCCTCAGGCTGAAGCGTGTGGTACTTTCCACCCCCTGCCAGGCAAACCCACACGTGGATCCTTCAGGGTAGCGCCCATCAGCCAGCACAGCTCCGATGCCTTGAGCGACATCAGGCCAAAGGGTTCCTGTGGCCCTTTTTTGAAGGACTTCTCAAATCAGATCAGGGGCACACTCTGAACTAGCTCCACCATGGAGGGAGTGTGGGGGGTGGGGGTGGGAGGGATAGAATGGGTACAGGACACCCGCGCGCGCGCACACACACACACACACACACACACACACACCACCACCACTACCACCACCACCCCCTCTGCCAGTGCCACCCAGGGGCGCCCTCCCAGACTTCTCTTCCTGCTCCCCTTGTCCCTACTTACTCCAGCTGGCTGAGGTCCTCACACATCCTCAGCAACTGGCACAGCGGCTCCACGTGCTTCTGGCCGAGGCCGCAGCCCGTGAACCTGCTGGAGGAGGGGAACGAGCGGGGTTGGGGCGCTGAGCCACTTAGACCCGCTCCGCCCCGGTTCACCCCGGCTGTGGCCTCCCCCAAGCTTAGACTCTCTGGGACTTTCCAGCACCCACCCCTCCCACTCCCCCCACAGCTGATCCCATCTGGCACCCCATGTCCCCTCCAGGGAGGTGGTTCTCAAAGGGGGAGCTTGCTGAGATGCCGAGTCTGGGAACTCGGCCCAGACCCACTGAGTCAGAAACTCCAGGGGCAAAGCTCTCCAGGTGACCCTGATTCAAGCTCCGGTGGGAGAGCGACAGCTCTTGGTGTCATCGGAATAAACAGACACAGACGTGGGCGGGCTGGGGGCAGGGAGGTGGGGCGAGGTCTGCTTTCGCGGGGGTGTTACTGACGCTAGAATGAAAAGTAATAGTAGATCTGCCTTCGAAAGGCCTACGATCAAACTATATAAATAGAGAAAGGAAGAGTTTGTGACCAGCCCTCAACTGAAACAGAGAAATGAATCTTAAAATCAGAAAGTTCCTAAAATCAATATTTCAAAATTTTATCACTGTCACTTTCCTTCATGGTTTTTCCCAAGGTCCCATTTTTAAATCAGCTCATTCTTTTAAAGTCACTTATTGTAAAAGGAAACTGTGCTGCTCCCTCAAAGGGACTTTCCCCTTGCGCAGCACCAACAGACCGTAAGCATATGAACACATGGGAGCAGAACACCATCAGAAAACCCCAGCCAGACACCGCCACCTGCTTCTCTCCTTCTTAAAAAAGGGAGCTTAGTGTTGGAGGGGTGTTAGAGCCATGCTCACATGCGACTGAGACCTTCTTGCGCTCATAAACAGAGGGAATAATGACCTTACTACAGATTCAAGGAAGTTGAACTACTCTGCCCAACCTCCTAAAAATCATCCCACCCTGGTCTCTGTCCTACATTTATTTTTAATTAAATGAGAAGTAGGGAGGCAGAGACAGATTCCCGCGTGTGCCCTGACCCAGATCCACCTGGCAAGCCCCATACTGGGTGATGCTCTGCCCATCTGAGGCTGCTGCTCTGTTGCTCAGCAATCAAGCTATTTTAGCACCTGAGGCAAGGCCATGGAGCCATCCTCAGTGCCCATGGCCAACTTGCTCCAACCAAGCCATGGCTGAGGGAGAGGGAGACAAAGAGAGAGAGAGGGGGGAGGGGGAGGGGTGGAGAAGCAGCTGGTTGCTTCTCCTGTGTGCCCTGACCAGGAATCAAACCTGGGACTTCCACACTCTGGGCCGACGCTCTGTCCTACATTTTAGAAACCTCTCTCTGAGTTAGAAATATCAAGGCGTTCTAGAGGTCAGGGTCATGTTGGACTTGGACAGGAGTTAAAAAAATATGGCCAAGGCTCCCTGTTTGTGTATGGCTTGCAAGTTAAGAACAATGTTTCCATTTTCAAATGGTTGAGAAAAAAAAAAAGGAAAGAATAGTATAGTTCATGACATGAACATTATATGATACTCAAGTTCTAGTGTTCATATATCAGTTTGATTGGCACGTAGCCACCCCCATTGCTTATGAATTGTCTGTGCTTTTAAGCTGCAACAGTCACGTAGCTGCAACAGAGACCATATGGCCTGCAAACCCCCAAATTTTTGCCATCTAACCCCTTACAGAAAAAAAGCTTGTCTGCCCCCGGTCTAGGAGTGCTGTAGGACAGCCTGGGTTCAAGTCCCCAGCTGCACCCCTTACCACCTGTGACATGCAGCGACTGCAGCTGTGGTTTCCAGAAGGGGATATGCCTAAGGCTCTCAGAGTGGTGCCTTGAAGATGCTCAACAAATATCAGCTCTTCTGTTTATTATTTCAGGGCTGAGGACGCTGAGGTGCAGCCAGAGGGTCCGAGGCCCCTCGGGGCGCCAGTGCCATCACCTTGTTATCACAAATGTCATATCTGCATTCCAAGGTCACCCTCCAGCCCCATTATCCTGCTTCCAGTACAATCGCTGAGCCCTTGTCCCCCGGGCAACCAGAGCACTGGTCCAGGAGTCAGCAGGGCAGGGCGCTTGCACCTGGGACACCCCTGCCCTACAGGATGTCTCATTTAATCCTTGCAAACGCCCGGCAGCCTAGGGGTCTCCCTTCTCCAGCTGCAGACGCTGAGGACTGGGGAGGTTAAGGAATATGCCGGAAGTGCCAGCCCCTTGTGGACCTGGGTTAAAGCCCGGGTGGCAGGTTGTGGAGTCCCTTTTCTTGAGGTTAAGGAATATGCCGGAAGTGCCAGCCCCTGTGGACCTGGGTTAAAGCCCGGGGGGCAGCTTGTGGAGTCCCTTTTCTTGAGTTCTCAGTTCTGGTCCAGTCTGTTGCTCATTCCTTTGCCCTTGACAAAGCCCGGCTCTCTCTGGACCCCTGCTTCTTCATGTTGGAGGAAACAAGTCCCCTGGCAGATCCTTCTGGGGGAATGCTCTGCATGTCTACTCGTCCCCAGTACCCGCTGGCCACCAGGGCATGGCCCCGGGCGACTTACCCACAGCACCCGCCTTTCTGCTCATTGCTGGGCCTGAAGTGCAGGGTGACATCATGCAGGGACCTGGAGCACACAGTACCTGGGTCAGCCATCCTTGGCCACAGCCTCAGGAGGCCCCCAGCAGGCCCCTCTCCTCCAGAAGCCGAGCCTCTGACTTGGGCCCTGCTTCCCCATCCTGCCCCTCACAGCCGGCAGACTCCCGGCACAACCCTCCCAGACGAGCCCCAGCCGTCCCGGGGGCGCTGCCCACCTGAGGTCCACCTTCTGAACCCGTGGGCACAGGCTGAAGAGGTGAGCCAGCAGGAAGGGGCTCTTCGGGGACAGCGGCATCTGGCTCAGCCTGAGAAGGAGAGGGGCAGGGCCCTAAGGCAGCAGATCGGAGCCAGGCTAGATCAGCGGGCCAGGAACCGGGACAGGCTGGAGGGGCGGGGAGCGCTGGCTGGTCAGCACACAGTAAGGAGGAAGGCAGGGGCTCAAGAGGGACAAGCAGGGGCTCAAGCAGACTTGGGTGAGCCCTGGTTCTGCTTACTGGCTGCGTATCTTGGCACGAGTCATTCAAGCTCTCCGAGCCTCAGTTTCCCTACCTGGACAACAGGACTCTACTCACGATATACCCTCTTTGCAGGTGTCGTGAGATTTGATGACATCAGCTGTGCACACTGCCCGGCCACTACCCACGCTTGCTCTTACTGCATTGTTTCTCCCTAACACAGACTTGGGCGAGTCTTGCTGGCAGGGAGTAGGATGCTCCTGCCCTCAGTTTCTCATCCTCAGCACTACAGAGATTTGGGGCTGGCTAATTCAGCGTTGCTGGGGGCTGTCCTGTAGGACATTCAGCAGCATCCCAGACCTCTCCTCACTAGAAGCCAGGAGTAGCCCACCCCCACCCGCACCCGCACCCCCCACTGTATCCACAGAAGTGCACAACTACGGTGGACTGAGTGCCACACAGTGTCCGTCCCAGCCACGGTCAGGCTGGCCACCTCGTCCCAAAGACAGATGAGGTGTTGTGGGTGGATGCTGTGTGACTTGGGCAAAGAGAAGTCCCTCTCTGGTCTGAGATTTCATACCTGTTTATTTTAACCTGTCACCTTCTGTGTCCAAAGAAGCCCTTCCAGACCCGTTCCCTCCTGGCAGGATAGGACCACATTGGCTGCCGTTGGGGGGTTGGCGTGAGCTCTGCCACACTTGCCCATCTCTGGAATGTCACTGCCACCCTCTCCCCCAGAACTCAGGGCCACTGGATGTGATGTGAGCCATCTCAGGTGTCCCAGAGAACCCTAGCATTGGAACTTATGTTGTGGTTATCATATGAATGATATGATTTAATTTCCTGCTGTATTTTTCCATCTCGGCTGCAGCTAGTCCCCCTACCTCCCGCTAGAAGACTTAAAGTAAACCCTTTTAAAATTCTAACCAGTCTGAGCTGGAATTAGAAAACAGAATTTTAAATACTTTAGGGGATGCTGTTAAGTTCCCCTTTTACGAAGCTGGAGGGTGACCTTTAGAAAATGGCGTGCGGCACACACACAACCTACCCTGAAAAGTCCCTTTCCAGGAGCAGGTGACTCTCCCGTGGGCGGGGAGGAGTCCGGTAGCCCACCTGTCACAGGCCTTTCAGAGGTCAAGGTGCTTTTAAAGCAACTGTCTTGTTTGAGTCCCATCCCTGGGGGAAGGGTTGGGGAATATTAATCCCATTTATCAGACGAGAAAACTGAGGCCCAGAGGAGTCAAATAACCCCCTTCCCCTGAAGGCTGATCAAGTATGAGGAAAGAGCTGGAAGCAGACTTGAGCCCCCAGTTGTGACAGATACAACAATGTCACAGCCCAGGAGAAGGAGGGCGGGGAGGGCGAGGATGGCTTCACCACGCAAGAGACTCAGGTGGGACCCAGAAATGGGGAGACGGGTCTTACTGCAAGAGGCTCAGCTGGGGGAGTCTGGGAAAGCGCTCCAGCAGGGTGTCCAGGCTCCGGTCGCTCAGCTCCACCTGCGACAATCTGTGGAACAGGACATCTGAATGAGGAAGGTCTTGGGGACAGCACGGCCACGCAGCCGGAGCTTCTGGGGGTGGCTCCAGAGGCAGGGCTGTGCCCCGCACTTCCCTCTGAATGCCAGGTGCTCGACTTCTCATGGGGGCGGGAGGAAAAGGAAGGTCACGCGTCTTCCCGCCCCCATGATAAGTCAAGCACCTGGAAGGAAAGGAAGGAAGGTCACGCGTGTTCGGGAAGGAAGGCGCGCGTGTTCGGGAAGGAAGGTCACGCGTGTTCGGGAAGGAAGGTCACGCGTGTTCGGGAAGGAAGGTCATGCATGTTCGGGAAGTGCTGGGTTATGCCAAATGGGTGATCTTTGACTTCACAGGAAAGTGCTTTTGGAAGCGTTGGCAGCAGTGCTCAAAAGAACCCCCCCCCCCCCCACCAAAATCTAAACCAGAACCAAACCAGACACAAAAACAAAAAGAAAATACTGGAAGCAGCCTGGAGGTCTAGGGAGGCTGCGTACCTCACGGCACCTGCCAACGGTGGAGGGTGAGGGTTAGAAGGCACGACTACATCATAGATGTACAAACACTGTGAGAGACAGACGCCCACAGACGGTAAGGGACAAGGAAACATTGATGGGTATTTGATGATTTTAGTATGTTACAAAACAATGTTACTATTTTGGAGTCTTAATGATTTTGATTAAATTGAGTTTTAAATCCTAGTTCTAGAAATCCTCCCTCTCTCTCTCCCTCTCTCTCTCGCTCTCTTCCCTCTCCCTCTAAGAAGCCTAACCTTTCCTTGGAAGATCAGCAACCCCGGAGGCAGCAGAAGGCAGTAGCTGGACTTGAGCCATGGGCAGGCTCAAGAGAACATCCTGATCGAAGTTATGTCTCAGCGCCTGAGCCCGAAGGTGGAGTCGGTCGACCCCCTGGCTACTTTTTATGACATTGGACAAAGGGACACTGGAAAAGACCTCAGAGCTGTCTGTCCTCAAGTCCCAAAGAAATGATTCATGACCTTTACCTCGCCTCCGCCGACCAATCAGCTCCCAGCACGTCCCCAAGCCCCTAACCCTCCGTGTCTCGTGATTTCTGTCCTATCGAGTCTGTGACCTACATGCCATCTGCGATTTCCACTTTTGAGTGTTAGCTTCCGGTTCTCCTGGATGGAGCCATTCATAATAAAACAGCCAATCCTTCTCCCCTCAGTCCCTGGTGTCTAGTGTTCAGCTCTGCCAGATGGACCCACTATTTCTGTTCTGGGACAATATTGGTTCTGTGGTTATATTAAAAAACAGAGTACTTATCTTTTAGCTATGTATACTGAAATATCTACAGGTGAAATTATAAGGTGCTTTGAAATGACGTGTGTGTGGGCACGTGTGTGTGTGTGTGTGTGCATGTGTGTGTACGTGTGCGCGCGCGTGTGTGTGTTGGGGCCATGGCGTGACGAATTACAGAGGTAGGGAGTGGGAAACTAAGACTCCATGACACCATTCTCTCTGGTTTTCTATATGCTTGATAGTCTCTATAATAAAAGTATTTTTTTAATTAAAAAGTAACTTTATAGCAATAAAATCTGATCATCAAGGTCAACATCAACGGTGGTAAGTCAAGTCCATGGCACACACCCCATGAGAAAAATCGTTAGATGAACCCAAATTGAGGGGCATTGAAAACATCTGACGAGTACTCCTTAAAACTGTCAAGGTCACGAAGGACAAAGCAGGACTGAAAAACTGTCACCGGCCAGAGGAGGCAAAGGAACTCGGTGACTGAGTGCACGTGGGATTCTGGATCAGAGACAGGGCTTTTGTGGTGACACTGATGAAATGGGAATGAAGTCTGGAGTGCAGTTAATAGCTCTGTACCAAGGCTGGTATCTGCGTGTGACGAATGCACCCAGCTAACGAGTGATATTAACAACCAGGGCCTACGGGGTGAGGGAATCAAGCCTCACGTTATTCTAACATGAAGGGTGCAGTCATGTCTGGATCTTCCAGGAAAGCCACGATGTACGGCCCAGACACAAAAGCTCGGTGCAGGGATCGGATACAATAAGATCCTGCGTCTCTTAGTAACATCGAAAGCCCCTCCCTCTGGGTGCCATGTGTTGGAACTTGTAGGGAGGCATGGAAGGACACATATCTAGTGATCAACGTGGATAAGCTTGTTACAAGGGCCAGAGGGCGTTTGAGATGGGAGCCGGGAAGAAAACAAAAACAAAAAAGGAACAAAATGGAAAAACACATTTGGTGTGATGTAAAGTAAAACTGTAGCATTCAGCTAGCCCAAGACGGCAACCAGGTAAACGCTGAGCATGCAGAAGGACAGGGCGTAGGAGGCCACAAGGACAATGACAACATTGATTTGATGAGCGGAAGGGGTTGTGTAGGGGAGGCGGGTGTCCTGGCTTGCTTTATTTTAAGGTAACTATAATAAAATGACAACAAAAGGAGAGGCTGACTGTCCACTTTGCAGAGGACAAAGCTGAGACCCAGTGAGTTAAAGCCCAGAGTCACCCTGCTTGTGGGTGACTCAGTCAGGACTCCTAATCCCAAGCCCAGGCTCTGGTCACAGCCTCAGGTGTTCTGGATAGGGCCACTGGTCACCCAAAGGGGGGGATGCCCAGAAGAGAAGCCTTCAGAAGTGACAGGCCCAGTGGGTGCCAGTCAGGGGGGCTCTGGTGGTGGGCGGGGCCGACTGCAGCTCTTGGGTGCCCGAGTCTAGCAGATGGGAAAGGTGGAACCCCAGGTCCAGCACAGCCCCTCTCCGTGGGAGGGGGGGAGGGGGGGGCTGGGCTTGGGGGGCAACAAGGCCTCTATCAACGGGCCTGGGAACTTCCGTGGGGTCAGGCTACAGGAACTTCCGTGGGGTCTGGCGGGAAGGAACCAGAAAGGACTCACTGGGCTCTAACAAAAGCACCCCTCCACCCCAGGTCATTGGGTCGATGCCCACATTGTGCCCTGTGGGGCTGTGTGCTCCTTACGTACTTGACCTCCAGGGGCCCTGGGCACTTCTCCAGAGTCTCACAGAGGTGGGTGAGGCTTGGGGGCTCCAGCCGACACTCCCTGAGGCTGAAAAGAGGCGGTGGGCAGGGCAGGGGGTCAGAGAGGGCTCAGGGCCCTGGGGCTCTCTGTTTCTCCTGGGAACCCTCCTCCCCAAGCCGCAGGCTGCAGGCTCCTCCCCCACTGGGCACACTCCCCCCCACCCGAGTCTCCCGGAGCCACTGTTCCCCCCCACTCTGACCCCGCGAGTGCTCAGCTGCCCTCCTTCAACCCCGAAGTGCTCCCCACTGAGTCCTGCTGAGTCCAGGCCACCAACACCACCCACCTGGACCACTTTAACACCCTCCGGCCCTCCCCTCTTCCTCCCCTTCCATCCTTCTGCCAGCATCTTATCTTCGAACAGGGCAAACCCGACCAGGGTCCCTCCTGTGCTGAAAGCCCTCTGTGGCTCCCATTACCCTTCGGCTAAAAGTGAAACACCTTCCCCAGGGCCTTGCTGGGCTCCAGGCTCCCTGTGTATGCTCCGGCCCCACTGAGAGCCTTCCCACAGCCACGCTTTCATGCCCCAGGGCCTTTGCACAAGCTGGCCAACCTCCTGGACACCTCTCCCTCCTCCTGGGGATAACCCTGCTCAGCCCCAGCGTGGGTGTCTCTGTGCAGGCGAGGAAATTGAGGACAGGAGAAGGAAGGGGCCCGGCTAGCGTCCCATAGCCCCCCGTGGGGCTATGGAGTTGGAACGCTGGGCCCCGTCACCAGTCCTCAGACTCACCCTCTTTCTTTTCCCTTCTCCCAAAGTCTCTTTCCTTCTCTCCCAATCTCTAGCCCTAAACTCCTAGGCTCCCCTCACTCCCCGAGCCCTCCCCCCCATTGTGGTTACCCCCAAACAAGTGGGTAAGGCGTACCAGAGGCTCCTGGGGATGCAGCGCTGACCAATCCCCAAGAACCGGGCTCCGGCGGGCAACTCCGGCAAAGAGCCACCGGCCGGCAGATTCCTGGGGTGGGGGGAAGCATTTTGAGAGAAAAGTTTAAATCATCCACATTGGCAGACGAGACTCAGCAGTCAGGGTTGGAAGGGACCCTTGTGACAATCAAAACCCTCACTGTAAGATGGGGAGACTGAGGCTCTGGGAAGGGAAGCCACAGTGAGAGAGACAGCAGCTCACACCTGTTTGGTGGGGGGTGCACCACACCAGGTTAGGGGGAGCCAGGACAGAGCCCACCTCGCTCTGATCACCAATGTGGCCCTCACGTGACTTCTGTCTCCCTGTGCCTCTGCTTTTTCGGCCTCAAGAACCCAGAGGGTCCCCAGAAATAGATACCCTAGCCCAGGAAGCAAGATCACTCCCTGCCTGGGGCCTCCCCTGGTTTCAGACGGGCCACCTGGTATGGCAATGCTTTTCCTGCCCATGGGCCCGCCCACCATGAGGTGGCTCTAGTGCTTGCCAACCTCCCAAGCGAGATGGGGGCGCCCCACCAGGGGGCAGCAGGGAACATCTGCGGAGAACTAACTGTCGCTCCTTGTTTACAGCAAAGATGTGGAAACTTTTTCAGAGCACCAACCAACGGTTCTTGGCTTCTCAAATGTGACCCTCAGGGTGTAAAAGGGCAATGACTCATAAGAAGCTGAGTCTGCGGACGTCTGCAAAAGTCCCCCCCTCCCCGGTCTGCCCCCCTCCCCGGCCTGCCCCCCTCCCCGGCCTGCCCCCCTCCCCGGCCTGCCCACAAGCAGCGCTCAGCTGGCTCGCACCCGCTCTGCTGCGGTGTGGCTGGTCCGCCCCTCCCTCCATCTGCACGGGCTTCTTCCGAGAGAGATTTAAGGCAGCTGATTACTGCAAATTTATATGGAGGGGGGTTTACTCTAGAGCTGACTGTGGTCAGCATGGGTCTGGGGGGGGAGCTCCTGCAGGACATGGGGACCTCACCCTCAGAGCTCCCTGTCCTCACCTGGCTCTCCTGTCACCTCTCAGGATGACACGTTGGCCCTCGAAGCTGCAGGCAGAGAGAGGAGGGAGCGATCAGAGAACAGGCGAAGGGCCCACTTCCCAGGCAGGGCCAAGAGAGCAGCCTGACCAGGTCCAGGCAGGGCCTGGAGGGCGGCCCGTGTTCTCAGCAAACACTCCAGGAACTAGACTGACCAGTGCTACATTGATTAAGGCACGTACAAAGCAAAACAGCAACATGGCTTCCTCTGATTCTCACACTGAGACAGGGCGGTAAGGAGGTATTCTTACCCCCACTATACGGATGAGGACACTGAGGTGTGGGGAGGCCCAGCGGCCTGCTCGGTGCTGCAGAGCAGGGAAGTGCTGAGCCTGGGTTTGAACCTGGCCTGTCCGCTAGCACGCTGTCCACTCTAGGGAGGAGGGGAGGAGTGGGCAGGCCCCCCGCAAAAGTACGATCTGCACTGCATGACCGAGCTGCGTGGCCGGGGGATGGTTCCCTTCTATGGTCACATCAGCTCCAGAGACCCCACAATGAAAATGGGACCCCCTGAGTCTTCAACAATCACAAGAAAGTTCCCAGTTTTCTTAAAAGTCTCCCAGGACAATCCAGAGAGTGAGTAAGGGAAGGATTGTGTCCCATAAAGAAATCTAGTGTCCCTGGGGCTATATTCATCCATCCATCCATTCATTCATTCATTCATTCATTCATTCAGCAGACACCCATTCACGTGCACACAGACCAGGCCCTGAGGATGCTACATCATGGATGCGGCCGACGGTGGGGCCGCAGGGACCCAGAGGCTCACTCACCTGACGTCCAGGTGGAGAACCCACGGCACCGTAGAGAAGCACCGGGCCAAACTGAACACCGCGTCCAGGGACACGCCGTTCTCACTGAGGCTGGAGAATCGCAGGAGTGGTGTTGACAGGGGTCACCCAGGACTTGACACACCCTCTTTGTGGTCAGAGCACCGGGGCAGGGGAGGGCTGCTGTCCCTGAGTCCGGACGATGACACTCAATGACCCCTGGACGGTCAGAGCACCTCATCCAACTCCCCACTTTGCAGATGGGGAAACTGAGGCCCCTAAAGTTCCCCCTGTCTGTGATGAATGTGGGGAGTGCTTCGGGCACCTGATAGAGGAGGGGTGGCACCCAGTGACAAATAGAAATGGAGGGATCCTTTTGCTCAGAAAGTGGGCACAGAGATTTTCCTTTGCTTCATAGTCTGTCAACTGGTCATAGTGGGTCTTATTTGCCACTTAATGACACACTTCTTGGGAAGGGGATCCTGGTAGGTGACTGCAGACTGGTACAGGCCCTGGGTCACACCAGGTGTTCACAGTATCGGGAAGGTCACATGGGGATTTGCCCCCAGAGCTCCAATCAGCATATCATTTGCCTGCAGTAGTGAGGCCTTCCTCCCCACCCAGGGGCGGGCCCTGCACAGCTGCTGAGGTGACCTCTCCTCCTTCCCAGGATCCCAGAGTGACTGTCGGGCAGGAAGGGCCCTCAGGTCACAGCACTCATTCTAAGGTTGTAGACATAACACCCCCTCTGTAGTGTACGTGTTAACTGACTGGGAACCAGGTGCTCAGAGAGGTGATGTAACCTGCCCAAGGTCACACCGGGCACCTAGGGTCCCTCTCGCCAGGGATCGCCTCACTTGGTCCCAGAAGAGCTTGGGGGAGGACGGGATGTGGGAGCTAGGAACACAGGATCCTTGCAGGGCCCAGGAACTCGGGCCTGCTGCAGGCACAGTCTGGGGGTTCCTGGCCTCCTACCAGAGCCTCCTCCCACACTGAAAATCTCCCCTGTCTCTGCCAGGCGCTCAGAGACTTCCAGATGCCCTGGGGCACCCTGCTTGGGTGTCCTGTGGGGTATAAACCCTCCCTGCCTACCAGCCAACACCCCATCAAACAGCCCCTCCCTGCACCCCAGGGCCAGAATGGCTGCCAGCCATTTTGCTAACCAGGTAATACCTCCCACCATGCTTCCCGTTCCTCAGGTAACCTGGGCCTCCCAGAAACGGGCTGGGGAAGCGAAACCTTAAACCAGAAGCTGGATTGCTGAGTCACAGAGGCCAGTCTCTATTTTAATGAGAATCATACCATTTTCTGAGCACTTACCATGTCCCTGGGCCAGGCAGCTGACATGCATTTGCTCATTTACTCTTTCTGATAATCCCAGGAGGGAGTGGGATGAGACAGAGGAAGAACCCCACCCCCACACCTCCCAGATTCCCTCCTTCCGCTGAGGACCAGCCTCAGAGGCTTTGCCCAGGCAGCTACTCACTTCAAGGACAGTAGAGCGCCCAGCCTTGGGAGCCACCGAGCCAGCTGGGCCACACCGTCATCCCCCAGAGCATTGCCTGATAAGCTGGGGTGGGGGGAGCACAGGTTAGCGGAGGGAGGGGCGGGGAGGGGCGGGGACTCTGTCTCTCCATCACTTTTCTCCTGAAACTGGGACCCAGCCCAGGCTGCCAGGCCAGAGCTTAGCAGGTCACACTGGGTCAGCTGGGGTCTCCCCCAGGATTCTTATCCTGAGGTCTGTGACCCCGAGGTGGTCGGAGGTGGGCTGCAGAGGGAGTCAGATGTGGGGGATCTGTATTCTAGGGGGAAGAGGCACAACTTTCACCAGATCCTCTGAGAGGTTCCGGGAAAAGAACTGCTGATCTCTATCTTTAAAAGCAAAACAAACCCAGCATCCAGGGCCTATGAGCCCCACCCCGCCCTCTCCCAGCAGCAGCCACTCACTCGAGGTGGCTGAGGCGGCGGCTTCCTCCCCACGCCGTGCAGAGCTGCTCTAGGTGCTCAGCTTGCAGACCACAGTGTGTCAGCCTGCAGGTGGGGGGCGGGGGAAGAGCCACATCCCTGCAGCCCCGCCCTGCCCAGCCCAGCAGAGGCAGGAGCCCCCTCCCAGGCACACAGGTGGAGAACGAGGCTTGCAGGAGAGGGAGAGGGACAGGGACACATCTGGCACTCACACAGACAAAGACGGACCAACACACCACACACAGATGGTCACACACAGGCAAGAACAACCAAAGTCAGAGAGACACACAGAGAGAGGGAGACCAAGGTGAACAGAGAGAGAGATGAGAGAGAGAGAGAGAGGACAGATGCATGTGCGTGCGCGCGCACACACAGTGCTAGAGGCGGACAGACAGAAAAGGGCCACAGAAAATGAGACAGACAAGAATTGAGAGAGACAGAGAGGGAGAGAGGTTCAGATGGACAGAGAATAAGAGAGAGGGCCAGAATCCAAAAAGAAGGGGCTGCAAGCTTCCCATCCTCTGTGCCCAGTTTCCACAACCCCACAGCAGCTGGATGCTGGGAGCACTAGGGGAGGGGGACCCCTGAGAGGGCTGGGTGACTGCGGGGCTGCCTCGTGAGCCCCGCCTGCTCTGGGCCGGGCAGGGGAGGCAGGGAAGCCAGGCCTCAGCTCCCGGATGGCAGGTCGTGTCAGAGAACACCGGGGGTGGGGCCTGGGGACAGGCTTTGTGGCTGAAGGGAGGAGGTTGGAACCACACCCAGGACCTGCAGGCCATCACTGTACCTGATCTGTGGGGGGCGCCGGGGCAGCTCCAAGGGCGTCTGGAGCATCAGGCTGTCCAGAAATGCAGCCCTGGGAGGCACACAGCACGGCCAGGCTGAGCAAACGCCTCATCCGCTGTCTCCAAGGCACCTGCTCAGCCTCCCTTCCCACCATCCAATCTCTCTCTGAGCCTGGAGACAGTCAGACCTTGCTCCCCACTGGGCTTCCCTGCCTCCTGGCTGTGTAACCTGGGACAAATCACTTAGTCTCATATGGGGGAATGTATATGAATTGCTTTAGTTTGGCGCTTGCGCTCAACTAGTAAGTGCTCAATTAACCTTGGCTGTTACTATCATTAATCATCATCATCATCATCATCATCATCATCATCATCAGTGCCTTCAGAGATGTCAGCCTCAGCTTCAAGCAAGCTTTCAAAAGCTCAGACCCGGCCCTGGCTGGTTGGCTCAGTGGTAGAGCGTCGGCCTGGCATGCAGAGGTCCCGGGTTCGATTCCCGGCCAGGGCACACAGGAGAAGCGCTCATCTGCTTCTCCACCCCTCCCCCTCCCCTTCCTCTCTGTCTTTCTCTTCCCCTCCTGCAGCCAAGGCTCCATTGGAGCGGGGATGGCCTGGGCGCTAGGGATGGCTCCTTGGCCACTGCCCTGGGCGCTAGAGTGGCTCTGGTCGCAACAGAGCGACGCCCTGGAGGGGCAGAGCATCGCCCCCTGGTGGGCAGAGCATCGCCCCAGATAGGCAGAGTGTCACCCCCTGGTGGGCATGCTGAGTGGATCCTGGTCGGGCGCATGCAGGAGTCTGTCTGACTGTCTCTCCCCGTTTCCAGCTTCAGAAAAAAATATATAAATAAATAAAATAAAAAAAAAGCTCAGACCCTATAGAAGACATTGTAGGTGGACACTAAGGAGCAAAGAGCTGAGTCTCTGCATATTTGCTGGGCTGGGGTAATCCAGGAAGGCACCTTAGAGGAGGCAAACGCTCTCTAAAGGGTTCTCATGCCAAAGGGAGCCAGAAGTTCTGACCGAATTCAGAGCTATAGCCAGGCGATCCTCTGGGTTTAGGCCGAAGGGCTCTGGTCTCTCTGGCTACCTCACGCCTGCCCCAGCATGCCTGAATCACAGGACTCTCTGCAGACACCACTAGGGAAATGGGACCGCAGTCTGGCCTTTGACCCTCCCCTTTCGAGCTGCATTCCCCTCTACGCCCGCTGGCTTGCTGAGCCTTCGTGAATTTGTCAAGGTCCCCTAACAGTTGAGTGGCACTGTCCAGCTGCAAGAGTCAGGGAGGGGGTGGCCCTGGCCCGGGGTGAGGTTGAGGCCCCACCTCTCCTGGTTCTCTTCCTGCTCCTCCAGCTCAGGGGCAAACGTGAGGACCACAGTTTTGTGCACGAGGCTGCGGAGAGAAGAGAGGGAGAGGGCAAGAGGTTTATGGGGTCCCTCCCTGTTGCTCCGTATCGTTCTTTAGCCCGACCTGAAGGGACCTCTAAGAGGAGGGACCCCCAGCCTCTACCTGAAACCCCTTTCTCTGAGCCTCCCCCGACTACCTCTGATTCGTCACAGAGGGAACTTTATGGGCCTTAGTTTCCCCATCTGAAGTCTTTCTTCCACAGAGATTCTACAGACTGATCAGCCCTCGTTTCCTGGCAAGTCCTTGAAAGAAAACTTCAGGTTGTAGTCTCTCTGGTTTGGGCCTCAAGCTGAAACTCTCCCTCTGCCCGCTGGTGGGAGCTGGGCACCTCACTCAGCAGCGTGGGGTCACTGCCAGGTCAGGGCAGACACTGAGAATCCACATGAGGCTGTAACTTACAGCCTAGCGTCCCTAACCTCGCCTTGCAAACTGAATGTTATGTGTGTCTTTTTCCCATTGCAAAAGTCATACTTCATCCCTGCGCAGAACTTAGAAAAAATAGTAAAGTAAAAAGAAAATGAAGAAAAGTCACCCACGATCCCTTCCACAAATCAATGACCACTGATGACATTTTGGAGTGGGTCCTTTCAAGTCTTTTGTTTTTTTTAATGCAATGAATGTTCTCTGCCTCCCCTTAAAAATGGGATGAAAATGACAAATTCTCTTCTAAAAGTTAGGTTTTCAAGGGACAGATATAGCAAGAGCAATAAAATGTTGATAATTATAGGTGGGAACTGGGTGTTCATTATACCATTCTCCCCACCTTTGAGTATGTTTTAAAAGCTTTATTATACAAATGATGAGTTAAAAATGTTGCGGTTACTTCCTATCCACTCCGTACTAAAACTGCAGTCACTTCACAGTGTTATCAAGTTCTTTTCTCGGGAGGCAACCAGGACTTTGAATGATGGACAAACCCAGGAGCCCTGGGCTGGAGGAGGGAGTAGGGGACAGGTGTCCTGGCGAGCTCACCTGATGTGCAGGTCTGCCAGGGTCCGACACGTGCTCACTGCCCTCAGAATGCAGGGCACCCCGGCCAACGAGAGCCCGTTGTCACTGAGGCTGTGGAGAGGAGAAGGGACGCTGAAGTCCCCAGCCCCAGACAGCTCCAGCCTGCTCCTCTGGGCTCAGCAGCTGGCTGGCTGCCACTCTTGGCATGTCCTGGGTCCTTAGCCAGGGTGTCTCAAAGGATTTTGACCCATGTAGCTGAGCCAAGAGATGAAGGACCCCCTTGCTCCACTCAGAGAACAAAGTTTACTGTTCAAGACAGGTAAGCTGACAAGAACCAGCTTACTGTTTTTTGTCTCTTTGAGCCTTAGTTTCCTGGTAGGAAAAGTAGCCATCATTCTAAGTGCATTTAACAAGTGGGGAAACTGAGGCTCGGTGACGTTAAATTACTTTCCCAGGGTCACAAAGCTACTAAATGACAGAGCCAGGACTTCAACACAAAGCTAAGTCTCCAAACCAGTTACCCACCCTCAACACTCCCCACCCCAACCCACACTTGCCGTTAAGACCCCAACACATTGACCCAACACCACCCCCTACTCCATACTGTGCAACATGGTAGCACACCCAACAGCTGAACACCCTTTCTTTCCATCCCACCACCCCAACACTGTACCCCCACCCTAACGCACCACTTCGCACCCCAACATCCCAATCCAACACCCCAGCACTGCCCATCCAGCAATACCCCAATGCCACACGCCACCCCCCCTCACCCCACTCCACCCCAGGGCTGTTGTAAGGACAAACTAGAGAACACTAGCCACTGATGTACTAGGGACACATTCTACACGTGCCAGGGGCTTTAAGAACTGGACCTAAGTGGCTCGTGCCAGAGGCAAAAGCCAGGAGGGCCGAGCCCCTCCAGCATGGCTGGAATCGGGGAATGGGTGGGACAGTGGGGGGCAGCTCCCTCAGTGAGGATGGGCGTGGGGATGGGGGGGGCGGGCAGGGACCAGCTGGGACTCCCCCAGGCACTCCCTGTTACCCAGCAGTGGGACAGGCCACTCACTCCAGCTTCCCTCAGTGACGACGGGCGTGGGGATGGGGGGGGGGCGGGCAGGGACCAGCTGGGACTCCCCCAGGCACTCCCTGTTACCCAGCAGTGGAACAGGCCACTCACTCCAGCTTCCCTCAGTGATGACAGGCGTGGGGATGGGGGGGCGGGCAGGGACCAGCTGGGACTCCCCGGGCACTCCCTGTTACCCAGCAGTGGAACGGGCCACTCACTCCAGCTTCCCTCAGTGACGACGGGCGTGGGGATGGGGGGGGGGCGGGCAGGGACCAGCTGGGACTCCCCGGGCACTGTCTGTTACCCAGCAGTGGAACGGGCCACTCACTCCAGCTTCCTGGCGAGGTGCAGCCTGGAGGCGGCCTCGGCCATCAGGCGACAGCCTTCGTTCTCCAGTTGGTTCCCTGAGAGGCTGAGACAGAGGGGCCCGATGCCCTGGGTTGCTGGGGCCGGGTCCCTCTCCACCCCCAGCATGCACACAGGGCCTCACTGACTTTGTCAAAGCATCAGCCCAACAAGTGAACCTTACTAATAATGAACGGTGAAAGACTGCGTGCTACCTGCCGGCCGCTGTGCTAGGCGCCTTTACAATTCCTGAGTTTTTCATCCTCTGACAACCAACCCTATGAAGCAGGCCCGATTAGAATCCTCATCTGACTGATGCGTGCACTGAGGCGCAGACTGGTGAGGGCGCTTGCTCAGTGGTGGGCCTGGGATTGGAACCCAGGCAGCCGGACTTCAAGGCCTCACCCTCAACCGTTTAGTTAGGCTGCCACCTTTTAATTGCTTCTGGTGAGAACCTCCGTGGTGACAGGGGCGTGTGATCTAGCCTGGGACCAGGGAAGGCTTCCTCAATGTTTGAGCTGCTTGCTAGAAAAAACTAGGACTTCGACAGGGAAGGGGTGGCAGAGGGGTGGGGTCACAGGAGCAGCGCATTCAAAGGCACATGTGAGGACCTGAGAGGGAGCCCGTATCAAAGACTGAGTGGGAGGGCGCGGTCCGACAGGGTTTGGGGTTGGGAGCAGGGTTCTGGACCACACAGGGTTTTAGTGTTTGGGCTTTGTCCTGAGCAGCGGGCAGTTGAGGAGGGGACAGGCAGGAGGGAAGTGTGATGCCCTCTGTGCCAGGCGGAGGTGGCCGGGGTAGGAGCAGGGGACCCAGTGAGGAGGCTGATGGGGTCACCCAGGTGATGGGTGAGGGCTGGGCTAGGAGGTGGATGACAAGAGGGCGGTTGGAGGTCTCTGTAGGGCACAGGCCGACTCAGGAGGGACTGGCTATGCGGTGCGGGGGGAAGGGGAGCCGAGAGGGTCCGGTCTCTGTAACCAGGTGGGTGACGGGCCCTTACTATGAGTGAGAACATGGGGGGGGGGGGGCAGGCCACTGGTGGCAAGGTGGGTGAAAGTACGTGAGCTTGGTAAAAACCACTTTTTCTAATCTTGTCTTGGTTCTCCCAATGGGGGCAGGCCAAGGCTTAGCTAAGCTTTCGTCACCGAAGCAGCCCTCACCCCGTCCAGCTCACCTGGGGTGGGGCCACTCATCTGAGAACACATTCTGGCATGCCCTCACTCCACGGTCACACCCGTGGGGTTCCCTGGGGCGGTCCTGGCAGGGCTCCCTCCTGGGGACAGGACAGGACTCCACCAATCCCTAAGCTCTACTCTCAAAGGCTCCGCCCAGGAGCTGGACCTCCCAAGAATCTTTCCAGCCAGAAGAGAGGTCACCTTGCTCTAGTCTGGGAGGAAGACAGGGTGAGGGGACCCTGAGGGCTATGGTTTGGAAGACAGACCCAGGTGCAGTAAGGTTTCTGCGTTGCGGGTCTCAGTGACAGTGGTCCAAGGATGAGACCTGTAGTAAGACCGTCTGAACTTGAGCCCTGGCCTGGATTCTTCCTAGCTGTGTGACCTTGAGCAGACTTACCTTCCTATGACTTCATTTCCTCCTTCCTAAAACGTGTGCAGTAACCGTGCTTACGTCACAGAGACGTGAGGATTCAATGAGAGGATGAATGTAAATGCACCTGGCACAGGGCAAGTGCTAAGTCGCGGCAGCTGTTACGACCATCTGATTCCCCCAGATCCTTAATGAGGCACCTTCCCCATACCACCACCCCCCCAAAGCCAATGCCTTTCTGACACTGTTCTGCCTTCCTCTCCTGCCTCCTGCCCCAGAGCGTCCCATGATACTCACTCCAGTTCATCCAGGTTGGGGCCTTCCTGGAGCTGGGCTATGAGCGCCTCCACAACATAGACAGAGAGCTGACACTTCTGCAGCCTGGGGTGGGGGGCAGAGGGGATCAGAGCAAGAATGCTTCCTCTAGCTCCCAGCCCGTTGCCAGGTGTGAGTGCTCGGGGAGCCAGGAGGCTCAGGGGCCTGGTCTAGTCCTGGTCCTGCTTCTCAGTGACTGGGTAACCTATCCAAGACTCAATTTCCTCCTTTGTTAAGTGGGAATAATAATGTGTGCTCTGTGGCCCTGGCTGGATAGCTTGGTTGGTTGGAGCATCGTCCCGAAACACAACGATTGCTGGTTTGATCCCCAGTCCGGGCACATAAGGAAATGGATAGATGTTCTTGTCTCTCTCTCTCTCTTCTAAAATCAATAAATAGCATTTTTTTTTTTTTTTTGTATTTTTCTGAAGCTGGAAACGGGGAGAGACAGTCAGACAGTCTCCTGCATGCGCCCGACCGGGATCCACCCAGCACGCCCACCAGGGGGCGACGCTCTGCCCACCAGGGGGCGATGCTCTGCCCCTCCAGGGCGTCGCTCTGCTGTGACCAGAGCCACTCTAGCGCCTGGGGCAGAGGCCAAGGAGCCATCCCCAGCGCCCGGGCCATCTTTGCTCCAATGGAGCCTTGCTGCGGGAGGGGAAGAGAGAGACAGAGAGGAAGGAGGGGGGGGGGTGGAGAAGCAAATGGGCGCTTCTCCTGTGTGCCCTGGCCAGGAATCGAACCGGGGACTTCTGCACTCCAGGCCGATGCTCTACCACTGAGCCAACCGGCCAGGGCCCAATAAATAGCATTTTTTAAAAAGGAAAAGATATGTACCTGTAGAATTTTCAAAAGAAGAGCACTGAGGTAAGGGATATAAATATCGCAGAGCCCAGCACATAGCAAGGACCCATTAAGGTACAGCTATTATTGCTGTTTTTCCAGAAGCTCCTTGTTCAGGCCAGATGGGTTATCCATGTCCTTTTTCTGCTCCATGTCCGCTTGTCCATCTGTCCTCCCTGCCCCTGCTACAGCTGCCCTGGGAAGGAACCCTCCAGCCATATCATACTCCACCCCTTCAGGCAACGGGTCCCACCGAGGTACCTGAGCGTCAGGCTTCTGCTCTGAGCCTCTTTCCTGGGGCTGGTGTTTCCCTGCAGGTCTTGAGCTCTGGCAAAAACAAAGCCAACATTGGCCTGGGCTCAGGAGTCCAGGCTCTGGTCTTGGCTTCTAGGGGCCGAAGACTCTTTAGCATGACCCCCCAGTGAATGGGTAACAGAGACAGTCGCTTGAAGGCGCAGCAAAGCAGCAGCAGCAGCGACAGGCTTGAGGCCAAAGGGAACCTTCATTCAAATTCTGACTCTGCCATACAGAGCCGTGTGGTCTCAGGCAAGTCCCTTCACCCCTCCGAGCCTCCATTTCCTCTTTTCTGAAATGAAGTGACAATATCTACCACAAAGAATGACTGAGGGGCCCTGGCCGGTTGGCTCAGCGGTAGAGCGTCGGCCTGGCGTGCGGGGGACCCGGGTTCGATTCCCGGCCAGGGCACATAGGAGAAGCGCCCATTTGCTTCTCCACCCCCCCCCCTTCCTCTCTGTCTCTCTCTTCCCCTCCTGCAGCCAAGGCTCCATTGGAGCAAAGATGGCCCGGGCGCTGGGGATGGCTCCTTGGCCGCTGCCCCAGGCGCTAGAGTGGCTCTGGTCGCGGCAGAGCAACGCCCCGGAGGGGCAGAGCATCGCCCCTGGTGGGCGTGCCAGGTGATCCCGGTCGGGCGCATGTGGGAGTCTGTCTGACTGTCTCTTCCCATTTCCAGCTTCAGAAAAATACAAAAAAAAAGAATGACTGAGGGATTGAACGAGGTGATGTATGATCAAGTGGCCACCACAGGTACAGAACTGAGGCTTGGTGAAAAAGCAGCTGCTGTTGTCTAAGAAGTGACGGTCCTCCTTTGTGATGTACCGCCTGTGGTTCAGAAGGCGGACAGCATGGGCTGTGTGTGGGTCAGCCACTCTTCCACTGGCCCAGGGGAGGGCTGGGGACTATGGAGGAGCTGGGACATTGTGAGCCAGGTTTTCACAGACTTTGAGATTAGTGCCATCCCACAGAACTTACTGCAGGGATGGAAATGTTCTGTACTTGTGCCATCCGTGATGGGAGCCACTAGCCTCTTGTGGCCTTTGAGCACCTGAAATATGGCTAATGTGACTGATGAACTGAAATGCTCATCTTATTTGATTGTAATTAATATAAATTTAAACAGCCACAGTGGCTAGTGGCTACTGTAGTGGCTATCCCATCTCTGGGGACAGTCGGAGTAGGAAAGAGAGAGGCCTGCTGCATCATTGTATAAGTGAGAACCTTGAGGCTCAGGGCAGGGGAAGACTTGCTCGAGGACATACAGCTTCCTCTGTCTCTGAGTCTTGGCTGGGGAAGGGAATGGTGTACGGAAGCACAGTTGGAATGTTCTTTTCTGGAAAAGCAGCTTCCCTCTCTCTGTCCATCAGAACTGGCCAAGTTGGAATCCCATGAACAGCTGGAATAGGCAGCATTTGGGTGCCAACTGGATGCCATTGGTGTTCTGAGTACTTGAAATGTATTCATTCATTTAATTCTCAGAACAACTCTAAGATGTAGGCATCGTATTTGCCTTCTTTTTTTCTTTTTCAGTTGGAAGACTTTCCCCCACCTAGTAATGCCAATCTAACAGTATCTTCAGGCCTCCATCCACCCCCTCCAAAGATCTGGCTCACTCTGAGACTTCTGGGGATGTTCCCTCACCACAGGGGCCAGATGTGGTCCAGAGATGCTTGAGGGAGCTCGAGTCCTTTGCTAACTCTGACGAGCCAGTCGTTTCTTAGGGCAGCAGCAGCAGTAGCAGCAAGAAGAATCCAGGCATTCCAGCTCTTCCTAAGCTCCCTTGGCTACCTTTTCCCACAACTGCCTGAGCCCAGATCGCATCTCAGGATGAGCCCAGACCCGTCCCCTCCCTAACTGCTTACCCATGTAGCTCTGCAGCTGTCTCTGTGGGTGGGAAGAGAAGGATGACGAGGTCCGCCTTCCTGCGGGGTCAGACACCAAGCCATGAGACCCGTGGACTGGAAACCAGCATTCACCCCCTCCCCGCACCCCCTCTGCTGCCCCAAACAGCCAGAGGGAGCTGTTTGCGATTGACAGAGGGACAACAGAACGGGGGGAAAGGCTCCAAATCAGACACATAAAATTGTGACTCTGTCATTGCGCGACGAATCCCGAGTCTTTCCAAAATCCAGGAAAACAACTTTTACAAGAAAGATAATAATAATTAGGAATGCTGGAAGATTTTATTGGCGTTACTGTGTTTTAGGATTAAGAGGCATAGCCCTCAGCCTACCCCGTGACCCAGTCACCCCTGGTTCAGCACCACGGAGAGCGACACGTGGCTAATGATTCCTTGAGCTCTGTGTATACTTCCTAGATTTGCTGATTCATTCCTTCATCCATCAGTCTGTCGGCCCGTCCATCTGTCTTTGCATTTATTCACTACTTATTGAGTACCAGGTGCCAGGCCTGAGCTTGACTCTGGACACACTGGTGAGAAAACAGACTCGGGCATGGACATCTCACAGACTAGGGGGCTTCCTCTTTCTTCTGTCCCTTCCTCTTTCTCTCAAGACCCTGAAGGCTGGTTCCCACTCCTGCTCACCTGATTTGCAGCATCCTGATGGTCGGGCACGTGACTGCCACCTTTGTCAAGCGGAGTAAGGTCGGCAGGGAGACACTGTTGTGGCTCAGGCTGCGTGATTGTGACAAAGGTGTCAGGAGGGAATCCCGTATCCCACAGGCTCCAGACTTTTGCTCTCCAAAGTGGGAGGGGGACTCAGGCAGGGGCTCATGTGGAAAGACAGCTTACTCAAGCTTCCGGAGCCACGGCAGGCGAGGGAGGACCTCCACAATGCTCAGCACCTCCTGGTCCTTGAGCTGGTTATCCTGAAAGCTGTAGGAAGACCGAGTCCCTCAACCCTGGGGTGGGGGCACTTGGAATCTCCAGTTGGTGGGTGACAGACATGGTCACCTCATGGGGGAGACACTAAACAGGGGCGCAGAATGTGTTGGTGACCTGTTCCATGGTAGCTAACAGGTCTAGCTAGGAGGAAAGGCCCTCTGCTGGCCTTGCTTCTGTCCTTATTCAGTCCCTATGGGGAGTTCCTGCCTGGTGGTCTAAACGACCCAGATGGTGGACAATGAAGACCTCATGAGGTGGGATGAGACCCAGCACCCTGCTCTCAGGGAAATGCCTGGGATATGCCTGAGGCCCAAGGTCATCAGGGCCTCTTGGCCCCCATCTGGACTGGGAGGCAGGGGCTGCCGCTTCAAGCCTCACTTGTGCTCTGAGTGCTCTGGCCCAGACTCACTCAGAGCCCTAGGCCAAGCACATTCCTTTCTGGCCTCACCTTCCTCACCTACCAAATGGGGTCCACAGTCCAGCCTGCCGGTGTTCCTAGCTGGAGGAACAAAAGAACTGAAGACTTCAGGGGTGCCTTCGTGTGGAACCACTCTGGTCAGGAAAAGACCATGTTTGGGCATAATCTTAATCTTTCCTTCCATCGTGGGGAGTAAGCATTCACAAAGACACCCAAGAGAGGGGCCAGAGCGGAGCTGAGGTCTCACAAAGGTGCCAGCCGGCAGTGGCTCTGCCAGGGAGTCTCTGAGGAGGTGCCCTGGCCCCACCCTTCTTGGGCCAGTCGTCACAGAAAGAGGGCAGGAGTATACCTGCGTGCATGTGCACTCAGATGTACAGGTGGATCTACGTGTGCATGCACATGTATGCTACACATGTACACACCCGTGAATGTGCATGTCTGCAGGGCATATGCTTAGGTGAGCAGACAAGTGCAAGTGTGTACGCGTGGGCATGAATGTGAAGCTATGTGTCTGTTTTGTGCATTTCTGTCTACCCACAGTGCCCGACACCTGCCTACACACTGTCACTCCTCCCCTCAGGGTCACGGAAAGAGGGAAGGGGGCCTCAAAACTCAAGCTCCTTCAAAATAGCCCAAAATGTCGGATGAGAGAAGTACTTCTCTGGGCTCTTTGGGAGCCTTGAACTTGGATCCAGCCCCTCCAAGTTCTTGGACTGGTGCCTCCCCTCTATGAGCTGCACTGAAACACTACCGGCCAGACCCCACGGAATGTGCAAGGCCTGGGCAGTGACCTCTTCCCTCAGCCAGAGGGTCTCCCTGGAGCCCACTCACCTGGCCTCCTCCAGCTGTGGGCAGAGGGGCAAAGCCTGCACCAGGTGGCGGATGCCTCGGGCCGTGATCCTACTTCCTGCTAACCTGCATGGTAAGCAAAGACGGAGGGGAGAAGTGGGGATGGCAAGGGGGTAGGCCCGGAATCGGCCCTGTGGGGGGTTGAGGGAAGGAAGGAGGGCTCCAGAATCAACCTCCGGATGAGGCTCCCTCTTGGTCCCAAGTCCCGGCTCACCTCAGCTTTTTCAGGCTCCCCATGGTCGGCAAGCTCCTGGAGAGGGCTTCGGCAAAGGAGTCCCCACACTTCCTGCTCCTGAAGCTGCCGCAGGAGGAGGCGAGGCAGGTGATCAGTGCTGGGCGGGGCTTAGAGGGCATGACCCTCCCCTCTCCACAGATGGGCGTGAACACAGTCATGCTGACAGTAGCAGTCGTGGTTGCAGTGGTTGTCGTAACAAACACCTATTACGGTGGAGACTGCTAATTGTCCACCATAGTCCCTTCTCCGCATAGGAAGCTATAACTGAGAACATGGTTTCCCCACCAGGGATGGTATTTCCCAGCCTCCCTTGCAGCTCAGCGTGGCCATGCTCTCATCACTGGAATGTGAGTGGGGGACGTACCTTATTTCTAGGGCTGACCTTAACTCATTGGAAGTAGTTAAGCCACACTCTCTTTTCCTTCCCCCAAGCCAGAGCACAGATATGCCCGTGACTCAGCTTTGACCTTGTAGCTCAATGTGTCCGAGACGACGGAGCAGCAGTGGAAGGAACCAGTCCTTGCGTGACCCCTTAGAGCTGAGCTAGCCCCCCGACTTGCACTCTGAGTCTTCCACGGGAGTGAAAGTAAACGCTACATTATTTAACCCACTGTATTTTGGGAAGGGGTGGGGTGGGGGTTCTTCGTTCCTGCAGCTTAGCTTTCTCTAGCTGCCTCACATACTGAGCCTTCACTGTGTGTCGGGAGCTGTGCTAAGAAGAGGTTTTCATGCAGTATCTCAGCTCATTCTCACAACAACCCTACGAAGTAGGTATTATTATGGATTCATTTGAGGGATGAAGAAACTCAGGCTGCGAGGTTGAAGAACCTGCCCGACGCCGCACAGCCTGGAGCACAGGTTCTGGCTCGCGGCCGAGAGAGGGAGATGGACTGTCCAGAAACCACGACCAGAGGAGATCCCGCTGGACTCCAGAGGTCCCCGTGAGGCACAGTGCTTCCTCTCTGTGTCACAGGCTCAGGGACAGGAAGGGCCTACCTAGTCTGATACTCAGGACTCTGACCCTGTCTCCATCAGCAGGGGTCTGCCAGACTGGTTGGCCTCCACTCACCCCAAAGTTCAGTTCCCTCCCTGGTCCTGCCCCGCCCTTCCTCTCACCTGAGGTTCTCCACCTGCCCACAGCCTGCCAGGGCCTCAGGGCAGTGGGGCTCCAGGGGGCAGCCATCAAAATCCAGGTGGATGGGAACATCCCTGTGCCCCAGGATGTTGGTTAGGGCAGCCAGGTCGGCGTAGGTCAGTGGGAAATTATGGAAGGGCAGTTGATAGGGGAGACTTTGGGCCATGAGACTGGCCAGCTCAGATGCCTGGGTCTCCCCCACACAGTGACACAGCTCTATAACCTTTGGTCCCGTGAGTCTGCGGGTGGCCAACTTCTTCAATGCCTGTATGACGGCGGCCTGCTTGGCGCCCAGCCCCGCCTCACAGTGCTGTGCCAGGCGGCTGAGGAGGGGTCGGCAGGTGCAGGAGGCCAGTCCTGCCAGGAAGGTGGGGAGGTGGTCTAACAGACCCGGTCTGGCTTTGGTCCGCAGCACCCAGCGAGAATGGAGGGTGACATGGCTGGCGAGCGTGCCTTTGTCCACCTTGGGGCTAGTCATCAGATGCAGGGCAGCGAAAAACTCCTGCAGGCTCAGGTGGGTGAAGGCATAGCCCGTCTCCTGCTGCCCGGGGCCTGTGCGGACGCAGAAGGAGGTCAGCAGGCCGAGGGCAGCCCCGAAGGCCATTGTGGATGGAGGAATGTCTCCTGCAGAGAAGATAACCTTCCCGGTCTCCAGGCCCCTCAGGGCCACCTCACCGAGGCCCAGCAGGGACTCGGCAGCCCGGTGGTGCCCGCGGGGGCTGAGGGCCAGCACCATCTGCACGTAGTTCTGAGTCACCGTGGGCAGGAGGGCTGCGGACTGGCCCGGAGTGATGCCCGGGAGCAGATGGTGGAGGCAGAGGCAGGCCACTTGGCACAGGGCAGGCACCGCGCACAGGCTCCGGAGATGGCCGTTTGCCCGCAGCTCTGCGAGGGCCGCCTCCTGCGACGGCTGGTTGCTGAAGAAGCGGCACACGAACTCCTGCACCCGCGGCCCATCGAAGCCCCACATGTGGATGGTGGCTGCCTCTGTGGGCAGGCAGTCTGGCAGCTTCCCTGGACGGGAGGTGGCCATGACCCTGCAGCCAGGCAGGAGGGTCCCACGGCACAGGCCAGAGAAGAGGGCGAGGGCTGGACCCAGGGCCTCAGGACCTAGAGTCTCCTTGCTGGAGCTGGGGTGGAGAGCTTCCTCCAGCCCATCGAAGATGAGCAGGACTCCGTTGGCGTTCTCCTCCAGGTACTGGAGGACAGCGTCATTCCCTGCCTCGGGGCTCAGGTACAGATCAAAGAGGAGCTGGGGCAGGGTCAGCACGCTTGTAATCAGGTTGAGCTGGCGGAATTCGAAAAGGAACAGGGCCTGGAAACGGTCCAGCTGGCCCTCGGCCCACTTCCGGCAGAGCCAGCGAGTCAGCGTGGTCTTGCCCATGCCGGCTTTCCCCAGGAGCACCATCACCCTCGGGCCCTTGTTGGTCTTGGAGTTGAAGAGGTCTTGGATGCTCACGTCAGCGCCATCTTCTGCCCGGGGGCTCCCCGGGACGGCGCCCCCCGCGGTGTCGAAGGCTGCCGTGGCCCGGCTCCACTGCAGGATCGTGGGGATGTAAGCCTCCTGGAAGGTGCGGGGCTGTCCCGGCCCGGGGAACGTGCCATCGTAGCGCTGCTGGGCATAAGTCCTCAGCAGCTGCAGGTACCGCTTGGCCAACTCTGCTGGGGGCAGGGAGATGGCATGAGGGCAGGAGCCTCCTCCAGCCCCCAACCTCCTCAACCCAGCATTGGCTGTGGGGGGCCTGTAGCCTCAGCTGTATGTGTATATATATAGATATGGGTTGGGGGGAGCAGCAATAGCACACCAGGGCTTCTGTGCCACCCAAATCCCTCGAAGGAATTGGTTCTACAGAAGCAGAGACTGGCAGTGGTTTAAACAGGGACATCTAATGGGGAAGTGTGAATCATGGCTCTCTGTTTTGCAACAGCACAGGTGGTGTAAAGTTCTCAATAAGATGGGGGAAGGGCAAAGGGACTCTAATCAGAACAACCTCTTCCGGTGACATCTGAGTGATCTGTGCCCCTCCACAATATTTCAGTTCTGCAATGGCTGGGGGTGAGCGCTAATGACCGGTAGGTCCAGGCACTGACCAATCAGAACTGCAGGAACTGGGCCCCTACTGTGCCACGTACTGAAGTTTGAATTGCTGAGACGCTGGGAAATCTTGGGTAGTGGCCCAGGGAAAGGTTTGGGGCCACTGTTGGGGGACACTGGGAGCCCCCCTGGGGGACATGTGGCAGCAGTCTGTTTTGTATGGACGTGAATCGTCCGGCTATTCCTGTGGCGGTTGGTTTTCCCAGCTGGTGGGGCAACTAGTCCTGAACCAGGACTCCTTTGGACAACCAGTGCAAAGTGAGAGAAATGATGTCTCTTCTGTTTTCTGTGGCCTGGCCAGTCCTCAGAAGTCTCCCCATGGGCCCCTGAGGGCTTCTGCTTTGGGTGGGGCTTCTCCCTGCTATCCTGTTTACCCCGAAAGTGGCCAGAGGGCTCAGGCCTGCGGTTATGAAGGTCACTTCCCTGGGGCCCTCTCAACCCTGAGGACATGGGGTGTCCCTGGAAGAGACTAAATGATAAAGCTGTGGCCTGTTGGGGTACTTCCAGCTCCTTCAGCTTAGCCATCTCTGGAGAAGCACCCTTGTGGTCTATGGGGGAGACCACTCCTTGCCAGACTCAGCTCTCTCTTCTGCCCACCGAGGACCTTCAATCCTGCTTTCATGGACGCTTGAAATATAAAAGTCACTAGGCCCCTGGAGGCTTGTCGGCAGGGGACAGAGTCCAGACCTGTGCCTGGACCCCAAGGCAATCCGGTCCCTATGTTCGGGTCCTTCCCCATGTTGGCACCCACCTAGCTGCTGCTTCCTGGACTGCTTCGGGCGGGGCGAGGACCCACAGCTTGGGAGAGGCCGCTTGAGGCCTGGAAAAAAGAAAGAGTAAGGAGTGAGGTTTGGGGACTGAGGAGGTACCCAGTACCTTTGGGGAGCTCCATTTCACAAACAGGCAGCAGGCAGGCAAGCGTATCCACACCCAGGGACTGAGTGAAGGCAGTTCAGGGATAAGGGCCAGAAGGGACCTTGGACCAGGACAGTTCTGATGTGTTGGAGGGTTGGAATGATGGGGCAGATGCTTTCTGTCAAAGCCTGATGTTACTGCCATGCACAGCTGCAATGAAAAAGTCCAGACATCTATAGAAATAAAGGTTCTGAACCCACTGTGCACATCATACTCAATGGGGAAAGAGCAAAAGCTTTTCCTCTAAGATCAGAAACAAGGCAAGGCTATCCGCTTTCGCCACTTCTCCTCAATACAATACTGGAAATGCTAGCCAGAGCAATTAGGCAAGAGAAAGAAATAAAAGGCATCCACATTGGAATGGAACTAAAACTGCCTGTTAGCAGATGAAATGATCTTACATGTAGAATACCCTAAAGACTCCTCACAAAGAAAGTTTTTAGAACTAATAAATGAATTCAGCAAAGTGGCAGAAGACAACATGCAAAAAAACAGTTGCATTTCTATACACAAACAATAAACAATCTGAAAAGGAAATGATAAAAAAACAATTCTATTTACAATAATAGCACTGAAAAGAATAAAATACTTAGTAATTAACAAGGAGGTGAAAGATTTGTAAAATAGAAACGACAAAACATTACTTAAAGAAATTTGAAAAGACACAAATAAATGGAAACACATCCCATGTTCATGGATTGGAAGACTCAATATTGTTAAAATGTCCATGCCACCCAATGCGATCCACAGATTCCTGCAGACGCAATCCTGATCACAATCCCAATGACTTCTTTATTTTTTGCAAAAATAGAAAAAGTCATCCTAAAATTCATATAAAATCCCAAGGGACCCAGAGAGCCAAAATACTCTTGTAAAAAGAACAAAGCTGGAGGATTCACACTTCCTGATCTAAAAACTTACTACAAAGCTACAGTAATCAAAACAATATGTATTAGCATAAAAAAGGCAGTTATAGACCAATGGAACAGAGAGCCCAGGAAGAAACTTTTGCATGTAAAATGTCTTTTGACAAGGTGCCCAGACCATTCAGTGGGAAAAGGACAGTCTTTTCAATAAATGGTGCTGGGACAACTGGATATCCACTTGCAAAAGAATAAATTTGAATCTTTACGTAATACCACACATTAAAAGTAACTCAAAATGAACCAAAGACCTAAATGTAATACCTAAAGCTCTTAGACAAAAACAGGACAAAAACTTCACTACATTGGATTTGGCAACAATTTCTTGGGTAAGACTCTAAAGGCACAGGTAACTAATGAAAATATAGACAAATGGGATTTTATAAAAATTTTTAAATTTTGTGCATCAAAGATACTATTAGAGTAAAAAGGCAACCCGCAGAATGGGAGAAAGTATTTGATAAACATATATGTCTGATAAGGGGTTGATATATAGAATATATAGAGAACTCCTAAAACTCAACAACAAACAACCGAAACAAGCTGACTAAAAAAAATGGGCCAAGGATTTGAACAGACACTTCCCCAAAGAAGGTACACAAATGGCCAATAAGCACATGAAAAGATGTTCATCATAACCAATCATTAGGGAGATGCAAATCAAAACTATAATGAGATGCCACCTCACCCCCATTAGGATGGTTACTATAAAGAATAAAAACCGGAAAATAATAAATATTGACAAAAATGTGGAGAAATTGGAGACTTTGTGCACTGCTATAGAAATGTAAAATAAAATGTGCAGCCACTATGGAAAGCGGTGTGGAGTTGTCTCAAAAAATTAAAAATGGAACTAGCATAAGACCCTGAATTCTAGATATATACACAACATCACTGAAAGCAAGGTCTTGAAGAAATATTTTTCACCCATGTTTATAGCAGCACTATTCGCAATAGTTAAAACATGGACGCAGACTGAGTGTCCGTCGGTGGATAAATGAGTAAGTAAAATGTGGTATATCCACACAATGGAATATTAGCTTTAAGAAGGAAGAAAACTCCGACACATTCTAGAATCTTGAGTACATCATGCTGAGTGAAATAAGCCAGTCACAAAATGATTCCGCCTCTACGAGGTCCTTAGAGTAGTCAAAATCATAAAGACAGAAAGTAAGACATGATTCCCAGGGGCTGGGGAGGGATGGACTGGGAGTTACGGTTTGACGGGTAGAGTTTCAGTTTGACTAGATGAAGAGAGTTATGGAGATGGGTGGTGGTGAGGGTTGCACAATAATGAGTGTATTTAATACAACTGAGCTGTGCACTGAACAATGGTTAAGATGGTAAATTTTATGACCACAATAGAAAGAAGAATGAAGAATGAATAAAAAGAAGAATGAAGAATGCATAAAAAGAAGAATTCTGAGAATGGGGTGTGGCCCATGGATCACTGAGGGAGTCACCACTAATTGTTGACTCCTCTGTGTTCCGAGCAGAGAATCAGTCAGAGGCTCCCCGTGTGTGGACAACAGGACACAGGTCTGTCAGGCCCAAGGCGCCTGAATGGTGAGGGGCCTGAGCCAGCACGTTGTAGCATCAGGCCCTGTGCTTGGGAACAGAGAAGTGAGAACAGGCTTCCCCCAGTGAAACCAAAGATCTCTCCCAGGAGGCTCCAGGTTAGACCCCTGCGACAGGCCAAAGCCTGGAGGGGCACAGAGGAGAGAAGGTGGGGCTGAGAGCCAGGTGAGGGGCAAGGAACATGCGCAAATGGATGGGGGGAGGGGGTCAGCCTCCCCTAGGTTTGATGTGGGGACTGAGCATGCTCCCACCCCTCCTGCTCCCAGGCCCCAGGCCTCACCGTGGTGGAGCTGAGGTTCGAGTGGGCTTTCCTCACCAATGTCCGAAGGGCTGGGAAACCCTGAGGAAGAGAGAACAGAAAACACCATGGGGATGTGGCGGGTGCCCTGGGGCCAGCCTGGTCCCTGCCCTCTGGCTCAGGGCTCATCTGAAGGGTGGGTCCCCAGCAAGGGAGAAGCAGGTTACACTCAGTGATCTGTGGAGGGCACAACCGATGGTCAGCCATGAGGCAGTGGGGGGCAGAAACCTGTGTGTATATGTAGGTGTGTGCATGGACTATGTGTGTGCATGCACGTGTTTATACAGGCGTGCACACATGTGCATGTGTTTGTACACACGTGCCCGTGCATATACACACACGTGTGCCCATGGTGAACCCTCTGCATTTCCTGCACGCGGCCTGTGGTAGAGTTGTGGAATGAGTTCTCACTGTTTCTCCACGGTGCTATGTAAACAGAAGGTGCCCAGGAAATGCCCACTGACCCGAACAGACTCAATCTCCCTCCCATCAGTAGAGGTCAGAGGGCTCTCTCCCTGTGACTGCTTCTGACCACGTGGCAAGAAGGAGCCACTTGGGGACTATGGGCTACTTGGAATTTCCTGGCTGGAAGGAGTCACCTCACCCTTTCCTTGTATCCTGCCTCCTGGGGCAACGGGGGTGGTACAAGGGAGAAGGAGTCCCCCAGGTCCCCAGCTGACGTAGTAGCATTAGGAAACGTGCTCTGGGACATGTCTAGACACATGGACTTTTTGGCTGGGCCATGCCGTCTCTGAGTGGCTCGGGCGCGCCCAGCCGCCCGCACCCCGTGCGCACGCGCTCACCGTCGCCATGCTGGCCCCACGTGCTCAGCAGCAGCACCTCCAGCTCCAGGGGCACCTCCAGCTCCATGCACACACAGTGGATGAATGCCCGCCAGGTGGCCGGCCCTTGGGTGTGCAGCTTCCGGAGTTGCAGGAGGACCCTCTGCGTGGGGTCTGCGGCCTCGTTCCCGGAGCCCGGGTCCGCGTTGGGGAGGAAGAACTTCACCTTGGCACTCAGCCATTCTGGGTCATTGCTGAGCTGCCTCACAAGCCAAACCCACTGGTTCCTGGTGCCCAGCTGGACGCTAATGGAGTCCATGAGGAGCTGGCCCTGCGGGGACAGGGTAGGCAGGTAAGCTGGGGGACAGATGAGCTGGGGGGACAGATAAGCTGAGGGGTAAGTGGGCTGGGAGGGACAGGCGAGCTGGGGGAGAGGTGGAATGTAATCCCAGATAATGCAAGCTCTCCTCTCTAAGCAAACCCTCCCCTTCTAAACGGGAGCTCTCCAGCACCCTGCTGGCAGGAGTGCCAATACAAGGCGAGGGCACTGATGTGGCAGAAGCCTAAAAGGTTTGCAGCCCCTTTGACTCAACAACTCCATTTCTTGCCCTCTAGCCTGAGGAAACAATCATGGACGTACACAAAAACTTTCATTACAAAGCTGTGCACTCAGGAATACTTACAATAGTTAAAAATTGGAAGCAACCTCAATGCCCAACAAGCAGGGATTAGGTAACTCATTGGCTGTTTGTCATACAGTGGAATATGCTACAATATTTCCAAATGTACTTTTTGGTACTATTTCCTTAATAATAGTGGCAAACATTCAGAAAGCACTTCCTACGTGTTAGGCACGGTCAGTACTTTACGGGTCTCATCTGATCCTCAGAACTCCAGAGACCCACACTTCTAACTCTGAAAAGGTTGAGAGGCCCACCAGGAGCCAACCTGATCGACTCCCAGAGGCTGGGGCGAGGGCAATGTGCCCGGACTCCAGCAGAATCCTACCGGGCACATCTGCACTGCCCCCCATCCCCACCACCCGCCAGTCATCCATCCCCACCCAGACCAATAACAATAACCCCTCACGCAGCCACAGGACTTTAGAATTCATGAAACCTGCTCACATCCACGGGGGGGTGGGGGGAGGCAGACGATCATCATCCCTACAGAACCGATGGAAATAGACTTCTCACAAAAATTAGGGGATATTTTATTGCTTCCTAGTCGTTTTGAAATATCCCCTAATTTTTGTGAGCAGTACACAAAGGCGAATGAAAGGTAATGGATGTGCCCGAGGTCATGCTACAAGTCCACGGCAGAGCCAGGCTTGGAACCGAGATTTCTCCGTCACAGCCAGTCAGTCGCCAAGGCCTTGGAGCCCTAGATGGCACCAGACAAGAGCCACGTCCCTGAACTTTGTGTGATCTTGGTAACAGGACGTGATCATGGCCGAAGGCTGTGGTGTGTCCAAAGTCCAATGCTGCCCAGAAAGAAAGAAGCCATCCAGAACAGCAGAGGCCAGGTGGCAAGAGGAGTATCTTAGATGCTATAATTTGGGGGGCTCTTTCTCCTCAAATTTCCCCTCCAGCCAGTCTAACACGATGCCTTTGCTTTCACCATCGGTGCTCTATCTCCTTGGGGTAAGACATCAAGCTCTTTAAAGATAACCATCCAGGGAGAAAAAGCTCATTGCCTCCTGATTGGTCATTGAGACTTCTGTGGGAAATCGCCTGGGAGGTGGGATTAGAGTAGAAAGATCTTTGGCCCCAGAGTGGGGAGACTAGCCTTCTTTCCCTAGCACTATAATTAATCCTCAAATAATCTCGTTCTCCTCTTTCTAGGCCCTTCGTAGGATTGCATTTCCTTGCTCCCAGTAAGTCAGAAATGGCCACGAAACTAGCTTCAGCTAATGAAATATGCTGAAGAAGGACCCGAGTCACGTCTATGCAGAAGTTTTAAGAGCCAATGTGTGACTCAACACGCTCTCTCTTCCTCTGCTGCAGGGACCAGCAGTAATCCAGGTCTGGGCTGTTGCCTTAGGTGAGGTCCAGATAAGAGGGCAGTATGGAAGAGGTCCCAGTAGGTTAACAGTAGACGAGAAAGAGAAGCAGAAAATAAACTTTTGTTCTCCTTAAGACACTGGGACTTTGAGGCTGTTTGTTACTCAGCACAAACAAGCCTGTTGTGATACACTCACAATATGACCATCAGCAAGTCTCTTCCCTATCTGGGTCTCAGTTATAGCATCTCTGAAATGGGTAGAGTAGGTGCTATCTCAGGCCCTTGCTGGATTTTCTGTGTCTGATTTTCACCCTCATGCTGAATGGTGGCTAAGGTTTGTTGTGTTGGGGACAGCCCAGTGGGGTCAGTCTGAGAAGGGAGCAGTCTTGGTAGTGGGCAGAGGAGTGAAGGAATGAATGGGAGGAACGGAGAGGAGGCAGAGGGAACAGATCACCTACTTGGCTTCCTGGCTCATCATAGATGTCCTAAGGTATCTGCAGAGAGGGTCTCAGGGGTGCCTGAGCTGGACTTGCTGGTTGGTTCCATAGGGCAGGCCCCTAGGAGAGAGACAGGGTACTCTCCTCAGTATTCCCCAATCCACGAGGAATGCTGTAGGGCAGGGGTCGGGAACCTTTTTGGCGGAGAAAGCCATGAACGCCACACATTTTAAAATGTAATTCCACGAAAACCATACAACGACCCATGTACTTCACGTATTACCCAATAAAAATTCGGTGTTGTCCCGGAGGACAGCTGTGATTGGCTCCAGCCACCCGCAACCATGAACATGAGTGGTAGGAAATGAATGGATTGTAATACATGAGAATGTTTTATATTTTTAATGTTATTATTATTTTTATTAAAGATTTGTCTGTGAGCCAGATGCAGCCATCAAAAGAGCCACATCTGGCTCGCGAGCCATAGGTTCCCGACCCCTGCTGTAGAGGCACCAGCCCTCCCCCCTGCCTCCAGCGACACCTCTGAGGACATTGGACCCAGAGGCAGTCCCCTCCCCTTTATGCACCAATCCTGTTCTTCCCGACCCCAGCTCTTCTTGTCCCTGCACTGGGCACTGCTCACCCTCCCTGGGGTCACGTCCTGCCACACCTGGCCCAGAGGAGCTCCCTTAACCAGCTCAGTGACTTGGGCCATCACAATATGCCCTTCAAATATGGCTGATTTATTACAGCGCATTTATTGGGAGGAAAATGGAATAACCCTTCCGGCAGTTCCTAATAAAACTCCAGAAGGGTTAGGATCTGCAAGCTCTTTCTTATTACATTAGGAAGTAGCTTTTAAACAATTGAGAGTCAATACTCTTTTCAATGAGAAAACCCAGAGGCGCAGACCAGCGCCTCACCCGGAGTACAGTAAGTAAATCAATGATCTGGCACAACTGTGTCTGGACTCCACTTCCGGATGTTGCCCAACCACTCGGGATGGACAAGAAAGAAAGATGACTAAAATGTACATGGAAGGAAAAGAAAGACCAAAGACCAGGATGTGCACTGATTGTGTATCTGTGAAGTATGAGGGAGGTCACTACAAAGTTTCAGAACTTTAGATAAATCCACATAAATAGGGCACATTCTAATATAAGAGAGATCAACACAGCAGTTAGAAATGAGGAAAAAAACAACAACAGTGCTGTTGAAGAGCTACTAGGGGTACTAATGACATTTCTTTAAACAAAATTGTCAGATTCTTTTTTTTTTATTATTCATTTTAGAGAGGAGAGGGAGAGACTGAGAGAGAGAGAGAGAAGAGACAGAGAGAGAAGGGAGGGAGGAGCTAGAAGCATCAACTCCCATAAGTGCCTTGACCAGGCAAGCCCAGGGTTTTGAACCAGCAACCTCAGCATTTCCAGGTCTACGCTTTATCCACTGCGCCACCACAAGTCAGGCAAAAAACATTGTCAGATTCTAACAGAAGAAATGAAGAGAGGCATTGAGATACAGCCTTGCTCGCCTCTCCAGCACAGGAGATCCCCAAGGCCCACCCTGGCGACCCAACCCTCCAGCCTCCGGGGACCCTACGCTCTCCGCTCCTGGGGGGTCTGCCCTTCTGAGGTCTGGGTAGAATCTGGGACAGACTGAGTTGTGTGGCTCTGGAGGAGGGGCCACCCCTCCACCTTACCCTAACCTGACCAGTATCCCCACTTCTCCCAACTCCCAGCGGCCCCACCCTGCCGAGGTCAGGTTCCCGGCAGACTTTGGGGCAGACTGAGTAGTGTGGCTCTAGCATGGGAGAAGACCAGTGCAGAGCCATCCCTCCATATGGCCAAACCTTAATCTATTTTATTTATTTATTTAATCAATCAAATTATTAGGGTGACACTAGTTAACATAATTATACAGGTTCCAGCCCGACCAGGCAGTGGCGCAGTGGATAGAGCATCAGCCTAGGATGCTGAGGACCCAGCTTCGAAACCCTGAGGTCACTCGCTTGAGCAAAGCTCACCAACTTGAGCACAAAGATCACTGGCTTGAGCAAGGGGTCACTTGAGCTGCTGGAGACCCCACCCCTGGTCAAGGCACATATGACAAAGCAATCAATGAACTACTAAGATGCCACAACAAAGAATTGATGCTTCTCCTCTCTCTCCCTTCCTGTCTGTCCATCTCTCTATTTCTCTTGCTTAAAAAAAAAATTATACAGGTTCCAAATCTTAATCTAATTTAGCCAGATGAACTCTGCTGGTCTCATTCTAACGACTCCCTGAGACCCCACTCCATCTCAAAGGTGGGCGAGCCCCCAGCAGGTGGCAGCTAGACGTGGTGTACCCTGGGTTATTTGCTGAGTGGTCTGAGCCCCAGCACTGACACCGAGTTTGAACCTGTATCAATCTGGTGACCACCACCCCTCCCTACCTGGTGACTCACTGAGAACTTATCTCCTGCAACGTGAGTACCTCATTCAGTGACTGAGCCCACAGGCAGCTGGCAGGCGGACGCAGGTGGAGGCGGATCTCTGGGCACCTCGGGACTTTTGCTGACCTGCCCTCGATCCTGGTGCTGGTAAATGCGGTCTTGGTGCACGGCTTGGTCCTTCCCCCACACACCAAGGCCCAGCAGAGGCAGACACAGACACAAAATGTGGATCGCTTTGTAGCTCCAAACAGGCTGCCCAGGGCCAATCACCGGCAGTGTCAGACATCGGCTTGAACCCGAGCCCTCTCCAAGAGGCCCAGAACCAACACACCCTTTGGCCAGCTTCAGACAACATCAGAGAAGGATCCAATTATCCTGACAAGCAGCATAGCCAGGGAAGATCTCAGCAGCCGCCAGACCCTGCTGAGGCGAATTCCGCTCTGTGTGGTCAACACCTGAGGACTTCTCAAGTGTCCCTCAGGGGGCCATTCCACCTCAGGGTGTAGAAGCTGAATCACAACTTAGGTCAAGATGTAATCTTTCGCCTGACCATTACTCATCTGCTGTCTCGGGGTTCCTGATTGTCCGAGGTGGGGGGAGGGAAAGGCTAGGTCTTTGAGGGAGAGAGCAAGAGCGAGTTGTTTCTACAGCTAGAATTTAAAACTAACTCTAATCAAAGTCATGAGGACCCTCAGTTTCAGTAGATCTACACAACGGGATATTTCTCAGCAAGAGAGGTGAATCACAAAAACCTTATGCTCAGTGGGAAAAAAAAAAGCTCCAACGTATTCTAGTAAGTAAACTCAAATTTAAAAGCTGTGGCATGTATTTGTTTGAAATGTGTGTGTATATGTGTGTGCGTGTGTGTCCACCCTTTACATAGAGACTAACCATGGGGCTGCACGAGAAAATGGTGACAGAATTGTCTGGGGAGGGGGCCTGGGGAACACAGGCAAAGGAGAGCCCTTTACACCGTACTCTTGGACCATTTTGTAGCATTTGAACTTTTTACCAGGCATGTTTTAATTAAAAATTAAAAAAACCCATAAGAACATTTACACTAAAAACTAGAATAGACATTTCCCCAATGTGTAAGGAAGAGAAACACAGGTGATGAGTAAGGGCAAGAAACTACCGGAGCTGCCTCACAGAAGTGGAAGTTCCCCGCATCACATGAACAATGAACCAAACGGCCTGAGGAAGGGAACAGATGTGGGTAAGTATGACCGACAGAGGCTGAAAGTCCCGATTAAAAAGTAACTCATCCATCTGGAAGGACACAATGTATTCTACTTTTTAATGTTTTTATGTGGGCCACAGGGACAAAACTACATTTTCCCTGGAACTGAGGTTTAACAAGTCAAACCGATAACGTAATGAATATTTGCTAAATACCAGGCATGTCCCTGCAGATCTTATCTACTTGAATTCTCAGAATGACTCCTCCCGGATGCCTCATGTGGAGGTGAAGATTTCTAAGCCCTACCCTGAGCGCCTGGTGTCCCCTCCCAAACTAGGGGAGCTGCTGCCACCACCCTTCCCATTTCCGTGAAGGGCAGCCTCGTGGCTCCTTGAGCGCAGACCAAAGATGGCTGCCTCTGTCCAAGCGTATCACAGAATCTCACTTCCTTTACGGCTACTGCCTAGACTTGACACCATCATTTCTCACCTGGATTCTTGCACCAGGAGAGTCCCTTCTTCTGCCCACCCCCGGCACCCTCTGCGGAGGCTCAGATCATCAAGTTAAAACGTGGCCCATGTCCCATGCCTTTGCCGCTTGGAAACTTCTCTTCTCACCTTGCATGAGAGCCCAAGATTTTCTCCACACTAGCAAGTCCTTTGAACAGTGTTTGCTTTTTAATCAAATGAGGCTTACTGACAGATTTCTCCTATTGTGATAGTTCTTTTCCACCAATATTTTAGTTAACTTTTGGCAATTGATGGACGAGTTACTGAGAAAGTTGTTTATTTCTCAAGAATATTCTAAATTCTATAGAACACAGACAGTTGTATATAAGATCGTCTTGTACTTCCAAGTCGCCTCATGTCTTCACACTTAACGTAGTTTATTTTACTTCATCGTTTTCTCCTTATCAGACTTGCCAGCGGTTGGTATCTCATGTTTAGAAACAAACTTCTGTTTTTACTGACCCATTCCATAGACTTCTCCTTTTCCTAGTTTAATCATTTTGGTTTTTCTCTCATTTCTTTCCCCCGATTTACTGAGGCTGTTCTTCTTTAAACTTATGCCCTTTATTGCTTAGGTCCTCCCTAGTCTTTTCCTTTTAAAACTTAATAAGATAAAAACTATTGGTCATTTTTTCATAAATGTATATCAGGTTTATATCAATTTTATATTATATACGGTCTACCGGAAAGTTCTGTCCGTTTTTGGAATAAAATAAAATACAAATTTTTCTTACCGTCAATAAACTTTATTATTAAATAATATAATTGAGGCCCTGGCCAGTTGGTTCAGTGGTAGAGCATCGGCCTGGCATGCGGGAGTCCCAGGTTCGATTCCTGGCCAGGGCACACAGGAGAAGCGCCCATCTGCTTCTCCACCCCTCCCCCTCTCCTTCCTCTCTCTCTCTCTCTCTCTCTCTCTCTCTCTCTCTCTCTTCCCCTCCTGCAGCCAGGGCTCCATTGGAGCAAAGATGGCCCGGGCACTGAGGATGGCTCCTTGGCCTCTGCCTCAGGTGCTGGAATGGCTCTGGTTGCAACAGAGCAATGTCCCAGATGGGCAGAGCATCGCCCCCTGGTGGGCGTGCCGGGTGGATCCCGGTCAGGCACATGTGGGAATATGTCTGACTGCCTCCCTGTTTCCAACTTCAGAAAAATACAAATAATAATAATAATAATAATAATAATATAATTGCCATTATTATTAATGATTTCTTGCCAGAGTGAGGGCAATTTGTATATCCCATTTTTGAAAAATGTTTTATCTTTTGATGCGAAAAATTGAACCAGTGCTTGTTTGATATCTTCTTCATTTTTGAATTTTTTGCCCTTCAAAAAATTTTGTAAGGACAAAAACAAGTGATAGTTGGAGGGTGCTAAGTCCGGGGAATATGGTGGATGCGACAGAATTTCCCAGCCTAGTTCTTCAATTTTTTGACGAGTCCCCAAAGCAGCATGTGGCCTGGCATTATCATGATGCAGTATGATGTTCTTCCTATTGAACATCGCCGGCCTCTTTTCTTGGACTGCTGTCTTTAAATTATCCAGTTGCTGACAATACTTCTCCGAATTGAGCTTTTTGTTCGGTTTTAAAAGCTCATAATGTATTGGTCCTCGAATGTCCCACCATATTCACAACATTCTCTTATTCAGAGTCAAATTTGGTTTAGAGGTGTAAAGGCTAGGTTTTCCGGGTTCACAATATGCCCTTTTCCTTACGATGTTGTTGTAGGTAATCCACTTTTCATCCCAGTTATCATCCGGTTCAAGAAGGGCTCGATTTTGTTCTGAGCAAGCAGAGATGTGCATATGATGACTCGATCATCCAAATTCTTCTGACTTAATTCATGTGGCACCCATCTTGAATATTTCCACACCAATCCTATCTTCCGAATATGGTCTGAAATGGTTTGCTGAGCTGAATTAAGCCTTTCTGCAATCTCCGATGTTGTCAGAAAAGGATCTTTCTCCAACATGGTCTTAACAATATTGTCATTGATCAAAGATGGTCACCCAGAACGTGGCTTATCAGAAAGGTCGAAATCACCTGTTTCGATTTTTTTTGTGTGTGTATTTTTCTGAAGCTGGAAACGGGGAGAGACAGTCAGACAGACTCCCGCATGCGCCCGACCGGGATCCACCTGGCACGCCCACCAGGGGCGACGCTCTGCCCACCAGGGGGCGATACTCTGCCCCTCCGGGGCGTCACTCTGCTGCGACCAGAGCCACTCTAGCGCCTGGGGCAGAGGCCAAGGAGCCATCCCCAGCGCCCGGGCCATCTTTGCTCCAATGGAGCCTTGGCTGCGGGAGGGGAAGAGAGAGACAGAGAGGAAGGAGGGGGTGGGTGTGGAGAAGCAAATGGGCGCTTCTCCTATGTGCCCTGGCCGGGAATTGAACCCGGGTCCCCCACACGCCAGGCCGACGCTCTACCACTGAGCCAACCGGCCAGGGCCTCAAATTTTTTGAACCATCTTCTGCATGTCCTATCAGAAACTGTACCTTCACCAAACACTTTCAATAAATTTCTACATGCTTCTGTGGCATTTCTTCCTTGTTGAAATTCATATCAAATACAGTGTGTAAATGAACTTTATCAGTAGCCATGGGTACACTATGGCTTCACACATAAGACTAACGTGAATCAACTTTGTTTTAGTTAATTTGCTATGTCAGTATGTGTACATTAAGTGATAAAAATAGAGAGGCACACATGCACCAAATAAACATGTGCTTACGTGTCGAAACTTGTTGTGATAGAAACGGACAAAACTTTCCAGTAGACCAGAACTTATCACTAGATGATAGTTATAGTTGAACTGAGTCATTTAAAAGGGGGTAAGTGGATTTTTAAACCTTTGTCATTTTTTTGTTTTGCTGTGCTATACAAAGAATAAATTCTACACAATTTCTGCTTTGGAATATGATAAGATTTTTCTTTTTCTTTTTTTGCTTGGTATATACAGTAATAAGTTTTAAAATATTCCATGGAACATTTAAAAACATATTCTTTTTCAATACAGATGGATTTCTGTCTCACAAATTATACTACAATAAAGTCTAGACAGGGCCAAGTTTAAAAGTCTAGACAAGTGAAACCATGAAAGTACTATCATGGTATAGATCGTCACTTTACAACGATTCATAAAGCCGTATGTTTAATTGTTTGCATTGTTTCTGTGTTATGCTTCACAACTAAAAAGTTTAAAAATTTTTTTTTTTTTGTATTTTTCTGAAGCTGGAAACGGGGAGAGACAGTCAGACAGACTCCCGCATGCGCCCGACCGGGATCCAACAGGCACGCCCACCAGGGGCGATGCTCTGCCCACCAGGAGGCGATGCTCTGCCCCTCCAGGGCATCGCTCTGCCATGACCAGAGCCACTCTAGCGCCTGGGGCAGAGGCCAAGGAGCCATCCCCAGCGCCCAGGCCATCCTTGCTCCAATGGAGCCTCGGCTGCGGGAGGGGAAGAGAGAGACAGAGAGGAAGGGGGGGGGGGTGGAGAAGCAAATGGGTGCTTCTCCTATGTGCCCTGGCCGGGAATCGAACCTGGGTCCCCCGCACGCCAGGCCGATGCTCTACTGCTGAGCCAGCCGGCCAGGGCTGTTAAAAATTTTTAAGTGCTTCTTGGCCTGTGGTGGCACAGTAGATAGAGCATTTTACCTGGAATGCTGAGGTCACCCGTTTGAAACCCTGTGTTTGTCCGGGCAAGGCACCTATGACAAGCAAGCAATGAACAACTAAAGTGAAGCAACTATGAGTTGATGCTTCTTGTTTCTACAACCTCCTCTTATAAAATCAATAAATAAAAATCTTAAAAAAATTTTTTTTTACATGCTGGAATAAAAACATGTGAAAAAGTTTAAAAACTAATTTCAGAGTAGAGAGGGCTTACCCAAGCATGACAAAAAAACTCAGAAATCATAAAAGAAAAAGTGTAGGAAACCGCCCATATATAAATTAGAATTTTTGTACTGCCAAAGACCACCACAAAGACAGTGAAAAGACCGATGACAAACTGGGAAAAAAAAATCTGCTAGTCATGTCACAAAGACATAAGATTTTAACATATGAGGACTTACTCCAAATCAATAAAGAAAAAAAAAAAACACATCACAACAACCTGACAGGGAAGTGGGCAGAGAACACGGACAGTTCACCAAACAGGAAATACAGGGACTTTTAAATACTGTATGGGAAAAGTGTCCAACCTCCCACGAGAGGAAATATATGGTAAAACTCAAAAAGGTATACCACTTGCCTGACCGGGCGGTGGCGCAGTGGATAGAGCATCGGACTGGGATGTGGAAAGATCCAGGTTCGAGACCCCGAGGTCGCCAGCTCGAGCGCGGGCTCATCTGGTTTGAGCAAAAAGCTCACCAGCTTGAGCCCAAGGTCACTGGCTCGAGCAAGGGGTTACTCGTCTGCTGAAGGCCCGCGGTCAAGGCACATATGAAAAAGCAATCAATGAACAACTAAGGTGTTGCAACGTGCAACGAAAAACTAATGATTGATGCTTCTCCTCTCTCCGTCCCTGTCTCTGACTCTCTCTCTGTCTCTGTAAAAAAAAAAAAAAAATGTTATACCACTTTCCTTTTCCTAGATTGGCTAGGATATCCCAGTGTTGGCAAGGCTGTGAATTAACAGACTCCTTGAGGCATTCTGTGGAAGAATAAACAGGTACAACCTCTGCCTACCAACATTCCAGATGCCACATAACCACACCTAGCAATTCCATACCCAGGTGTTTAGCCTACAGGTCTATTCATAATGTGCAAAATCATGTGCACGCAGGCACATGCGTCCGGTAATGGGCAAAAGCAGGTGGACAGTTGGGAGTGACATTCTTCTGAGTTAGCAAAGCTATTGCAATAACCGTGACCTGCCTGTCCTTTTCCATACCAACAATGTTCAACATACTTTTGCCCACCCCTGTATTCAACATGGCCTCGGTTAACAAAGACAAAGACTGGGAAAAACCTAACAGGCTGTCCAAGAGGAGCCGCTTCAATCATGGCACGTTTGTACAATGAACTCCTGCGGAGCCGCTGAAAAGCAAGAGGCAGAACGGAGCGGAAGGACATCGGAACAGTGTCCAGGATACATTATGTTTTTTTAATTTTTTTTTTTTCTTTCATTTTTCTGAAGCTGGAAACAGGGAGAGACAGTCAGACAGACTCCCGCATGCGCCCGACCGGGATCCACCCGGCACGCCCACCATGGGGCGACGCTCTGCCCACCAGGGGGCGATGCTCTGCCCCTCCTGGGCGTCGCCATATTGCGACCAGAGCCACTCTAGCGCCTGGGGCAGAGGCCACAGAGCCATCCCCAGCGCCCGGGCCATCTTTGCTCCAATGGAGCCTCGGCTGCGGGAGGGGAAGAGAGAGACAGAGAGGAAAGTGCGGCGGAGGGGTGGAGAAGCAAATGGGCGCTTCTCCTGTGTGCCCTGGCCAGGAATCGAACCCGGGTCCTCCGCACGCTAGGTCGACGCTCTACCGCTGAGCCAACCGGCCAGGGCCTAATTTGTTTGGTTTTTTTTAAAGAGCAAGGGCAGAACAGGGTATAGAGCAGTGGTTCTCAACCTTTCTAATGCTGTGACCCCACAATACAGTTCCTCATGTTGCGGTGACCCCAAACCAAAAAATAATTTTGGTGGCTACTTCATAACTGTAATTTTGCTACAGTTATGATTCCGAATGTAAATACCTGATATGCATTATGTATTTTCCGATGGCTTTAGGTGACCCGACCCACAGGTTGAGAACCGCTGGTATAGAGCAAGCTACATTTGTGTAAGACAAAAATAAATGTGTACGTTTCTCAATACATGACTATTTCTGAGTAAAACACATTAAAGTAATTGCCCCCAGGGAGGCGAAGCTTTAGAATTTCTTATTGTCTGCATGTATTACCTGATCAAAAGTAATTTTTAAAAATTGCATAGATCTATGATCTTGACTTGACTGGTGGTCACTCGTCTCCTGCGTTCATGTTTATGTGGCTTGGGGTACCCATCAAGGAATGAGAGAGGCATCTTGTTAGGGGCTTCTACCCCTTCTCTACCCTTGGCTAGCAGTTTTTTGATTTGCATATTAATTTGGAGGTTCCTGGGACTCAAATGTATACATTTTTAGAGAAAACAAGAGTGCAGAGCTGCTGCTAGAGGAACAAAGAAAATAAAACCTAATACACTCTCAAGCCGTCATATTTGTTTGCATTTCAGCACAGGGTCTCCTGGCCTTCAGTCCAAAGTGCTGTTGTGACCTACAGGAATCACTGGTGCACCCCTGGGTGATGAAACGCGGGCTCTGAGAGAGGCAGGGACATGCCCTGGGCCACACAGCCACACAGCCAATGCCCTGAGGGAACCCAGGAGTGCAGATTGGCAGTCGGGTGGTCGGCCACTCCAAGTCCAGACTGCTAGGGGGGAGAGGGCAGGGGGTGGGACCAGAGGCCTCGCTGGGGTGCTGATCTCACCAGGGGCTCCGCATGGGAGCTTCACTCCACCCTGGCTGCAATCCGACAGCAGCTGACCCCTTCCATCGCCCTCATCACTGTGCTCTGGGGGACCCCTTCCTGCCACCCTAGAAGTACTGGCTGGCGTCGAGGTTAGAGGAAGGAGCCGAGAACTCAGGCCAGTTCCCTCGTGCAGCCCCAATGCCTTTGCCCTAGCTGTTCCCTTTGTCTGGAGGGCCCGCACCTCCAGTCCACACACATGCACACGTGTACCCGTGCACACCTGCACGTATGCAGCCCACGCACAGGCATGCACACATACATGCACGTATTCGAGCGCACACATGTGCACGTGCACACACTCGTCTGGGCTCTGGTCTCGCCTCATTGCTTTCTAAACCTCCTCTTAGCTTCTTCCCAACACCTCCAAGGCCAAGTCCCACACGGTCATGTGACTTCCACAAAGCAGGTGTCCCAGAAAGACTCAAAAGAGGCATAAACAAATGGTCCTTACCACTGACCCCTGGTCCCCCACAGGCCTCATACACCCATGACAACACTCACGGCCCTCCCTCTGGTCCTCTTTCAACACGGACCACCTTGCACATTCGTCTTCCTCTGCCTCAAACGCCCTTCCCTTTTCCCCCCCTTGCAAACTCCTCCATCTCCTTCCACAGCCAGCTCCACGGCCCTTCTCAGGGAAGTCTTCCCGCTGCCTTCCCAACCAAGCCCGGGTGCCCCTGGCTGCACGCCTCAGGGGTCGCTCCTTTCCCTTCCACTGCGGGGCTCACCATGGCTGCATGGACGTTTCCTCTCTGCAGGGAGCCCCCCGCCGGGGTGGGGGCAGGCTGGGCACACCGCGGGGGCAGGCGGTGCCTGTCTGATTCTGGATAAGAACAAACACCTCGCACCAGGGCCCTGGGCTGGAATCTCTTCCGGTTACCTGCAGTGGCACTTTGATCACGTTACTTCATCTCTCGGAACCCCAGTGTCCCCATGTGTAGAATGGGGATGCTCTAGGTCAGGCTTCCAGAGGCAGAGCCCAGGGCAGGTGTGCCTATAAAGTTACTTATTGAGGGCTAAGAGGGCAGGGCGGGGAGGAAGGAGAAGCCAAGCAAGGATGTGGTTTCAGGGTCAGTCTAGCTCCCGCCTGACCCCTGGCCAACTCTGGAGTGTGAACCGAAGAACTTTCCACCAAAGGGTTTCTAGATGCCCCCTCCTCAGGGTCCCGGTTCCCTAAAGCCAGTCCTGGCCTGGCTGGGACAGCAGGTGCCTGGTAGTGACAATTCTCTCTCTCTCTCTCTCTCTCTCTCTCTCTCTCTCTCTCTCTCTCAATAGTTTGTCCTGCCAAGCAGCAAGGGAACTGAGCGGTTACACCCCGTATCTGCCAGTCACTGGCTTTGAGTGTTGCCCAGTGGGGCGGGGAGGGAGGTGGTACAGCCCAGGCCAGGGGAAGTTACTGTCAGGCAAGGGCAGTCCTTTGGGGGGAAATACAGCCCTCATCACCCACACCCACAGTAGATGGGGTGGAGGAGGGGTGCGGCAGAGGCGAGAGGGCGTGAGCTCCCAGTGTCTGCTGGGCAGGTAATAATAATCTCCAGCCGGCGGGGTTGTTGGGAGGCAAACATCCCCAATGGCACGGGCACTTGAGAAAAGCCCAGAACTTGTTAGCTATTATAACCAGGGGCGTTACTGTTTCCAAAGTAGCCCCAGCCCCTAGCACGGGGTACCAGGAAGGAAGGAAGGGAGGGAGGCATGGAGGGAAGGATATGACTGAGTCACAGGCTCTGGCCACTGTTCCTTTGGCTCTTTCCTCTTCCTGACTGTCCACGTTGGGAGAAGGGGAGCCCCGTGAGGCTGTGCGGTAAGGAGAGACGGGTGCTAACGACCCCCGGGCTTGTTGGGACCTGCCTCCTCATGTCTACCTGGGACCCACCCGCTGCCCTGCCCGTCCTGAGTAAGGGTCTAGGGGGGCCAGGCTGAGCAGGAGGGCCTGTGGGAGGCCAGGAGCCCTGTTCCCACGGCAGAACCCAAATCCTGCCCCTGGCTCCTAGGCGAGCGTGACAGAAGCGAGGACAGAGGAGGGTGACGGCGGACGGGCCCTGGAGAGAGAGGGGCAGCAGTGAGGAGGCAGCGAGCGCTAACCTCAGGGTCGGGGCGGAGGACGGGCCCTGGAGAGAGAGGGACAGAAGCGAGGACAGAAGAGGGTGACGGTGGACGGGCCCTGGAGAGAGAGGGACAGCAGTGAGGAGGCAGCGAGCGCTAACCTCAGGGTCTGACAGCGGATGGGCACTGGAGAAAGAGGGACAGCAGTGAGGAGGCAGTGAGCGCTAACCTCAGGGTCTGACGGAGGACAGGCACTGGAGAGAGAGGGACAGCAGTGAGGAGGCAGCGAGCGCTAACCTCAGGGTCTGACGGAGGACGGGCCCTGGAGAGAGAGGGACAGCAGTGAGGAGGCAGTGAGAGCTAACCTCAGGGTCTGACGGAGGACGGGCCCTGGAGAGAGAGGGACAGCAGTGAGGAGGCAGCGAGCTAACCTCAGGGTCTGACGGAGGACGGGCACTGGAGAGAGAGGGACAGCAGTGAGGAGGCAGCGAGCGCTAACCTCAGGGTCTGACGGAGGACGGGCCCTGGAGAGAGAGGGGACAGCAGTGAGGAGGCAGTGAGCGCTAACCTCAGGGTCTGACGGAGGACGGGCCCTGGAGAGAGAGGGGACAGCAGTGAGGAGGCAGCGAGCTAACCTCAGGGTCTGACAGAGGACGGGCACTGGAGAGAGAGGGACAGCAGTGAGGAGGCAGCGAGCGCTAACCTCAGGGTCTGACGGAGGACGGGCCCTGGAGAGAGAGGGACAGCAGTGAGGAGGCAGTGAGCGCTAACCTCAGGGTCTGACGGAGGACAGGCACTGGAGAGAGAGGGACAGCAGTGAGGAGGCAGCGAGCGCTAACCTCAGGGTCTGACGGAGGACGGGCCCTGGAGAGAGAGGGACAGCAGTGAGGAGGCAGTGAGCGCTAACCTCAGGGTCTGACGGAGGACGGGCACTGGAGAGAGAGGGACAGCAGTGAGGAGGCAGTGAGCGCTAACCTCAGGGTCTGACGGAGGACGGGCACTGGAGAGAGAGGGACAGCAGTGAGGAGGCAGTGAGCGCTAACCTCAGGGTCTGACGGAGGACGGGCACTGGAGAGAGAGGGACAGCAGTGAGGAGGCAGCGAGCGCTAACCTCAGGGTCTGACGGAGGACAGGCACTGGAGAGAGAGGGACAGCAGTGAGGAGGCAGCGAGCGCTAACCTCAGGGTCTGACGGAGGACGGGCCCTGGAGAGAGATGGACAGCAGTGAGGAGGCAGCGAGCTAACCTCAGGGTCTGACGGAGGACGGGCACTGGAGAGAGAGGGACAGCAGTGAGGAGGCAGTGCGCTAACCTCAGGGTCTGACGGAGGACGGGCACTGGAGAGAGAGGGACAGCAGTGAGGAGGCAGCGAGCTAACCTCAGGGTCTGACGGAGGACGGGCCCTGGAGAGAGAGGGGCAGCAGTGAGGAGGCAGTGCGCTAACCTCAGGGTCTGACGGAGGACGGGCCCTGGAGAGAGAGGGACAGCAGTGAGGAGGCAGCGAGCTAACCTCAGGGTCTGACGGAGGACGGGCCCTGGAGAGAGAGGGACAGCAGTGAGGAGGCAGCGAGCTAACCTCAGGGTCTGACGGAGGACGGGCACTGGAGAGAGAGGGACAGCAGTGAGGAGGCAGCGAGCTAACCTCAGGGTCTGACGGAGGACGGGCACTGGAGAGAGAGGGACAGCAGTGAGGAGGCAGCGAGCGCTAACCTCAGGGTCTGACGGAGGACGGGCCCTGGAGAGAGAGGGGACAGCAGTGAGGAGGCAGTGAGCGCTAACCTCAGGGTCTGACGGAGGACGGGCCCTGGAGAGAGAGGGGACAGCAGTGAGGAGGCAGCGAGCTAACCTCAGGGTCTGACAGAGGACGGGCACTGGAGAGAGAGGGACAGCAGTGAGGAGGCAGCGAGCGCTAACCTCAGGGTCTGACGGAGGACGGGCACTGGAGAGAGAGGGACAGCAGTGAGGAGGCAGTGAGCGCTAACCTCAGGGTCTGATGGAGGACAGGCACTGGAGAGAGAGGGGCAGCAGTGAGGAGGCAGCGAGCTAACCTCAGGGTCTGACGGAGGACGGGCACTGGAGAGAGAGGGACAGCAGTGAGGAGGCAGTGAGCGCTAACCTCAGGGTCTGACGGAGGACGGGCCCTGGAGAGAGAGGGACAGCAGTGAGGAGGCAGCGAGCTAACCTCAGGGTCTGACGGAGGACGGGCACTGGAGAGAGAGGGACAGCAGTGAGGAGGCAGCGAGCTAACCTCAGGGTCTGACGGAGGACGGGCACTGGAGAGAGAGGGACAGCAGTGAGGAGGCAGCGAGCTAACCTCAGGGTCTGATGGAGGACGGGCACTGGAGAGAGAGGGACAGAAGCGAGGACAGAAGAGGGTGACGGAGGACGGGCACTGGAGAGAGAGGGACAGCAGTGAGGAGGCAGTGAGCGCTAACCTCAGGGTCTGACGGAGGACGGGCACTGGAGAGAGAGGGGCAGCAGTGAGGAGGCAGTGAGCGCTAACCTCAGGGTCTGACGGAGGACGGGCACTGGAGAGAGAGGGGCAGCAGTGAGGAGGCAGCGAGCGGTAACCTCAGGGTCGGGGCGGAGGATGGGCCCTGGAGAGAGAGGGGCAGCAGTGAGGAGGCAGCGAGCGCTAACCTCAGGGTCGGGACGGATGTGGTTGGTTGGTGGGGATGATAAGAAAGTCACCCCAGGTCATGACAGCCACAATAGACATTTGGACAGAAATAGTTCCATAAAGGAAAAAGTGTTAGCGAGGTTGGTTTCTCAGGACCGAGGGGGGACCTGGGGTGGCCCTGAGCTCACAGAGGCCCTGAGGTCCTCCCGGAAGCCTCGGCACCGAGCGCTGTGCCGACAACAGAGACGCCAGGGCCTCCGCTTTCCCCGGGGGTCACCAATGGCAGCGTCAGGCTTTGCGGGGCACCTCAGTCTAGATGCAAATGGGAACAGCGAATCCTGGACGAATCCTGACTGTGGGGTCCATGCCAGGCCCACTTTATAGATGGGGACACTGAGGCCCTGAGAGCGGAAGGCCTTGCTGGCCTTCTCAGCAAATAAGAGGAAAGGGCAGAGCCAGACTGACCCAGCCGATGCAGACCCACCCACCCCAGAAATCACCCTCCCTTCACGGTGCCCCAAGGGGCGCACCTTCAGGGAGATGGCAGCAGCCACGGCCTCCCTCGCCCACAGAAGCTGACGGAGCAGGCGCGAGGGGCCACCGCACATTTCCAAGGCGGGTGATGGCGTAAGGGAGACGGTTCCTTTGAACACCATCATCTTTATTGTCCCTCAGGATGACAGCGTCCTGCGGGACTTGAACGCATGGTTGATGCAGAAGCCGAGGCTCCCGCAGCCAGGGGACCCGCCCAGGTCACCAGCTAGCGTCGCAGAGCCGGGAGCTGAACACCAGGGGACCCGCCCAAGTCACCAGCTAGCGTCGCAGAGCCGGGAGCTGAACAGACGTCTCCTCACCTCGACCCTGTCCCAGGGTGGAAGGCACTCTGGAGAGAGGCCGCCGGCCCTCAGGCCTGTGTCTGGGGGGTCCTTGTTCCAGAGCCAACAAGGCAGGTGGCCAGGTAGTGGCCTTGCCTCTGCCACTCGGCAGGGGCGGTTGGGCCCGGCACCCACAGGAAGTGACTGGTGGGGCGACATGATAAGGCTCCCACCCAGCCCAGCGCAGTCCTGGGCCTCCAGAGGTCTCTCCCTGGAAACTGCCTGGACAGTGGTCCCCAAACTCATCTGCACATTAGAATCTTCTTGGGAGGAGGGTGGTCTTCAAAAACTTCCAGTGGGCCACGCCTCGGACCCATTACAGCGCACCCTCTGAGCGTGGAACACACGCGTCAGTACTTGTGGGAGCTTCCCAGGTGGCTCTGAGGCAACGACAATCTTGCAAGGCCATGACACCCACCCGTCCACTCCCTGCGGGGAGAGGCTGGCTCTCTGCTCCCTCGCACCTGGTATCCTGCCTCTCGGGCAAACCAGAGCCAAGTGATTCCTGCTCTCGGAGAGAGAGGCTGGGGACAGGAAGGTCCCCGTCGTGGCCGTATTTAGATGAGCCTGTGATGGTGTCTCCCGAGGACTAACACTCATCCTTTCCCCCTCGCTGAGTTTGAAGTCCACCTCCGCCTCTGGCCTGTTCCTTGGCACCCTAGCCCCATCTCTGTGGCTCTGCCAACTCCTCGAACAAAGGTCCAGGCCCAGCACACCCACAGCCAACAGACAATGAAGCTAAAGGTGGGAAATCCCCTCTCTCTGTCTCCCACGCAGCTGACGGGGATCCCGGAGGCTTCTCCTGCCGGTTTTGAAGTTCAGGGGGGCAGGTAGGGGAAGAAGGCTCGAGATGTAAAGGAGAGAAGTTGGGTCCTGAAGTTCAGATTCACAGCCTGGAGTTTGGACTGCCCACTCTGAAGGGACAAACAGCGATCAGAATAGGGCTTGGCAGTGATCTCTAAAACTTCAAGTACACCCACTCGTTGACTCCACACACCGCTAGATAGAAAGCCATAGGGAGAGCCACACGGGGCTCGGGATCAGGAGATCCTGTCGCAGCGTTTGATCAACCCAGATGCCAGTAAAGTCTGGCGTAACCACACCACTGGGCGATGGGCATGAGGTCACTGACGGTGTTGGTACGGCTGGCTCCTCAAGATGTTGTTAGTGAAAAGGCAAACACGCCGTCTAATGATATGCACCAGATGATATCATTTGTCTTAGAAATACACGCACGCAAAAACCCAACACCATGTTTCTTCTCACAGGCCCGTACTAACATATAGCTTAGAGGGGAAGAGCGTGAATTTTGGAGCGAGGCTGTCTAGGTTTGGGACTAACTTTTCCACCGATGGCAGGCTGTGTGGCATCAGGTCAGTCACACAGCCTCTCTGGGCCTCAATATTCTCATATGTAACATGAGGATAGTAACAGCACTGACCTCACAAGGTTGTCGTGGGGTGTCTGTGACTTACTACATGTAACATGCTCAAAATAGGGCCTGGCGGTTAGTAAGCCCAATATAAGTATTATGTTCGTTATGTGAAGGCTTAAAGTTCTGGAAGGTGACACACCGAACTGGTTGCCACAGGCTGGGAAGGACAGGCCCAGGGCGGGGAGCCATGAGTGATGGGGATTTTGACCTGATGTATAAGGTGCTTAGCTTTTTGCAAGGAGGATTTAGTCATGGATTTCTTCTGTGGTTTAAAAGGAATATATATATATATTTTTTTTTTCTGAAGTTGGAAACGGGGAGGCAGTCAGACAGACTCCCTCATGTGCCTGACCGGGATCCACCCAGCATGCCCACCAGGGGGCGATGCTCTGCCCATCTGGGCCATTGCTGTGTTGCAACCAGGGCCATTCTAGTGCCTGAGGCAGAGGCCATAGAGCCATCCTCAGCGCCTGGGCCAACTTTGCTCCAGTGGAGCCTTAGCTGCGGGAGGGGAAGAGAGAGACAGAGAGAAAGGAGAGGGGGAGGGGTGGAGAAGCAGATTGGCGCTTCTCCTGTGTGCCCTGGCCAGGAATTGAACCCGGGACTCCTGCACGCCAGGCCGATGCTCTACCACTGAGCCAACCAGCCAGGGCCAAAAGGAATATTTTTTTTAAGTGAAAGAAGACAGAAGATCAGTGGCCAGAAGGCTGGGCCCTCTGAAGCTTAGACGAGGGATTTTGATTTTGTGTCTGGAGGGGGTCACCTGAACCTCTCCTCCCATGCCAGCCGCAGTGCCCAGACACATGAAATGCGGACAGAAGAAAGGCTTAGGGAGGAGGGGCCGGGGGTCTGGTAGGTCGGAGCCTCGGCTCTGAGCCCCACTGCCCCAAACTGACTTGCTGGGTGACACCAGGCAAGTCCCTGGCCTCTCTGAGTCATGGTTCACTTGTATGTCAAGCAAGCCTATCTCACAGGGGTCTGAGGAGCTGATAAATGAGCCCTGGGGGTCAGGAGGCTTGGGTACAAATCCCGGTTCAACATTCAATGCTGTGCAACCTAGAGCAAGTTTCTTAACTTCTCTTTACCACAGTCTCCTCATTTGCAAATGGCAGTGGCGGTTTTGCATCCATTTCACAGGGTCCCTGTGGGAATTGGAGACGTTAATACATTCAGAGTACACAGCACCATGCAGGGACGTGGCTGGTTTGCAGTGGGTGCTGGTGAGTCCTCACATGTCGCATTATTAGCACGGGCCAGGCGTCATGCAGCAGCATTCCACCTGCATTTCCTCGGTGGAGCCCCAATAACCTTCCTTCCTTCCTTCCTTCCTTCCTTCCTTCCTTCCTTCCTTCCTTCCTTCCCTCCCTCCTTCCTTCCTGCCTTTCTTTCTTTCTTTCGTGAGAAGAGGGGAGGCAGAGACAGACTCCCGCATGCTCCCCAACAGTGATCCACCGAGCAAGCCCATTAGGGGGCGATGCTCTGCCCATCTGGGTTGTTGCTTCATTGCTCAGCAACAGAATTCTTAGTGTCTGAGGCAGAGGTAATGGAGCCATTCTCAGCACCTGGGGCCAACTCTCTCCAATGGAGACATGGTTGCAGGAGAGGGAGGGGGAGAGAGAGAGAGAGAGAAGCGACTGGGAATCTAAACCGGGACATCCTCATGCCAGGCTGATGGTCTACCACTGAGCCAACCCGCCAGGGCCCCCAATGACCTTTCAAGGCAGATGCTTCCCCTATTTTACAGAAGAATCAATGAACTCTGAGAAGTCAAGAAGTAAAGCATAGATTTACAACCTAGGCTGAATCCAGAGGCTCTATTCTAATCGAAGCTCTGCACGACTGTCAACAAATGGTCTTCCTTCCAAAGTAAATGATGGTCTCCATAGACCTGCCTTATCATGTTTCTGCTTATAAAACATCCCCTTGGCTCACCTGGAAAGTTCTGAACATTGCAGAAATGCATGACATGAAGTTTTCCCACAATCTCTCACCCTTTAGAGAGAGGTGTATAATTTCCAAGATTTCTTACCCATATCTGAGCATATTTTTGCCTTCTCTGAGAATCAGAATATCATTTTCTAGAAGCCATTTCACTTTTAATTGTTATCTTCTAAGGTATCACTCACCATGACAGGCGGGTAACTCCAAAGAGAAACCCAAGGGAAACAAAAGCTGAGCGGGAACTGGGCATTGTTGCCTGTGCAGGACTCCCACCAGAGGCCTGGCCAGAGACCAAGAGTGTGGGAGGCAGTATAGACGTTAACAGTTTCTCCTTGACTAGCCAGGAACGATTACACAGAACGGAAAAGGGGACAGTGCACAGACTCCATGGTTCAATGTCAGTGAGCGTTCTGTCCACAAGACTCCCGAGAAACACACGAAACAGCAAGCTGTTTCTCTCGTCTAACAAGATGCCGTCATGGAACCCCAATGCCTCAGAGTACCAGTTCCCCAGGGTTTGAATGTTCCCTCCATTTCCCCATGAGGGGCAGAAGGAATGGCCAGGGCGAGGGGCTGATGGGGGTTTGGGGTGTGGTGCTGGGACAGGCTCCATCTCTTCCCCCAGGAGACGGATGATGGGGAATCGGGGTGCTTCCCAGTTGCCCACAGCCTCTCCACCTGGACAGTCTTCTAAGAGGTTTATTTAACAACACAGTCTCAAACTGTTTAAAAATAAATGTCCAGGAGAGGATTCTGGGAAGACGGAGGAGTAGAAAGTATCAGCAATCTACCTCCCCGCCTTAGACAATAATGTCATTGGCAGAATCTCTCTGGCATAACTTGTTTTAGAACTCCAGTCTGCTGAAGGCTTGCAACTTCCAGGGGAAGACTTGGACTGTAAACTGAGATTAATTTCAGCCATTTCAATTCTTAGTACAGAGGCAGTTACCCATCCCCCACCCCTGAGCCACGTGGCAGGCAGCTGTGCAAGTGTCCTCAGAGCGGCTTGCACAAAGGATCCTGGCCTCTGAGCGGTGGAGACTTGTGCTCTGATTGCTGCTTGCTGCTTGCTGCTTCTGATCTTGGAGGTGAAGACAAAGACTCAGGATGTTATTGTTTTTGCTCCTCCCTGTGTTGTGGTAAGCCCCGCCCCCTCCAGCTAAGGTAATTTTCAGAAAATTTAAAGGGCCTGCCCTCTTCTTCATTTTTTACTTTTTCCCTTTCAGGAGCCAGATATGAAAGATTATGACACTCAAAACCAACTACACATCCGGGGAAAATTAGCACGTGACTGCACGTACCCAGGGAAAGGCTCGGAAAAGACATAAGAAGTCATTCAATTTATGTGAGCTCCAGCAGACATGTTCAGAGTGTGTCTCCCAACAACCGCAGCATACACATTCTTCTCAAGTGCATCTGGGACATTTTCTAAGACAGACCAAATGTTAGGCCACAAAGTAAGTCTCAGTAGATTTTTAAAAGACTGATATCATACAGAGTATCTTCTCTGGCCACAATGGGATAAAGTTAGAAATCAGTGTCATAAAGAAAACTGGAAAATTCACAGGATTGTAGAAATTAAAGAACACACTTTTAAACAACCAATAGATCAAAGAGAAAATCACAAGAAAAGTTAGAAAATACTTCGAAATGAATGAAAACAGAAAAAAAATTGTACCCAAACTTACAGCACACAATGAAAGCAATGCTGAAGGAAAGATATATACCATATCTATAAATGTTTACATTAAAATAAACAAATAACACTCTAACATGAAAACTTAAGGAACTTTAGAAAAGAAGAACAAACTAAACCCAAAGCTAACAGAAGGAAACGAAATAAAGATTGGAGATAAATGAAATGGAGAATATAAAAAATAGAGAAAAATCAATGAACCCAGAAGTTGGTTCTTCAAAACATCAACAAAACCGACAAATCTTTAGCTAGATGAACGAAGAGAAAAGAGAGAAAACTTAAATTACTAAAATCAAAAATGAAAGTGGGGACATTACTATTGACTCAACAGAAATAAAAAGGATTACAAGAGTACAATGAACAACTGTTAAGCCAAGAACTCGAATAACCTAGAGATGAAATGGACCAAACCCTAGCAACACAAAACCTACCAACAGTAGATCACAAAGAAGCAAATCTCAATAGCCCCTTAACTAGTTAAGGAGATGAATCAGCAATGTAAAAAACTCCCAACAAAGAAAAGCCCAACACCTGATGGATTCACTGGTAAATTCTACCAAGCACTTAACACAGAACTAATACCAATCCTTCTAAATTTTTTTCCAAAATGGAAGAGGAGGAACACTTCTTAACTCACTCTAGGAGGCCAGCATTACCCTATCCCAAAGCCAAAGACACTACAAGAAAAGAAAACTACAGACCAATATCCTTTATGATCGTTGATGAAAAAATCCTCAACAAAATATTAGTAAAATGAAACCAGCAGCCTATTACAAAAATTATATACCATCACCAAGTGGGATTTGTTCCTGGAATGCAAAGATGGTTCAACATGAAAGCTGGTCAATGTAATATATCACATCAATAAAGCGGAGGGAAAATACTACATGATCATCTCAACTGATGCAGAAACAATTGATAGATCTGACAAGTCAACATATAATATAAATACTTTGGTTATAAAAAACATTCAACAAACTAGAAATAGAAGTGAACTACTTCCACATAAGAAAAGCCTTATATGGAAAACCCACAGCAAACAAACTCAATGGAGAAAGACTGAAAGTTTCCCCCAAAGATTGGTCACAGGCAGGGATGCCTGCTTTCACCACTGCTACTCAACACAGTACTGGAAGTTCTAGCCAGAATCCGTAGGCAAGAAAAAGAAATAAAAGACATCCAAATTGGAAAGAGAAAAGTCAAATTATCTATTTGCAGATTATATGAAACCCTAAAAATGACACACACAAAAATTGTGAACTGAACTGATAAATGAATTCACCAAAGTAACAGGATACTCATTCAAAAGAGTGTGGTATTGGCATAAAAGCATAAAAACAGATCTATAGATCAATGGAATAGAACAGAGAGCCCAGAAATAAACCCTCACATATATAGTCAAATGATTTTTGGAAGGGTGTCAAGACCATTCCATGGGAAAAGGACAGTCTTTTTAACAAATGGTATTGGGACAACTGGATGTCCATGTGCAAAAGAATAAAGTTGGACCCTAGTACCATACACAAAAAATAACTCAAAATGGATCAAGAACCTAACTGTAATACACAAATCAATAAAACTCTTAGATGCAAACACAGAAGGAAGCTCATAACACTGGATCTGGCAACGATTTCTTAGAGATGATACCAAGGCACAGACAACAACAAAAATAGGCTAATCAGACTTCACAAAAGCTTAAAAATTTGTACATCCAAAGACATTATTTACAGAGTAAAAAGGCAACCCACAGAATGGGAGGAAATATTTCATAACTGAGAAGGGATTAGCATGCAGAATATATAGAGAACTCCTAATAGTCAACAATAAAGATACAATCAGTCCAATTCAAAAATGGGCAAAGGACCTCAACAGACATTTCTCCAAAGAAGGTATATGAATGGTCAATAAATACAAAGAAAGATGCTCAACGTCACTAATTAGAAAAATATGAATCAAAACTACAATGAGGTTTCAGCTTACACTCATTAGCATGGCTTCTATTAATCCCAGAAAACAATTGTTGGTGAGGGTGTGGAGAAATTGAAACCCTTGTGCACTGCTGATGGGAATGTAAAATGCTACAGCTGCTATGAAAAACAGTACGGAGTTTCCTCAGATAATTAAAAATAGAATTACGATATGACCCAGCAATTCTGCTGCTGGGTAAATGCCCCCAAAGAACTGAAAGCAGGCCCTGGCCGGTTGGCTCAGCGGTAGAGCATCGGCCTGGCGTGCAGAGGTCCCAGATTCGATTCCCGGCCAGGGCACACAGGAGAAGCACCCATCTGCTTCTCCACCCCTCCCCCTCTCCTTCCTCTCTGTCTCTCTCTTCCCCTCCCGCAGCCGAGGCTCCATTGGAGCAAAGATGGCCCGGGCGCTGGGGATGGCTCCTTGGCCTCTGCCCCAGGTGCTAGAGTGGCTCTGGTCATGACAGAGCGACGCCCCTGAGGGGCAGAGCATCGCCCCCTGGTGGGCAGAGCGTTGCCCCCTGGTGGGTGTGCCGGGTGGATCCCGGTCGGGCGCATGTGGGAGTCTGTCTGACTGTCTATCCCCGTTTCCAGCTTCAGAAAAATACAAAAAACAAAAACAAAACTGAAAGCAGGGTCTTGAAGAGATCATGCATGCTTACAGCAGCATTGTTCACAACAGGTAAAGCATGGAAGCCAGGCCAGAGTGCATCAATAACAATGGACAAAGCAAAGTGTGATATTACACACCATGGACTGTTACCCAGCCTTTAAAGGGAAGAAAAGTCCACATGATCAGCGGTGGCACTGTGAATAGAGCATTGAGCTGGGATGCTGAGGCCCCGGTTTGAAACACTGAGGTTGTTGGCTTTAGCGTGGGCTCGTTTGGCTTGAGTGCAGGGTCACCAGCTTGAGAATGAGATCACAGATGTGACCCCATGGTCATTGGCTTGAGCCCAAAGGTCGCTGACTTGAAGCCCAAGGTCGCTGGCTTGAGCAAGAGGTCACTGGTTCAGCTGGAGCCCCCAGGCCAAGGCACATATGAAAAGCAATCGATGAACAACTAAAGGACTGCAACTATGAGTTGATGCTTCTCATCTCTCTCTCCCTTCCTGTCTCTCTCTCTCTCTCAAAAATGAAAAAAAAAAAAAAAAAAAAGAAAATTCTACATATGCTACAACATGGATGAACCTTGAAGACATTATGCTAAATAAAATAAGCCAGTCACAAGAAGACAAATAATGTATGGTTGTGCTTATATGAGGAACTTATTAGCATAGTCAAATTCATAGAAACAGGAAGTAGAGTGGTGGTTACCAGGGTCTGAGAGAGCGGGAAACGGGGAATGATTAATTAATGGGCATAGAGTTTCAGTTTTACAAGATGAAGAGTTATGGGGCTGGATGGTGGTGATGGCTTCACAGCATGTGGACATACTTAATACCACTGATTTATACACTTAAAAATGGTCAGGATGTACACTTTATGATATGTGTATTTTACAATAAAAGAATAAAAATAACATCCATCATCCATCTATCCCTTTAGAAATCCACTTGGAGAAACTAGCCGAAGGGAAGAATCCAGAATGCAAGCAAGCCAAGTGCTAGCTACTAGGTTGGTCACCACATTGGTCTGGGGACAGCCCTCCCCTCAGGAGAGGGGGTGGGAGGTGGCAATGGTGCCCTCTCCTCTGACAGGTCCAGCCCTTCTCAGCGCACGGAAAAGACTCACTCACAGGAAGCGCTGTGAGCACAGCTGACCCTAAGCAACTGGTCCTCACCTTCCTCCCCTCCGGCCTCCCTCCCTCCCCCACTCCTCTCCTCCTCCCTTCCTTCCACTCTTCCCCCCTCTCCTCTTTTTTCCCTCCATTGCCTCTGTCCGGTTCCTTCTCTTCCAGACACCATCACGGTTCAGGGCTGCCCCGCCCCACACCCCTCCATTGTCCCGAGTGCCCCTTTCAGAGAAGACCACGCCTGACCTCTCCTTTCCTCACTGTAGGCACCGCCGCCTGCTGTCCTTGTTAATCAGCTGTGCCTATGAGCCTATCAGCTCCTCAGGGCGGGGACCTTGCTGGGTGCCCAGCTACAGCCAGCGCCTGTCACAGGGCCTGACATTTTGTAGAAACTGAGCAGAGGTGCGGAGCAGGATAATGGTGGCCGGGCAGAGCCCGGCCAGAGTCTGTGTCATCAGTACCCACTTCACACAGAGAAGGGGGCATCCCCAGACCAAAAATGCCCCCTGGCCATCCTCCCCCCAAGAAGTTTCTGGGGGTCTTCTCTTTCTGTGGCCTCTTTCTCCACTTCTCTTTCGCCTCCCTTCCTTTTAGGAGCAAATATGGCCCCGCCACCCCGGGGCACACGCTCAGTGCAGAGTCTGCCCTTTCCTGGACAGGGCACGTCCTGGACCCCGCTGACCACTTTGCACCCAGGCCACACCCACCCCGATCCTATCAAGGTATTTTCCAAAAAATACTTCCTTCCCTGAGAGGAATTTCCGTGGCAGGGAAGTAAAATGTCATATCTTATTTTTTATATAAAATAGCAAACAGTCCATGCAGGTATAGTAGGGAAAAACAAGACCCTATCTAAATATTTGGCAAAGATGGAGGTGGTTCAGCCAATTCTACAGACAACAACGCAGACACTTCCAATGGCAATTTACTTATAACACAGACAAAGAGCTAAGTTCCTTAATAGTACGGTGTTTTCACAACTCAGTTGGAAAAAGACCAACAACCCAATGGAAAAGTGGGCAAAGGATATGAACAGTTTATGGAAAAGGAACTACAAATAACTCTTTCATATTTTAAAAGGTGCTCCAACATCATTTATGATAAGAGAAACGGGGGAAGAAAGGGTATCATTATTCATTGCCCAGTCTGAAAATATGGAAGAGTTTGATAACACAAAAGGTTTGTTGAGAAGGGTGCGGGAGTAAAAATGACTACGACGCGTAAGGAAACCCATTTGCTATATTTATCAAAGTTCAAAGTACATATTCCCCTTGATCTTGTAAATCTACTCCTTTATATTTTCCTTAAAGACTTATTCTCACATATGTAAAAAAAATAATGCTTGGACAAGGGTATTCTTTACAGCACTGTTTAAAATAGAAAGAGGCAGGAAACAACCTAAATATACAACAATAATTAAGTAAATTAAGGACCAATCTTACAGTGAAATACTATGTTGCTATTAAAAAGAAAAAGAGGCTGACCTGTGGTGGCACAATTCATAAAGCGTCGACCTAGAATACTGAGGTTGCCAGTTCGAATCCCCAGGCTCGCCCAGTCAAGGCACATATGAAAGAGAAGTAACTACTATAAGTGGAGACCTTCTGCTTCTCCCCTCCTTCGCTCTCTCTCTCTCTCCTCTCTCTAAAGTCAATAAGATCTTTAAAATATTTTTATAATCACTATTTGTGCACATGAAACTACTAGTGTATATCAACGGTAATTGAGAAGTATTTTTCAATTACAGCTTGATATACTTAAAGGCTATAGAAATGTTCACCAAACCCTATGTACTCTGGTTGATCAATGTCATCCCATTAAATTTAATTTCAAAATTAAAAAAAAATTTTAAAAAAGAAAAAAGGCTGATTTTATTTTGATGTGGAGAGAGTTCCAAATTTCATCAAATTTTAAAAAAGGATAAAAACAGTATACAGGGGGTGCTTGGGTTAGAACAGTTTTGACATATGACATTTCAAGTTTACGGTGCTCACGCCCATGAAAACTTATATTGAGACGTGAGTGTTTCGGCTTACGCTGTTAGCATCATACTTTTTTTTTTAGCATCATACTTATTTTACACTCACTTTTGTCATTTTTTCTGTTACTACAGTACAGTGTATGGTACAATATATTTATATCCTTTTCTTTTTTCTGTGGCTTAGTTGTGTTTTTATGTTCTAATCTAAAGTATGATTTTACAACTGTTAGGACAGGTAAGTAAGTGACTTAGGCTAGGGTGTGTTTCAACTTACACCAAATTTCGGGTTACATCACTGTCATAGGAACAGAACTGTGTCGTAACCCAGGGACCCCTGGTTTACAATCTACTACCATTTGTGAGAACAGGGGATTGTGCCAACTTTACTCAGCTCTCCAGGACCCAGGAGACCACGTGGCTTACACACTTGTGCTTATTTTCTGGGTAACGAATCCCACACATAACCCAGTACTGGCCTGCCTCGCCACTCCCGCCTGCCTCGCCACTCCCGCCTGCCTCTGAGAGCGGTGGATGGCAGAGACACGTTCTCCAGGGTGGTCTGAGGGACCCGAGAGGCACCCACAGCCCAACTGACCCATTCTTCAGCTGTTTTTTCTTCTCAAAGCGTCTGGGTGGGTGTTTTCCTTTGTAGAAAAAAAAAGACCCACATACTAAATCTGACACGCTTAGGGGAGGCCCACATGGTGGGCTTTACAAACTCAAAGGCCAGAAGTAACCGCATAGAATGGTCTGAACATAAAAATTCCGAACTGAGAGTCAGTTGTCACATCCTAGGCCTGTCTGCTTCCTTGACAAAGTTCAATTGTTACCTTAAGTCTATTGTCCTTTTTTTTTTTTTTTTTTTTTTTTAAAGATTTTTTTTTTTTTACTTTATTTATTTATTTATTTTTAGAGAGGAGAGAGACAGAGAGGGAGAGAGAGGAGAGAGAGACAGAGAGAGAGAAGGGGGGAGGAGCTGGAAGCATCAACTCCCATATGTGCCTTGACCAGGCAAGCCCAGGGTTTTGAACCGGCGACCTCAGCATTTCCAGGTCGACTCTTTATCCACTGCGCCACCACAGGTCAGGCCCTATTGTCCTTTTTTTCATTGTCCTTCTGCATCTAAGACAACATACCTTTGAAATGTCAGAGTCACGCCCTTCTCCAGATGCCTCAGGGCACATGGCCCGGAGCAGGGGACCCCAGAAGCCCTTACTGTTACCCTGCTCCCCGGAATACCATCCGTAAGTGCTGTACTTGTCAACTGTTAACTCTGTAAAAGAAGTATGTGTCTGTTCTACTCTTTATCCAGTCCCAGGGATCTCCCCCTCTACTCTCTCCCGGCTCCTCCCTCCACCACCAATGGGTTTCCCGTAATCCTCCTGACGTCCCCTCCTCCGGTTCCAGCATATAAAATAAGCTGCAAAACCGCCACTCTCCGGAGCATTTCCTCAGTTTGTTGAGATTTTTTGCTCCTGGCAACTGTTGTCAGTCTGGCTCAAATAAACTCATAAAAACTCATACAGGTCTGGACGTTTCTTACGTCAACACCTTGCACGCCGATTTCAGCCAAGATCAACTTTGGACTTCTAGCCAACACTCAAAATAGAAATCAGGTAAAGGCCATCCTCCGGACACCTACAAGAAGATTTTACAAGGTGTCTGCTCTCGTGTGAATTTGCTTGGTCAGTAGGACAACTCTGTGCAGAAGGCAGGGGAGAGATTCTGGGAGGGTGTCCTAGCTTTGTGACAGCCGTAACAAAAGAACCTGGGTGGATGAAAATGACAGAAATTTCTTCGCTCAGGTCTTGGCGGCCAGAAACCTGAAATCGGGGTCCCTGTTCCCTCTGACTACCAGCAGAGAACCCTCCCTTGCGTCTTCCAGCTTCTGGGGGTGCCAGCAATGCTTGGAGTTCCTTGGTTTATAGACACATTTTTCCCAGTCCCTGCCCCTACTGTCACATGACATACTCCCTGTGTGTCTCTATCTTTATAGTCATCTCTTCTCTTTTAAGGACTCCGGCCAGACTGAATTAAGGGCCCATCTATCTACGCCAGCCATGATCTCGTCTTAATTCAGTACATCGGCTCCAACCCTATTTCCAAATAAAGTCACAGTCTGAGGTTCCGGGGTGTTAGGGCTTTAACACACCTTCTCGGGGACACAATTTTAATCCACAACAGAAGGGGAAAACATACTAAGAAGTTTTGCTGAATTCTCCTCAGAGGTGAGGGGGGATGTGTGTCGGGGTGTGAGGAGACTGACTTGGTCCTGCACATACATAGCCAGTTCTCTCTGCACCTGGCGGGAGAACAGGCTCAGCAGATTGTGAAACTTACGAAGAACTTTCCCTTTTGCTTGTCTGCCTTCAACAAAGAGCCACTGTGCTCTCATGCTACTTAAGGTTGACCATACACTGCGTGTACACCTCATCCTGATCTCATCCAACCCATGAAACATGCTTTGAAGGACATATTATCATCCCCATTTCACAGATGAGAAAGTGAGGTTCTAAGAGATGAACTACAGGCATACCCTGTCTTAATGTGCTTCATTTTTTTTTTTTTATCGCGTGTCATCAACATTGACACCCTCCACCAGCAAAAAGATTACGACTTCCTGAGGGCTCACATGATGGTTAGCAATTTTAGCAATCAACTATTTTTTTAATTAAGGTATGTACATTGTTTCTTAAGACATAATACTATTGCGCCTGACCTATAGTGGTGCAGAGGATAAAGCGCTAACCTGGAACACGGAGGTTTCCAATTCAAAACCATGGGCTTGCCTGGTCAAGGCACCTACGAGAAACAATCAGTGAACAACTAAAGGGAAGCAACTTTGAGTTGATACTTCTCTCCCCCCTCCCCCCTCTCTAAAAAATCAATAAATAAAATATTTTTTAAAAAGACAATAGTATTGCACATTTAATAGACTACGGTAGAGTAAATAAAACTTTTATATGCACTGGGAAAACACAAAAAAAATGCACATGACTTGCTTTACTGAGACATTTACTTTATTGCCGTGGTCCAGAACCAGACCACAATATCTCTGAGGCATGCCTGGGATTAGTCCGTGGTCACCTAGCAAATACAAAGGGACAAGAGCCCCGGTCTATCTGCCTACCATGCCAGGTGCAAATCAAGCTTGTGCCATGTTTGGTGATGGGGCGGGTGGGCATAATCACTGACCAGGGGCACTGTAGTCCAGGAAGGGTTGGGGAAGGCAGGTTGGATGGGGGACCTGGGTGGACCTTGCTGTCATCAGCTTTACCTCCCTTCTGTTCCCCAGCGGGAGACCAAGCCCAGTGCTTTTCTGGGCTGACTGCTTCTCAGAGAGAAGGGATGAGGTTCTAGGTAGTGGTGTGGGGTATACACCATCTCTTGCTATACCCAGGTTTTTGAGACTGAAAACTACTGGTTTTCAAACAGCTTTTTAAGACTATAGAGCCCCCAACCATTCAAAGGGAAACATAAGAACCCCAACTTTTTATTTATTTCTTTTGGGGCAAGAAGAGAGAGAGAGAGAGACAGGAACACTGAGCTGCTCCTGTACGTGCCCTGACCCAGGGATCAAACAGGCAGCCTCCATGTTCCGGAACGACACCGCAGCTGGCTGAGCTATCTGCCAGGGCTTAATTGATTGAATGATTTTTAGACAGAGAGAGGAAGGGAGAGAGAGGGGAGGGGGAAGGGAAGCATTCCTTTGTTGTTCCACTCAGTTCTGCATTCATTGGTGACTTCTCATGTGTGCCCTGACCATGGATCGAACCTGAAACCTTGTTGTTTGGGACGATGCTCTCAACCGACTGAGCTAACCGGCCAGGGCAAGAATCCCAACTTCCAAAATGGGTGCAGATGCTGCTCAAGGTAGGGGACCTCTCCCGCACCTCCCTAAATGGCCACCCCAGCAAATTCCAGGACCTGCCTTCCTCAAAGAGAAAACTGGCTAAACACGAAACAAAAATGCAAAAAGCGAGTTACAAAATGATGCCCACACATTCACCTACGACTTATGAGGTTCGGGTGTTTAGAAATAGCCTGGAGAGTTGGACTTTAAGGAATTATTGTTAGAATGTTTTAAAGTATGCTGATGGCGCTGTAGTTTTGTTTCTAAAAAGACTCCTTATCCTTCAGCACCTTCTGAAATATTTTGGTTGAGAGGCTGTGATGTCTGTCTGCCATCTGTTTAGAAGTGAAACACGGTGGTCCTGGCTTGGTGACCGTTGAAGAGTCCTGGGGATTAGCGTGTGGTTTCCTTCCACTTTTACATATGTTTGGAATTATCCATAATAAATAAAAGCCTTTTGGGGTTAAAAAAAGAGTCTGCATTGTGCATAATGAGCAGTGAGACTTCTGCAATTCTTTAAAAAGCAATTAAAAGTTGAAGCTCCAGGAGGTGACAGGAGCTTTGGAGGCTAGGGAGGCATGGAGGGAGGAGAGTGGGGAGGGGAGTGCAGCCGGGGCTTGCCGGCCCTCAACCCAGGTGCCCTCAACCGCTGTCCTCTGCGGCTGGCAACTCATCCCCCAAACACCGCAGGATAGCAGGCTGCGCGCTGCCCCGGCCACAGGTGCCCCATCTGCCCACCCGATCATTAGTCCCGTCCACCCCGCCATCCACCGGTCATCCCCCCTGGTCATCCACCAGCCATCCCCCCACCCCATGGCCCCGGGACCACTCCAGAGACCCCGGGCATCCCCTCCTCCCCCTGGAGAGGAGACCCCGGGCATCCCCTCCTCCCCCTGGTCTCCCCTTCTCCCCTCTGTTTGGTTTTGGGCATTCGCACCCTGCCTCTTCCCGAGCCGCTCATCCCCGCAGCCCCGCAGCCCCGCAGTCCCCGGCGCGCTGGGCACTTACCCACTGCGCTCTTCACACCGCCGCGCTCTGCACGAAACTGAAAGTAGGCGCCGCTACTGCCCAGCCGGTGCTCAGCGCTCAGCGCTGGGCGCTGTCTGCCGTTGCTGGGAAATCACGTGGATTCTAGGTGCCAGTTCGGGCGCGGGCAGGCGCGGGCTGGGCCGGTGCCAGAGCCTCGTAGCCTCCCGGTGTCTGGCAACTTTTGCAGGACCCAGACACAGACCGAAAGGACGCGGTGGCGGTGCGCAGGCCCCTTGCATGGATGCGAAACTGAGGCAATGGGGTAAGGGGTCGGCTCCCCCGGGCGCGCATGCGGGAGGGCTCAGCGCGCCGAGGGAGGACCCGGGTCTGAGTTAACTCTCCCTGCCTCCTTGGAGACTAAGAGCGATGGGACGGGATGGGAAAGTGGAAACTCTGGCTGTGCAGGAGGAGGAGACCCAGGGGTCCTGTGTCCTGTCCTGAGGTGCTCTCTGGAGGGGACAATCATGGGTCTCATTAACTGAGCCCTTGCCCTCTGACAGGGACTAAATAGTATCTACCCATTGGTCTCATCTAATCCTCAAAATAACCCTAAGCATGCAGGTACAAGTATTACCCCATTTTGCAGATGAGCAAACAGGCTCCCTGAGGAGGAGAGAGGTGAAGGAACTTGACCAAGTCACACAAGGGACACAGGCAGAGATGAGGAAGAGCTGGGACCAAGGGGACTGGAAGGGAAAGAAAGGAGGTGTGAGGCCACCCCCCAGGAGGGGGGTGTCAGTAAATCCTGAGCGGCCACCAGTCCAAATACCCTTTCAAAGCTTTACAACAACCTCCCCGGCTGTTTGCGTCTGTATTAGGACAGGGGCTCCCCTCCTCCTGCAGAGGACATGTGCATCCCGGGGACCAGTCTGCCTGTCAGGGGGGCCTTCCGTCACCTCCCTGTGACATCCCGAAGTGGAGCGGCTTCCACACCCAGATCACTGCCGCCCCCCTGCCTCCCAGGCCAGTGTGTGTGGGTGTGAGTACCCAGATCACTGCCGCCCCCCTGCCTCCCAGGCCAGGTGTGTGTGGGTGTGAGTACCCAGATCACTGCCGTCCCCCTGCCTCCCAGGCCAGGTGTGTGTGGGTGTGAGTACCCAGATCACTGCCGCCCCCCTGCCTCCCAGGCCAGGTGTGTGTGGGTGTGAGTACCCAGATCACTGCCGCCCCCCTGCCTCCCAGGCCAGGTGTGTGTGGGTGTGAGTACCCAGATCACTGCCGCCCCCCTGCCTCCCAGGCCAGGTGTGTGTGGGTGTGAGTACCCAGATCACTGCCGCCCCCCTGCCTCCCAGGCCAGTGTGTGTGGGTGTGAGTACCCAGATCACTGCCGCCCCCCTGCCTCCCAGGCCAGTGTGTGTGGGTGTGAGTTCCAGGTAGCGGCCATGAGCACAGCCCTCAGCGTCAGACACCCTGGCCTCAAGCACTGCTCTCCAACATCCTAGACAGATGTCCGCACTTCTCCGAGCCTCCGGTTTGCCGTTGTAGGAAAACAAACCCTCCCTGCAGAGAGCTGGTGAGAATCTGAAGACCTAAGCTGGGGGCTGAGGCAGCCTGTACCTGAAGCCCCTGAGCTGACCTTATATTTTGGTCCCCGTCTGAAGGTCCCCCCTCATGGGGTGCAAACTGTTTCCTTCCTAGAACCAGTGTGGATACCCAGAAATGGGTGACAGAAAGGACGGGGAAGGGCGTGGATTTTGCAGCTGAGTGTCCGTGCGTCATTTCCAGCTCCACCACCATTGCTAGCTGCGTGACCTCAGACCAACGCCCTGACTGCCCCTCCCCGGGGGTGCTAAGTGGGATGTTCCCAGTTTCCCCAGGCCCCTGCAGGACATGGCGGGGAGTGGATGAGAAGGTGAATGTGGGCTGTCCCTGTGCATGGGAGTGATGATGCCCCAAGGTCAGGATGTGCACTTCAGTTCAGCTCAAGTCCACTAAACACCTACTATGCGATTGGCCTTCCACCAGGTCCCAGGAGAGCCTGGCCTGCTCCCTGTTCAGGCTGGGAGAGCAGATGGACCACAATCCAGGGGGAAAATACCAATTTTTAGAGGCCTTGGATTTTGAACAGCCTCTGGAGGAGGACAGAAGAAAAGTCATTGTCCTATTGGGCAGATGAGGCAGCTGAGATCCAGACAGGTCAAGTGAGTTGCCGAAAGTCACACAGCAATCAGGAGCAGAGCTGGGTTTGAACTTAGTTCCCTATCTACCCTAGAGGTACAGGTCTGCTGAGACATTATCCCTGAAGGGCTCTGGGAGAGCTGCCTTCCCAAACTCTCCCTGTCCTCAGCCTGGCTTGTAGTCTAAGAGTCCACCATTAGCACACTGTTCCTTTTGCTGAAGGTGTGCAAGCTCCTTTGTCAGTCATTTACACTTGAGTATAAACAAGCTAATAAGCTTTTTGGGTTGGAGATCAGAGAGAATCTTGAGTGTTTGGACTTTGGGGTAGGAAATGTGAGATTTGAGAGTCAGGGGAAACCAGATGATAAAGCCCACATTCGTTGGGCACCTCTGTGTGCCAAGGACCTCATCTCCATGAAGTATAACCAAGAGCTGGCATTTATGGAGCGCTTGAGATAGCAGACACCATTCTAGGTGTATGTTTCATCCCCTAATCTCCATGGCAGCTCTATTATCTCTGTTTTTACAGGTGAGGAAACAGGCACAGAGAGTAAGTGACATGCCCAAGGTTACACAGTTGGCAGTGCAGGAGCCAAGGTTGGGACCCATGCCAGCCGACTCCAGAGCCACCATGTAATATCCCCTCTAGGCTAACCCAGTCCTTACCAGAACTCTACGTGGAAGGTGTTATCATCCCACTTAATAGCTGAGGAAACTGAGGCACGGAGGGACCCAGGATAGCAGAACTAGTAATTGGGGGGAGGGTGGTACTGGGATTTGGGGCTTACATTTCCCATCTGTCTAACACTGGTTCCTATTCTCTCCTAGGTCAGCAGCGCATGTGGCTGGATGTACTTCCACAGGGGCTTGGCCTTGGGCAGCCCCTTATTTACTCCGAAGCGGCCAATCCAGCTTTCCTCCTGGGAACAGATTTTCCCAGGGTCTGGATTGTGGGGCCTGGACCCCACCCAGGCTGGGAGGATTTCCTCATCTTTTGAGGACGGCCCAGGTCAGAGCTTCTGGGCTTGGACATAGGTGCCGGGAGGTAGGAGAGGGCTCTAGCAGATTGGGCCCGTTCTGGAGAGCTGTAGGCCTACATCGCGCCCTCTGCCGAGTGCTGTGCAGGCACCCTCCCAGGTAGACCTGGCCGAGATGCTCTGCCACCCCGTGCAGAGGCTCCAGTGTGTGCCACTACGCCGTCTACCTAAAACTAACATGACATAATACTGAATGTCAATGGTGATTGAAAAATTTTTAGGGAGAAAGAGATAAGACCTTGGCCTGCTATTGTTGCCTCATCCCCAAGGAAAAAGAATTCCAGGGACGATTCTAAGTGCCTCTCTCTGATGTTTAAGGCCCTCTGGCAGAGAGCCCCTTTGAGCACTCTCTGGTGGTCAGCCATTCCAGCTGCCCGGCCTTTGCTCAGGCAGTTCTTCCTCTTTCTGGGCCCTCCCTCCATTCTTCATGGCGTGTCTTCCTCCTGACTGAGACACTGTGTAGGGCCTGGCCAGTGGTGGCGCAATGGATAGATCATCGGCCTGGGAACACTGAGGTCACTGGTTTGGAGCCCTGGGTGTGCCCAGTCAGGGCACATATGAGAAGCAATCAATGAACAGCTAAAAAGAAGCAACTACGATCTTGTTCCCTCTCTCTCTCTCTCAAATTAATAAATAAATAAATAAAATAGAACCCTGTCCCCAAAGTCGGGTCTAAGTCCTGAAGGGAAGGACCAGATCTCCCCACCAATCTGACAAAGAGACCAGGGAGAGATTTGCTGAGTCAACCACCTGCTCCTCTCTCCGCAGCACACGCTGGGAGTCCGGGAGCCTTAGGAAGAGGCTCTCCTCGGAGGAGGAGGGCTGGGGGGGAGGGATGACGCCATTCTGGGGAGGGAAATCAGAGTCACCGTGAGCCGGGGTCCTCCTCGAAGCAGAGGGCGACCCTTGACCCTCCTCTCATGCTGAGCGATCAGAGCAGCGTGGGGAGCCGTGGGCCCCCGGGGAGTCCCGGGGTCAGGCCTGGACTTGATCCTCTGAAAACCAGGGAAGTTCCCCAGCACCTGTGGCTTTGGGATCACGGGGCCACTTCTGGATTCTCATTTACCCACATTCCCAACAGCTTCTCCTTCCTGGTTGGTCAGAAAGTAGTGTGCAGCAGGACTGCCCCACAGCTCACTTCCTCCCCCTCCACAGAGAAAGCAGCGTCGTCAAAGCGAGACGGGACGTCATCGGGGCAGGTGGATTATCTGCACTTTTACATCCAAGAGACCAAATACACTAGATGGGCGCGACCTGGAGTGTGGGCCCTTGACCAGCAGCGGCGACCCCACCAGGGAAGCAACTTATGGGGCCTCCCAAATTAGGAAGTCTGGGGTGGGCCCAGGATTCCGTTAGAATAATCCCTACCTGGAGGATTCTGTTAGAACAATCCCTACCTGGAGGATTCTGTTAGAACAATCCCTACCTGGAGGATTCTGGTAGAACGATCCCTACCTGGAGGATTCCGTTAGAACGACCCCTACCTGGAGGATTCCGTTAGAACGACCCCTACCTGGAGGATTCCGTTAGAACGACCCCTACCTGGAGGATTCCGTTAGAACGACCCCTACCTGGAGGATTCTGTTAGAACGATCCCTACCTGGAGGATTCTGTTAGAACAATCCCTACCTGGGACACTGACACGTGCCACAGTTTGAGGCCCCTAGCCCTAGGTAACTTGCACTAGGCTTCTTGATTTTGAGTTAAGAGTTGTACATGTGCCTGACCAGGAGGTGGTGCAGTGGATAGAGCGTCAGACTGGGATGCAGAGGACCCAGGTTCGAGACCCCGAGGTCGCCAGCTTGAGCGCGGGCTCATCTGGTTTGAGCAAAGCTTACCAGCTTGAACACAAGGTCGCTGGCTCGAGCAAGGGGTTACTCAGTCTGCTGAAGGCCCATGGTCAAGGCACATATGAGAAAGCAATCAATGAACAACTAAGGTCTCGCAACGAAAAACTGATGATTGATGCTTCTCATCTCTCTCCGTTCCTGTCTATCTGTCCCTGTCTATCCCTCTCTCTCTGTCCCTGTAAAAAAATAAATTAAATAAATTAAAAAAAACCCAGTTGTACATGCACCTTCCCTGACCACCCATTTCTTTTTTTTCTTAGCGACAGGCACAATTAATGGTTATGTAGTCTTTTGTTTGGCTAGTTATTATCTACCTTTGTCTATTAGATTATAAGCTGTATGAAGTCAGGAACCATAGAGGCCTGGCCCAGAGTAAGAACTCAACAGAAATTATTGAAAAAATACACACACACACACACACACACACACACACACACACACACACACACACACGAGTGCTGAAGGCGTAGAAAGGATTGACTTTGGTTTGAATGGGACATAAGTATCCTCTAGTTCTCAGGCTCAGGAGCCCCCTCTGTACAGTGAAGGTGTGGGCCCAGCTGACCCCTGAGGGCCACTCCCACTCTCTGACAGTTCAGTATGGGCTCCATTAATGCCCCCCCCAACCCAGGGGTCCCACACCACGCCAACTATATCATCTCCTCTCACCCCCTGCCACCACAAAGCCTTCTGCGGCTGCCACTGCCTCCTGTGTGAGGCTCTATGACCCCTCTCTACCTACCTCCTGGCCTGGTTGACAACGACCTCACCCCTAAACCACCCCTCTGCTCAACCAGCCCGGATTCCTCTGCTCACTTCCCAACGCTGCTCTTCCCTGGCCCAGGACACCGTGCAGGCCTCTCCCTGCCCCGGACATCCAGTTAAAACCGCCTTCTAGAAGCACTCCCACACACGGAAGTCTTGGTTAACAGACACCCGAAAATGTTTATGTCCACAGTCAAAGCCAGAAAGGACGTCATCCGTCCAGAGACACGAACAAGGGGGCGGGCTCCTGACAAAGCAGGGGACGCGATCTGGGAAGCAGGATTACAGGCGTTTGTTCGAGTCCTCTGAACTTCGTGGGTTCCCAAATAACAGAAAGGAAGCCAATAAAAGAGGCCAGAACTTTAAGAAGACTTTAAAAGGCTAAATGCAATGTGCTATCCTGGATCCTGGGACAAAAAGGGGGGGGGGGAAATATATATATATATATATATATATATATATATATATATATATATATATGGGAACTGGTGAAATTCAAATAAACTTTGGAGTTTGGTTAAGGGTACAGCAGTGTTACTCTCTCAGTTATGACAAATGAACCGTGGTTCTGAACAATGGGGGGATTTTCCTTCATACTTTTCCCTATTTTCCCCGAAGCACCTGTTACTTCTGTCTTTAGCTTTCACTGTGACAAATACTGAAGACATGCAAAGGGACATTAGGCATCATACTGACCCTTAATTCCATGTCCATGTTGGCCAAATTGGAAAAGCTCGAGAGACTGTCAAAGCGTGTCAGCCACCCGGGCGGTCGGCTGCGGGTAGCGTTCTCTCACTTCATGTGAATATTTGTATGTGGAGAAATATCCATGTACTCGGTTGTGGGGTGCCACCCAGACCCATGGAGTGTCCTGTGGTATGCCAGTGTACATACACACACACACACACACACAGTCCTCCTTGTCTACGACCCATGAGACTCTGGGTTTGGAAAGTCACGTGGCCCTAACAGATAGGGATGGGGGTTTGTAGAATCAGTGTAGCCAACACCCATGTCCCACCACCCAGCTTAAAAAAGTAGTCCTGAAACTGTCGACACCCCCACGGGTACCCCGCCATCATGCGGTGACTTGTGTCACATGATCTGGCTAGTCAGGAAGGCAGTCCCGGTTTAGAAACCAAGATAGCAGAGATGGGGAGAACTTGAGGTTTCAGAGGCTCGTCCTCGGGCGCGACCCCCACGCCCTGCCTTCCTCGGCGCCCACCTCCCCTCTTCAAAAGTGTCAGCCACAGAAAGTTACCCGTCTGGGCACCAGGAGAAACATGACATCGTCACGGAGCACGGCCCATGACAGCCTTGTTCCAACAGCAGAGCCCAGGCACCTTGAAGCAGTGGACAGGTACGTGGACCTGGTTGGTGGGGAAGCCATGGGAAAACTGAGGGAGACATACAGGGGGCTTCCCACGGCCGGGACAGCTGTGGCCACTGCCTCTGGAGGTTGGAAGGACGTGGCTGACTCAGGGTTCCCAGGGCTGGGGGAAGAGGAAGCAGCTGAGGAGGTCTGGGGCGCAGGCTTGAGCCCTAGGCGCACCCCACCGCTCACGTGCCAGTGACCTGGGCATGACTCCCTGGGCCCTGGTTTTCTCAACTGTGCGACAGTGAAGCAATCCCTGCCCTGCCCACGCTTGGGGTATGATCAGGACGCCCTTCTCTGTTCACCTTCACCGTCTGCACAAGGCGGGTGAGGGGTCCCTAGCTCGTAGTTGCTGTGAAGGTTAAACAAGACAAAGAGCTCGGGTCAGGGCCCGCCGCATGCACACCTCGGAAAGCTGCCGCTGCGGCTTTCTGTGCCGATATTCATCAGACACCATCCAGCTTCAGCCCCGGGTGAGCAGCTCAGGTGCACAGAGAGCCAGACAGACACGGCCTCTATTTTTAGGAAGCTCAATGTTTCAGATAATCCCAGGACGAGATGTGAATGGCCCCTGAACAGTACTTTAAAGGAGAGACGCACCAGACTGAGGTTTGAGAGCCCTCCAGAGGAGATCTGACGTGGTTGGGGGAGGAGGAGGGAGATCTGCCCTGAGGATGAGGAGGAATCAGACAGGGGGAGGGAGTGGGAAAGCATTCTGGGCATGTGCAAAGGCCCTGTGCAGAGAGCATGGCCAATACAGGAAATGGACAGGCAGCCAGGGGTGGGGAGTGTGATCTGGGGTGGCCCGGGCTGGACAGCAGAACCTCTAATTTGTAGACCACTGGGATGGGCTCGGGGGACCTCTCCCCATCAAACAATTGAACCAACGGCTTTGCAACACAAGGCTTTATTTCATACACAGCTGAGCTCAAACAAAAGAAAGGGACAATCCCACATATGGAGACGACAAGGGAACTGAGAGCCCAAACTATCAGAACAGTGGTCCAGAGAGAAGGCGAGCAGGATGTGGCTGCAAACCACATCAGCCTGGGGTTACAACCCTCTCAGAGGGAAAGAAGTGGGAGGAGGAGTCGGGATGAAAATATCTCCCCTCAGTTCAAAGGAGGCTAAACTCTACCCACCAAAGGAAGCCACAGGGACTTGTGTAGGGGCTGGGACGGTAGAAATCGAAAACCCGAGCCTGTGCACAGGCAGCTGTGACATACGCGCTCACACTGTCAGCATGGTGCAGGGCTTCCTGACTGAGAAAGCCACCCCAAAGCGTGCTCAGACGAGTGCACGCTGTCACCACTGGGGTCCCAGCACAGGTGCAGACACCATTCTTTAAGGAAGTGGAGGGGATTCAGAAAGCAGAGTCTATCCACAGAAAAACCAAATTTCCACTAACACTGAGCTTCCGAGTAACCACAGATCACAAACCACGCAAGGAAGCCGTCTGCCGTATGCGAGGTCTGGCGAACACAACCCGTAAGAGGACCAGTACCCCAAGGACCCAACATGATAGGACAACCTAGAACAGGGGCCGGGAAACGTTTTTGGCTGAGAGAGACATGAACGCCACATATTTTAAAATGTAGTTCCGTGAGAGCCATACAACGACCAGTGTACGTTATGCATTATCCAATAAAAATTTGGTGTTGTCCCGGAGGACAGCTGTGATTGGCTCCAGCCACCTGCAACCATGAACATGAGCGGTAGGAAATGAATGGATTGTAATACACGAGAATGTTTTATATTTTTAACATTATTATTATTATTATTATTATTATTATTATTTTTAACCATTGCTACTGTAGGAGCTGGCTTTAGTCTCTAAGTTAGTTTTGTGCCTTTAATTTTTTTTTTTATTTATTCATTTTAGAAAGGAGAGAGGGAGAGAGAGGAGAGAGACAGAGAGAGAAGGGGGGAGGAGCAGGAAGCATCAACTCCCATACGTGCCTTGACCAGGCAAGCCCAGGGTTTCGAACCGGCAACCTCAGCATTCCAGGTCAACGCTCCATCCACTGCGCCATCACAGGTCAGGCAACATTATTATTATTTTTATTAAAGATTTGTCTGCGAGCCAGATGCAGCCATCAAAAGAGCCACATCTGGCTCACGAGCCATAGGTTCCCGACCCCTGACCTAGGAGAAACAACAAAGGAACTGATTTCTCAATGACTAAAGAAACAGCCATAATGAAATCATAAAACTCCAGGTGGGGCAGGGGGAGAATGGTTAGATTTGGAAAAATACTCAATAGAATTCCTAGAAATAAAAATTATACGTATATAATATTTTTAGCAAGACAGAGAAAGAGAGACAGACAGGGACAGACAGACAGGAAGGGAGAGAGATGAGAAGCATCATCAGTTCTTCATTGTGGCACCTTAGTTGTTCATTGATTGCTTTATCATATGTGCCTTGACCAGAGGGGCTCCAGCCAAGGCAGTTGACCCCTTGTTCTAGCCAGTGACCTTGAGCTCAAGCCAGTGACCTTTGGGCTCAAGCCAGTGACCTTGGGGTCATGTCTATGATCCCACACTCAAGCAGGTGACCCTATGCTCAAGATGGTGAGTCCATGCTCAAACCAACGATCGTGGGGTTTCAAACCTGGGTCCTCAGTATCCCAGGCTGACACCCTATCCAATGTGCCACCGCCTGGTCAGGCTGGAGTCATCTTTTATAAGCTGTGTGATCTTGGGCAAGTCATCTACCCTCTCTTTTTTTTTAATTGTAAATTGGAGTAACAACAGAACTCAACTCACAGTGTAACAAAGATAAACACAGCACAGATATTAATATCAGCTTACATTTAGTGCCTACCCCCTCTGCCAAGCACACTGTAGGCCCCACTGAATGTGGCTTTCAGTATTATTGCTCCAGGTTACATGGTCCGTGGCCCCGTCGCCTGGCACTCGGCGTGTCCCCCCTTCCCCCTCATGTACCCACATGCATGCCTACCACCTGTACACATGGGTCCCCCAGCAGCCCCGTCCACTCCTCTCACCTTGCACCCATTCCTGGGCAGGCTGAATATGAAGTGGCCCTCCGGAAGACAGCCTTGCCCGGGGCGGGTCAAGGCCTTGCTTGGAGAACTGGAAGCGCAGCATGCGGGGGTCCCCCAGCCGTCTGGGCGAGAAGATGGGGAGAGAGGAGTCTTCTGAGAACTTCTTGTGAATGAACTGGCCCTGAAGAACGAAGGCCATTGAGACCTGGGCCCCTCCCCCGCCCTTTTCCATGTGTCCCTGCCGGGTCTAGGAATCAGCTTCCAGACCACTAAGAGGAGCCTTGAAAAGCATCCAGCCCAGAGTGCAGGTGGGGAAACTGAGGAAGAGCTGCACTCAGAGCTAGAGGCTCCTCCCAGAAACCTGTCCTTCACTCAACGGGTATTTCCCAAGTGCCTGCTGTGTCCCAGCCACTGCGTGTGGGGAGCCGGACAGATGTGGTTTTCACCTCACAGGGGACCACACTTCTTCCCTGCCCTGGCTGACCGCCAGACCTGCTCCTGCAGGGGCAGTCCGCTGACCATCAGCTCTGACAGCGGAAATCTAGGGGAAGTGCCACTGTCCAGTTCCCTGCCACTCTGACATCATCCAGGCCAGGGTGTGTGAACGGCTTTAGGAGTGTCCACAAACCCCTGAAGTAATTAATCCCTTGGTTCACTTTTCCAGGGAGAGAATCCAGTACAAAGATGGCTGTCCCCCTAAAATTTATTCTCCTCATCTCTCTGGGTTCTGTAACACCCAATTTTTATCTGGGCTCTTTGCTGCCTAAAATTAAACTTTCAGCTTCCCTTGCAGCTAGGTGCGACCATGGGATCAAGTTCAGCCCAATGGGGTGTGAGCAGAAGTGGGTGTGGCAGTGGTCAGGTGAGCCATACTGGACCATGTATGTAGACAAGCGCCACACCCTGGGGACAGCTGATGAACACAACAGAGGGAGTCTGGTTGCCTGGCATGGTAGAGCTGCCAATCCACCCTGGATTGCAATGCTTGGACCATTATGGGAGAGAAATAAACACCTGTCTTGTTTAAACTGCCATTATTTTGGGTCTCTTTGCTACAACAGCCCCCCCACACCCACCAGGTCCCTCCTGTGCTCAGGTAAGGGTCTGTCACTGGTTGTATGACTTGGGCGCATCCCTTTGCCTCTCTGAGCCTCAGTGTTCTCCTCTGTGCAATGGGGCTGCTCACAGCAGCCTGAGAGAGATGTGACGAAGGTAAAGCTCTGAGCAGAGGCTCTCAGGTTCTGTGGTCCTAGGACATTGGGTTCAAATTATGCCCCCACCGTCTGTGGCCAGCTATGTGTCCTCAGCAAGTTACTTAGCGTGGCTAGAAATTTTAATCATGAACTAATGTAATGTCTGGGATGCCAGAAGGAACTTTTTTTTCCCTTCCTAACCTCTCTGTACCTCAGTTTGCCCGTATTTAAGAATGGGGATAAGAACGAAATCTATATCCCAGGGTTGGGTCAGGAGGATTAAATCAATTCCCGCAAAGGGCCCGGGGAAGTGATCAGCACATAGCAAGTTCTCAGTAACTGTTAGTGATGACATTTTCTGGCCTTTGAGGAGAAGGGATGGGGTCAGGGGAAGTACTGACCCCCCAGGCTCAGCTGACCATAGGCACACCCTGTCTGGGTGTGACCCAGGAGGGCCAGTGCCAGTGGAAACACCTCCCTTCTACACTCCCGGGGTTCACACTCCCAGGTTGGGGCACAGCAGAGAGGGGCCACAGAAAGGCTGGTTTACATGCATTTCCTAGTTCGATCCTCACAACCACCCCAGGAGGTGGTCACTATGGTTGTACCCACTGAACCGAGGCAGAAATGGCTCAGAGCACCAATCTCAGAGCTGGGATTTGATCCTGGGTCTGTCCCAACCCAGGGGATCTTGTATTATAAGCCACTGTGATAGACTATGCCCAGCAACGAGAATCCAGGTGTACCCTTTCCCCCCTTTCTGTTTAATTCTATTCTATTCCTTTTTGAGAGAATAGTGTAAAGAACTCTCATTACATCCATTACTCAGCTGCACTGATGATCAGTTGTGGCCAATCATATTTTCCACTGCGCCACCGCCTGGTCAAGCGGCCAATCATATTTTGTCTCTATTCCCGCCATGTCTGTTCTGGGTAACAATTATACATTAATGAAATCTACTTTCTGTGGGAGAAGCTCCTGCCACTAGGGGTTCAAGTGGGTTTATCCTAGCCCTTCATTCTGTGTGACTGTGGGCTTCAGTTTTCCCCTTCTGTAAAATGAGGATAAAGCCATTTTAGACTTATGTCACAGAGGTAAGAGATGGCCAAGTTGCCTGAAGGGAAAAGCGATACTCTTAATAAACTTTCAGTGGTTCCCTAATACCAACCAGACGGTCATGAAATAAAGCGGTATTCTAATGTCACCGGCGCCCTCTAGTGGCGACAAAAGTGACACCCACTCCAGTACCAGGTTATCTGTGTAAACCAGGATCCACCTGTGTTGAAACTAGTTAGTGGGGGTTGAGGAGAAGAAGGCTGGTTTTAAGACAAAGATAAGGTCCCTAAACAGTGTCTTCCTAGCCTCTGGGGCCTCGTAAAGACACGCACACATGAATCCAGCATCCCATGCAGCCTGAGGGGCTACAAAGGCAGACTTGTTCCAGGGGCCAAGCTTTGTGTTAAGACCTGGGTTTAAACCTGAGCCTGCCTCACTGTGTGGCCTCCAGCCTGCTTAACCTCTCTGTTTCCTTGTATTATAAGCAGGGATGTTAAGGGGACATGATGAATATAAAATGAGATATTGTTTATAAAGGTGCCTGAGTCGAGTCAGGAGACCCGTTTTGCCCTGCGGGTCTCTCTCTACTTGGAAGGCTCCTCCCCAAATCTTTGCTTGGTTTGCTCCAGCCTCTCACCCATCTGTCACCTCCTCGGAGGCCTTCCTTGACCACTGTCTAAACACTCTTCCTCCACCCAAAGCCCCTGCTATTAGTCTCTCCTGTCCATGCTTCCCTGTGTCCCCAGCATGGGTCATTTTATGACCACTTGTTTCCTGCTGGGGTCTGTCATCCCACCAAGATGTAAGATCCCTGAGGGCAGGGGACACCTGGCACCAGGTAGGCGCTCAGTACACACTGTTGAGTGCTGCCTGTGTGGTACACATGCCACTTGCCTGCCCATGAGCTCTCCAGAGATACACGCAGGCACGTGCGTTTGCATGTAAACAATGGGCTTTGGATGTCACCATATCAGAGACAGCTACCCACCCCACTGCCCGGGTCCCCACACCACGTAGATCCCAATACTCTCACCTTGGCAACTCCCTGCTGGCTAAGGCCTGCCTCTGCAGGAGGCCCACCCAAGCCCATCCCCTGGGACGGGAAGCCTGCTTTGTGAGGTCCAGAGCAAAGCCTTGCACCTTCCCTGGAGCTGTCCCCATAGGCGTTAGGTCTCAGGCAGAACCCGAGAGGCACCCGATTCGGGACAAATGACCCAGCCTGCCTGGGAACCACCTCCTGTTGGCCGATGTACTACTACACAGGGAGCTGGACCTCCAGGGCGGGGACCCGTCATCCGCCGGGTCCTACCAGGGAAACAGAACGAGACGGGGATTAGTTATTTACTTGTCCATTTCTTTCGAGGAATGGTCTTACCTGACTGTAGAGGCTGACCAGGCAAGTCTGACATGGCAGGGCAGGGCAGTGGGCTGGAACCCCTGAGAAACCCCTGAGTCATGCCGCGTGGTCCACGGGCGTGACTGCTTCTTCCCCGGGAAAATCTCAGCTTTGCTCTCCAGACCTCTCAGCTCATTGGATGAGGTCCACACAGGTTATCGAGGATGCTTACCTTTATTTAAAGCCCACTGATTGTCGATTAATCACATTTGCAAATACCTGCATAGCAACACCTGGTTGTTTGGCTGGATAACTGGGGTCAGTCGAGTTGACGCGTCAAGCTAACCGCCACAGTTCACCCTTGGTCAACTCGCTACGCAGACACAGGTTCTTAACCCGCCTCCTCTTCGGACAAAGATAATAACAAAGTCATTCTTCTGTCTAAGGTGATGCAGCTATCCTGCGTCTAACCAAAAACACGCTGACCCTTTCCTCAGGAGAGGATGCCAAGTCCTTGGGTGATGGTCACTCTTCTCCTTGAGATCCTTAACTTAAAGCCTGTCGTGTAAAGTTAACCATCATTAACTCATCTTAGGTTAAATGATAGGGAGATAAGAGAGGAAAGAAAACATTTGTATATGTAGCATACAGGTCTGTGTGTGACTGCAAACACGCACAGCCTATAAGGAAGAAATATTCATGACAATTACAGCCCTCACTTCTACAACTGGTCATCTGGTTGTTGTGGCTTTTTTACAACTACCTTCTTCCACCACCCACCCCATGCCCTCAGCAAACATCCTTTACCTGGTGGGGTGACGCAAATCTTCATTCCTGAGAAGTCTGGGCCGAGTCATCCTGCCTTAATTGGCTTGTTGTAGTTTTCCACTGACTTTAATCACAGGGTATGGTCGTGACATCTCGAGGGATCTCCTATATATCAGACATCTTCTTCATTATCTTCATTGTATAGTAGCAGCCCAATTTCCTCTTGACCGTCACCCCTGCCAACAGAGTGACGCCCTTCTTTGCCTGTGGAGAAGTTCAAAGAAGCCAGGCGACAATCCTAGTTTCCAGTTCAATGGAATCATTGTTGTGTCTCTGGGTGAAATCATTTCTCCAGTGGCTTGAATTGTATTCCCCAAAATTCATGTTTATCCAGAACCTCGGAATGCGACCTTATTTGTAAAGAAAATCTTTGCAGCTGTAAATCAAATGACCGGTGTCCTTTGAAGAAGGTCATGTGGCCCTAGCCAGTGGCTCAGTGGATAGAGCAGTGGTCCTCAAACTTTTTGAAGTCGGGGCGCATTTAAAATCCTACAAATAATTGTAGGCGCACTATATACAAATTTCTGAGAAATATGTTATAATAATTAAGTCAAATATTAAAGACAAAAATTATAAAGTCCAAGTGTGCTTTTACGGTAATTAAACGAAATAAATACAACAAAATTAAATTTGTTCTGATATTAAAAAAACATTTTTATGTTACATTTTTTTAGTTATGCTTTTTAGAATTCGTAAAAAAGAAGAGTTAATAAAAACGAAAAAAAAGTTGTCTTTTTATATATATAGATACATTCTTAGTAAGATTTAGTAAATTTGGCAGGTCCCAGCGTGAATGTATTAAGTTTTTTCATTCTTGTGTTTATGAGAAACATGAGCCTGATGTGTCCTAGTGATTTCTTCAATGTTTAGGCATATATTTGATAGGCAAACTCTCATTTCCTCATCAATACATTAAAGAATTCCTCTCTTTTTACTCTTAATTGTGTTGAGGGTAGAAAATCCTAATTCACATAAGTAGGATGTTGAAAATTGTAGTTAAAAATGTTCAAAGCTTTTAAAGATATTACCACATATTCTTCTTTTATAGAAATCCAAAAGGCTTCAAGAGACAATTCTTTATGTTTAATCATCAATCCACGATCAGTGGATATAGCTGCCAGTTCTTCTTCTGTTAATGTTAAACCAAAACCACTTGAAGCTTCCATGAATGGGTTTCTAATTCAATCATATTGTTCGGTGTTAAGTGATGGAAAATGCTATAAATTAAATTCTGCCTGTCAGCCTTCAAGTTCTATTTTATTTACACTTAACTTTTGCTTACTTCCAGAATTGGATTTTTTAATATCATGCTTCTTTTTGAGAAATCTATCCATTTTATTTGGGTATATTTATCTAAAAATAATATAATAATGTGTTAATAATAAATATAATAATGATGTGTTAACAAAAAGAGTGGTATTTCTGTAATGAAATGGTATAATAGAGTAACTATATTTCTTTTTATATCTGAACCAGCACAGCTAGTAATTCCAGGTCCCAACTGGGAACAGTGTGAAATTAAGAAAATACGTGGAATTAAGAAAATACAGGGTCCCTGTAATTGCTGCTGGCAAGAACAAACCACACCCAAAAACCGCATCTTACTTTATTTATAGGGCAAAGTGAGGCCATTAGCAAATCTTAACTTTACACCAAACAAAGGATAGAAGAAACCTGCCCCCAGTCTTTCCAGGGAACATGGGGGGTAGTGTAACAATTCAGCACCACAGCTTAACAGCCTTTTGCAACCTAATCAGGCAAGTGAGGTGGGGGGTTGGGCAGACTGTCAGCTTACAGCCAATTCCCCACACCTCTGTCCCCCAAAAATCTAAGCTCCAAAAACCCTGTTATTTTTTTGGTCCCCAACAGGCACATATTTCTCTGGAATATCACTGGCACACCTGGAAAACTAAGGTACACCAGTGTGCCCTAGTATACACTTTGAGAACCACTGGGATAGAGTGTTGGCCTGGTGTATGGGTGTCCAGGGTTCAATTTCCAGTCAGGGCACACAGGAAAAGTGACCATCTGCTTCTTTTTTTTTTTTTTTTTTTTTTGTATTTTTCTGAAGTTGGAAATGGGGAGGCAGTCAGACAGACTCCTGCATGCGCCCGACCGGGATCCACCCGGCACGCCCACCAGGGGGCAATGCTCTGCCCATCTGGGGCGTTGCTCTCTTGCAACCAGGGCCATTCTAGCACCTGAGGCAGAGGCCATGGAGCCATCCTCAGCGCCCGGGCCAACTTTGCTCCAATGGAGCCTTGGCTGCGGGAGGGGAAGAGAGAGACAGAGAGGAAGGAGAGGGGGAGGGGTGGAGAAGCAGATGGGTGCTTCTCCTGTGTACCCTGGCCGGGAATCGAACCTGGGACTCCTACACACCAGGCCGACGCTCTACCACTGAGCCAACCGGCCAGGGCCGTGACCATCTGCTTCTTTTTCCCTCCCTCTCCCTCTTCTCCCTCTGTTCCCCTGTCGCAGCCAGTTGCTCATTGGTTCAAGCATGGCCCCAGGTGCTGAGGATAGCTTGGTTGGTCTGAGCATGTCAGTCTCAGGTGCTAAAAATAGCTCATTACTTCAGCATTGGCCCTAGATAGGGTTGCCAGGTGGATCCTGGTTGGATGCCTGCAGGAATCTGCCTCACTATCTCCCTTCCTTTCACCTAAAAGAAGAAGGAGGAGGAGGAGGTCATGTGAGGACACAGGGACACAGGGAGAAGGCCATGTGAATGTGGAGGTGGAAATTGGAGTGATGTTGCTATGAGCCAAGGAAGGTCCAGGATTGCTGGCAAACATCAGCACCTGGTTAAGTTTATGATACTCCAGTGCCATTCGTCCAGATCCGCCTGTCCTCTGCACAGGCCAAATAGGAGAGTAAGTGGAGATGTAGGAATCCCCATCCCTGCCTGCATCTTCCAAGGTCTTCTTGGTGACATTAATCTCTGCAAGCCCTCTAGGGATGTGGTATTGCTTTTGATGGACTGTTTTCCTACATAGAGACAGTTCTAGTAACTTCCACTTGGCCTTTTCCACCATAATACCCCTCACTCTACAGGTCAGGGAACCATCATGTCCCCTGGAGCCTCCCAGGTTAGGTAGGCGGATCTTGCATGATACATCCACTCCAACATTCCGGTCTCCCTAAGCCTTTAAATGATTTCCTCCCCAGTATGCCAAGGCAGTTCCAGCGTATCCACTCATTTAGTGTACTTTTTAGTGTCTGTCTCAGCCAACCACCAACCAAAGTGTTCCAGCCATTTCTAACTCCTCAGGCTAAATCAGAAATTCCAGAAACTCTGCTTACGGGTTCCGTTTTAACACGTTCCGCCTGGTCCAACTTTCTGTTCCTTCCGCCATTCTCCCACTCCTGTCAGATGCATTCCCACCCCCACCCCCCAGGCCGTTGTCTGTGCGAACTGGGAGAACCACGGCCTCTTCTGGGGAAAAGTCCACCTCCTCGGACCTCACCCTTTAGGCCTGCTGGGAGTTGAGTGGGGTTATAGAACTAGAAACAAAGGCGGGTGAGGTGGGGGTGGGTTGTGAGAAGGATCACCAGTGTCCTTCAAGGTAAGTCCCCCAGGGGAGCCCGTTCCAGTTCTCCAAGAGCTAACTTCCTTAGAAACAGGTGTCAAGGCTGCTTCTACCGACAAAGGTGACCTGCAACCTCTCCCTTGTCAGACTGTAGACACGTATGGCCTCTCATCGCCCTTTTGGCTACAGAATGAATATTTATCTCCATTGCTATGATGTAAAACGTCACTTCTAACCAAGTACCTGTATGCTATCTAGAATGGCATTTTCCTAGGCCCGGTCACCGAGAGGGGAGGCCACAGGCTAGACGACACACCCCCTTCCGGTGCATCAGCAGAAATCCTACCTGAAGAAAACTATGAACTTGGCTAAATATGAAGTTTCCAAGTTTATGTGCCCATGAGCTTCCTCCTTTGGGGGACTGGTTCTCCCACAGAACTAAGCTTAAACAACAGCAACCTGGGAAATGCATGCTTAACAAGCTGCTATGGCCTGAGCTGAAATCGGGGAGATTTTTGTTGTTGTTGTTGTTCATTCTTAGCTATTTAATTGCTGCTTAATAACAAAGACCCAAACCATCCTTTTCTAAGTGGTCATCGTGGAATGTCGCGCACTGTGATACATTTAGTAACTGTCGCGGAAGCAGTGTCACTTGTGCGATGTCCCCCACCTGTCCCCGAAATAGCCCTGTCAGTTGTCTGAAGGCTCCTCCCCGTCTGTCCAAGTAGGTGGCGCTTGGGTCAATCTGAAAGCTGGTCAGCTGTCCGCAGGAGCGCCTTCCTGGAGCTATTTTGGGCCCGTGGAATCTAGAGTCCATTCCTCACCCCGGACGTCCCAGGGAGGGAGGCCCCACTCCTTCAGAAATAGGAGATGGGTGACCCCAAGTTGCCTGGGGCTCCAGGCTGCTTGCCAAATGGTGGTGTTCCTCCTCTGAAATGTATTAGACTTTTCCACCCAGGACTTTAGAGGGGGACTTGGCATGGTTATGAGTTACGGAGCTGGGCTTTTGTGAAGGGAAGTGATTTTGTCCCGGTCACTGCTGGACGGGCAAAAGAAGCAACGTGTACTACGCGGGACACGGACAGCTGTAGGAAGCTGATGAAGAAGGAATCTGGAGGAAGTTTTATGAGAGGTCAAGCTGAAGAAGGTTGAAATAAATTTTATCAAGTAAGTGAATTTGAGTATCAAGAGTAAGTCAATGCAAAAGTTAAGATGTTTTCTCTCTCTTAAAAGGGACTATGATCTGCTGCTGGTATCACAACAAGGTTTTGTGCCCAGAAAGCAAAGATGCTGAGTTTTTTCAAAATACTTTCTTATTTAATGTTATTTTAATCAGGTCTTTAATCTCTGTAATGGTAAGAAATGAGTTTTGCTAACATTAACGTAAACTTTTGTATTCGTGTTTGAATTCTTCTATTTTCACTTTGGTTAAATGGATGACTAAATATTGCTCCATAATGGCTTACGATCCTATTTCATCAAATGTCCAGATGGAAGGGGGGAGGGCGCTACGGGGAGGGGGGCAAGGGAGATGTTGAGGGGAATATGAGGGGGGGATGCATTCAGGGCAACACTAGAATCTATGTAAACACAGTAAATTAAAATCAGTAAAAAAAAAAAGTAAAAAGAAAAAATGTCCAGACCATTTATTTTTTTAAAAAGTGCAAACCGCCCTGGCCAGATAGCTTAGTTGGTTAGAGCATCATCCTGACAGGCCAAGGTTGTGGGCTCGATCCTCGGTCCGGGCACATACAAGAATCAACCCATGAGTGCATAAATAAATGGAACAGCAAATTGACATCTCTGTCTCTCTCTGCTTTCCTTTCTCTCCAAAATAAATAAATCAATAAATTTAAGCCTGACTAGGCAGTGGCACAGTGGATACAGCGTCGGACTGGGATGCGGAGGATTCAGGTTCAAGACCCCGGGGTTGCCAGCTTGACCACAGGCTCATCTGGTTTGAGCAAAAGCTCACCAGCTTGGACCCAAGGTCGCTGGCTCAAGCAAGGGGTTGCTCGGTCTGCTGAAGGCCTATGGTCAAGGCACATATGAGAAAGCAATCAATGAACAGCTAAGGTGTCACAATGCGCAACGAAAAACTAATGATGGATGCTTCTCATCTCTCTGTTCCTGTCTGGCCCTGTCTATCCCTCACTCTGACTCTCTCTCTGTCTCTGTAAAAAATAAAAATTAAAAAAATTAAAAAAAATTTTAATGTCCAAACCTTGGATATATTTTAACAAACTTCCCAACATTTATATTATCGAGTCTTGACCTGGAATAATCCTAAAGTATATGATATTTTGGAAGAGTCCCAGGAATGTTTTAAGAGATTTGTTCTCTTTCCTTACAAAAGAGAGATATTAAACTAATTAGGCCTATTTGAGATACCAAAATTACACAGGAAGCCTTGTAAATAAGGAAACAATGTGTTGTATTTATAAATGCTATAAATGTTCCAGAAATCTATGTGAAATTCTTGAAAATCTGTGATGTCCTGGCATAAAAGATGTCTGTCATCAAAACTGTGGCACATGTGAAGTCCGTTCTGTTTTTGCGAAAAAGACCCCTCATTGCCAGACATTTGCCAGCCTGATGTTCTTGTAACATGGCAATAGTCTGTCCCTAAATGAGAGAGATGAAGATGGATAAACAATGACTGCAAATCCAATGAATAGCGGGGTGAGGGGATCCCAAGACAGCCACCCGGGTCTTCTCGGCGCTGTGGACTTGGGGGGTTGGCAGGCCTTCACCCTCCATAGTACATTTGGGACTGCACTCACTGCGCCGCGGGCTTCACTTTGCCAGCCCACCAGCGTCACTGCCTCCTGAAATGAGATGCAACTTGAACTGAACTTTTCCCAAGACTGAGACTGGTTTAATGAGATAGAGAACAATCTATCAACCCAACTTCTAGAACATGAAACTTCCAGGGAAGTTTCAGAGGAGGGACCTATGGGGGCTCAGGGCCAGTCATCCCAAGACATGCCTCTGTGGTATGCAGATTGTTCTGAGCTAAAGGCAACTTTAGCTGCAGGATCAAGAGAAACTTCTAGGCCCTGGCCGGTTGGCTCAGTGGTAGAGTGTCGGCCTGGCGTGCAGAAGTCCCGGGTTTGATTCCCGGCCAGGGCACACAGGAGAGGCGCCCATCTGCCTCTCCACCCCTCCCCCTCTCCTTCCTCTCTGTCTCTTCCCCTCCCGCAGAGAGGCTCCATTGGAGCAAAGATGGCCCGGGCGCTGGGGATGGCTACTTGGCCTCTGCCCCAGGTGCTAGAGTGGGTCTGGCCACGGCAGAGCGTGGCCCCCTGGTGGGCGTGCCGGGTGGATCCCGGCCGGGCGCATGCAGGAGTCTGTCTGACTGTCTCTCCCCGTTTCCAGCTTCAGAAAAATACAAAAAAAAAAAAACAAAAGAGAAACTTCTACCCCTCCTTTAACTACCTAGAACTTGAACTAGGGGCCTTGCCCATAATAACAGAATTGTCACAGGTAACTTCTTTTGACCTTTCCACAGGGCAGGACAAACTTCTATTTACTAAAACTCAATCTGTTCTGATCCTGCAACGACCATTTGAAGCCCCAAGATGCACGACCTCATCCCTGGCTCCGTCTGTCTGCTATACCTCAATCCCCCTTTCTGTCCCCGAGTCTCACGCATGCTGGGCTCCCATACATATGGACGTATTAAGTTTGATTATTTTCTCTACTAAAAAAATAACACCTGCCCTGGCCAGTTGGCTCAGCGGTAGAGCGTCGGCCTGGCATGCGGGGTACCTGGGTTCGATTCCCGGCCAGGGCACATAGGAGAAGCGCCCATTTGCTTCTCCACCACCCCCCCTTCCTCTCTGTCTCTCTCTTCCCCTCCCGCAGTCAAGGCTCCATTGGAGCAAAGATGGCCCGGGCGCTGGGGATGGCTCCTTGGCCTCTGCCCCAGGCGCTAGAGTGGCTCTGGTCGCGGCGGGGCGACGCCCCGGAGGGGCAGAGCATCACCCCCTGGTGGGCGTGCCCGGTGGATCCCGGTCGGGCGCATGCGGGAGTCTGTCTGACTGTCTCTCCCCGTTTCCAGCTTCAGAAAAATACAAAAAAAAAAAAAACAAAACACCTTAGCATGAACTCTTGATGGTCACTTTCATCCATCACCAAGCACGTCAAGAATTCTGCTTTTTGGCAGGAAGAGCCCGTCTCATCTAGGACCTTGGCTTTGCTGTGACCCTTCTCTCCAGCTCCTTGGACTCCATCATTCCCGACTCACGTCATTTCTAAATGATCTCACTTCTGAAAATCTAAAACCTCCAACCCCAAGTCATTTCTTCCTTCCAGCGCATATTGCTTCCCTAGCCCGTCAGAGACCACAGCCTTCTGATAGTTCCTCTGTTCTGGACGTGGTGTCATTTTAAACTTTATGCCAGTTAACTCCTTACCTAGTTATCTTAGTTGGCTTTTTAAAACACAACTGTACATGAAACACTTTTGCATCTACCCAGCATTGTCTTATGAATTACTCAATGAATGTTTACTCCCTGTAGTTGGGCTTCCAGTAATGATTAATTTAAATGATCACAATCATAATATAAGCTGATTTACTTTGCTAACTATAACACTGCCCGGGCCTTTAGCATTCTACCTGGGACATGATTCACATGAAAAATGCAGTCCTTTGCTCTTAAGAGTATTCTCAAAATTAACCAAGAATGGATTAAAATCACAAGACTAAGTTAAGTTCAGCTTACAAAAGTACATTTACGCAGGTAAAACTTGTTCAGAATCGCTAAGAGGGAAAATAATGCCACTAAACTTCAATGTGGGGACTTTAACTTTGGTGTAATTACTGTGTAAGCTGGGACTATTTAAGTCAGGAAATGTGGACAAACGCAAGTATATTTTTGGTAAATTAAAACTTTCACTCTGGCTGGTTGGCTGTTAGTGTCAGCCCAGCAAGTGGACATTCTGGGTTTGATTCCCAGTCAGGGCACACAGGAGAAGCGACCATCTGCTATCCTGACTCTCTCTCTCTTCTCCTCCTGCAGCCATGGCTCAACTGGAGAGTTGGCCTCCAGTACTGAGGATGGCTCTGTGGCCTCGCCTCAGGTGCCAAGAAAGAGCTCGGTTGCTGAGCAACAGAGCAACGCCCCAGATGGGCAGAGCACCTTCTGCACTTGCCCAGTGAATGTCTGCCTCCCCTCTTCCCATTTAATAAAAAATATTTCATGGCCTTACCTTATTATTCTTCATTAGTACCAACAGTCCTTTTATAAAAAGAAGCAAAACGTTCAGATTACTTAAAAAGGAGCACCTCGACTGTGGACCACCCGGTGACAACAAGCACAGAGTGAAGTGCTCAGTCTCTGCCAGGATCATTCATAGCAAAACTTTATTGAACAAAAAACCCAGCAGAAGTTTCCACCTCTGCAAAGTCCCCCGTGGTTTAAAGTAAAGCAGTGCATTTTAAAAAGCAATTATACAGAAGTCTTTCCTAGAAAAGTCCTGCTAAAACATGTCTAGCAATTTCATTGATTATATAAAGTAGTACACTTAGTGTAATTGAAACATTCCAACAGGAATCAGATTGTACCAGCAGAACCACTTCTGCCTCTAGGTCATCTATGTACACACATGCAGACACACACGTCTGGGAAAGTTCCTCAGGCATAAACATGCGACGCTAATGCCTTCTACTTACAATGCCTAGTAAAACTACGTACGGTATATATTAAAGCTCTTCAGAATAAAGACATGAGAAGCCTTGGGCATATTTTTTGCTCATCAATTTGTATCCGGCTTCACGTCTGTCTTTCTGCTTTTGCTTGATTACAAAAGCATCCTCCGTGTGGGTTCTTTTACGAATTCTGTGCCGTTGCCATGTCCAGGTGAGGAAACGCCGCTGGAGCTGAACGATCCAGTCCACAGCTGTCGGAGCCCCCGCGGCCGAGAGCAGACAGCGTCAGTTTGCTATGGCGGGGGGGCCTTCTGGAAGGAGAGAGGCAAAGAAGGTCTTGAAGACGAGCCAGGCTGTGCTCATGAACGAAGGGCTGGTCCGCTCGCCAGCCAGCACGTCCCTGTCTGGAGGGAGGTGGTCAGGGTCTTCGATTTCAGGATCAGGGCCTTCCTACAGGTAATAAGACACAATGAGGAAACAGTCAGGACCTGTGATCAACACTAAGTCATGATGGGCAACTGGCCCGGGTGTCACACACAAAGCCACCAGGCCTCCATGGCACAACTGTGCAGTGACATCGTCACAGTTCTGAATGTTCCCAGCAGCGAGTATCACAGCAAACAAAGTAACTAGATCTTCAACTAGTATTCAACAAGAAATTGAGTTAACCTCTTAATTAAATATGGATACTCTTCTAATTCTGGCAATGTTGTGAGTTCAAAAACTAAAAATGGAAACCCAGGATTCTAAAAACAGATACTAAGGTGCCAATTTATATTATCAAAGAATTATTCTTTGGGATTAGGCATTCAACTGCCTTATAAAAATTCTATTTCTGTGTGTTCTTTTCCAGGAAATCTCTTCTGTGACATGCTTGTGCTCTCCATCCTTAACTAGAATAACTATCCATTCTATTACACCAAGTTTCCATGGTAGAACACACTGTCAGACCCCTGAACACTCAAAACAGTGAGCTTAAAAAAATTATTTAAATATGCCAAAATGCAAATTGCCGTATGACAAAATACATATTTGATAGATGCTATGACATTTAATGTTTTTTAAAAAAGCTGCTGTTCTAAGACTAAATTGGGAAAAAGAATCTTGAAAACAGCCTAATAAAATGCTAAACCACGACACTGGCTGTTCAGAAGGTAAGGTCTGAGAGCCCGGCATCTCACGTCAAGTCCGCCAGGCTGCTCCAGAGGCTCCATACCTGTAAGTTATTGTTCGGGTCCTGGTTTACAGCTTCCTGAAGAGGACCATCATTCGGGAGGTTCTGAACTGGCCTCTGTCTAAACGGGAACCACCCAATGTGATGCCTTCAGAGGAAGCACACAGAATTCACTTTAGCTAACATCACAGTGGGAGTTCCTCAAAAATTCAAGGGTCTTCTCATCAGGTAAACCCGCCCTCCTCACTCCCCTCCTCCAATCAGAGCAGTGCCCCAGTTTGAAGCTCAGCCAGGCAGGCCAATCTGCAGAGACAGCTGACCACATCATCCCTTAGACGTTCTCACTGGCCTATTAGGTTCTTAAAGGCGGGGCCATGTTTATCCACTACTGTATACCCAGCAACATCAACAGTGCCTGGCATGTAGTACATGCTCAGTAAGTGTGATCTGTAGTAAGGGAAGAAAAGGAAAGGGAATCTCCTGCTTACAGGTACATAACCACGGTGGCCCCCATGACCATGAGGAATCTGCTCAGAGAGGAGTAGAAGTAGAGGATGCTGAGGAAAACGGAGAACGTAGCTGCTGAATAGGTCCAGTCCAACCAATCGCGATTTATCTCATCATCTTCTTCCACCATTGGTCCACCCTGTGCATTCATCCGCAAGTTTTGATTGGCCCCGGGATTAACCACTACTTGAGGGGCAGCATTCTGATTGGCCGGCTGGTTTTCAGCTGGAAACTGGTTGTGAATTGGGGCTGGAGCAGGTGTGGAAACCACGGGTATCTCTTGAGCACTTGGTGGGGGAACAAAGGTCCCCGATGCAGCAGTGGCCGCTAAACTAAAACAGAAATGACAGAGGCAGAAACTATTGAGAGCAAAGCACCGTGAAGACTGTGGTTCTCATCACTTCATTCAGGCAAACTATGAAAGTATGATGCCATAGCAAATTAAAATTTTCACAAAATTAAAAATACAGCCCTGGGCCCTGGCCGGTTGGCTCAGCAGTAGAGTGTCGGCCTGGCGTGCAGGAGTCCTGGGTTCGATTCCCGGCCAGGGCACACAGGAGAAGCGCCTATCTGCTTCTCCACCCCTCTCCCTATCCTTCCTCTGTCTCTCTCTTCCCCTCCCGCAGCCGAGGCTCCATTGGAGCAAAGATGGCCCGGGCACTGAGGATGGCTCTGTGGCCTCTGCCCCAGGCGTTAGAATGGCTCTGGATGCAACAGAGCGACGCCTCAGAGGGGCAGAGCATCGCCCCCTGGTGGGCATGCCGGATGGATCCCGGTCGGGTGTATGTGGGAGTCTGTCTGACTGCCTCCCCGTTTCCAGCTTCGGGAAAAAACAAACAAACAAACAAAAAACCCCCAAAAATACAGCCCTGGCCAGTTGGCTCAGTGGTAGAGCATCGGCCCAGCATGTGGACATCCGGGTTCTTCCCAGAGCACACAGGAGAAGCACCCATCTGCTTCTCCACCCCTTCCTCTCTCACTTCTCTCTCTCCCCCTCTCTTCTTGTCCCACAGCCATGGCTCAATTGGAGCAAGCTGGCCCCAGGCATTGAGGATGGCTCCATGGCCTTGGCCTCAGGCACTAAGAATGGCTCAGTTGCTGAGCTATGGAGCATTGCCCCAGATGGGCAGAGCATCACCCTATAGGGGGCTTGCCAGGTGGATCCCAGTATGGGCGTATACAGGAGTCTGCCTCTGCCTCCCCTCCTCTCACTGAATTAAAAATAAATAAAAATACCACAGACTGAAAAAGAAGTAACATATTCTGTGCTTCGGAATGATGCTCCAACCAACCAAGCTAACTGGATAGGTAATGCAGAAGGGGCTTCTCTCCATTTCCGGGGGCCCCAGCCACCCCCAACACCCACGTAGCAGGGAAGGACTCACTACTGCATGTAGTACTGCCGTGCGTAGATCTGCTGGAACCAGGACAGCTGCAGCCACCCGTAGGTCGTGTAGCCCGAGAAGCCAGGCCCCAGGCCTTGGAATGCCAACTGGGCAGCGTCAGGCCTAGGAGGAGAGATGGTTTTAAAGGCACATTACTAGCTGGTTTAGTACAAAGAATGAAAAACTGTGTTTAAATGACAATCAGGAATTCCAAGCAAGAGACTGCAGAATGGACGTTATGACGGTTGCACGCAGATGACCGTGTAGCTTGAGCACAGGAAGTTCTGGCTGAAGAAGCCCCTGCTGTGGTCCAGACCCCTTAGAACACAAGAGCCCGTACCCAGCCCTGGGTTCTCATCGTGCCACCACGATGACGTACAGACAAGCTGGACCAGCTCAGGCGAAGTGGATTCTTGCCCCCATTTACGACTCACTGCAGGTCTAAAGACCCTGTTCATCCTGTGGAAAGTAGCTCTAAAAGCCACATTCTCCCCAAAGCCTTTTCTGAGGGAAACTTCCCGCCTCCCAATACCCACTCCTCGGTCACCTCTGGAGCGAGCTGCATCTACCTAGGGAGCAGCGACGTGTGCTGGGCTGTTATCCTACCGGGTCCCCAACAGCCTGTGGGGAGGGAGTCCTCCCCCATTTTACAGAGGGGAGTCCCAAGCGCAGCCCAGGAAGACAGGAGATTTACTTGCACAAGGTCGACAAGCTAGTAAGTGAAGTAGTAGGGCTGGATTTCAGAGCTGTCCGACACCAAACATACTCATCTTGCTATCATGCGACACAGCCTTAACCCGCTTAGGACAGGGCGTGCAGGTCACTGGTGGCTCTGTGAGCCAAGTCCCAGCGAACTCCACTTCACAAAATGGGAACGAATAGAACTGTGAGATCAGGAGCTGGCTAACGCCATCTCCTTAAACAGAGTGGTACGCACTGGCTTCTCAATAAATATTTGTTAAATGAAATCATCAAGTTTTATTACTGTGAGATGCACAGTAGTCAGACGTGGGCCTCGGTTCTCCAGTTGTGCAGCCAGAATAAGGGAAGCGGTTTGAAGCGTTTCTACGCAGTAACAAAGCCAGTTTACGTGCTGACAGTCTTTCCACCCAATTTCACACCCAGAGCATTTCTCAGATAGCATTCCGACACAAGTGGGTCTTGGTGTGATGCTGGTTTTGATCATTTAAAACAATTACAAGGTCTGAAAAGGGGAGGGTAACCCAGTGCTTCTGTCGGGTCTGATGACAGCGGCATGGCAGACACGCAGAGGACAGAGAGGGTCGCAGTCACGCGCTGGGTACGCGGGGTGAAATGACATATCTGGGAGTTTCTTTTAAATCTTCAGAAAAAATAAGGGAGCGGGAAATAGGTGAAGAGTATGGCGACGCTCTGATCATCACTGGGCCTGGGCGGTGGGCACGCGGTGATTCGTTATATAGTTCCCTATACTTTTTGTCTGCATTTGAAATTTCCATTAACTAAAAAACATCAAAAAAACTCCTCGTTCCTCAAAATCCTGGCTTGATCAATAATCATGTATTACAAAATACTAAGAAAATGAGGGCAGGGGACTTGGGGAGCTACAAAATTTCAACCTGTTGTGGACACACTGTTTTTCCCATGGGAACTGTGATGATAAGGCGTTCCAAGAGCTATGAGGTCCAAAGGGCAGTGTTGCATCACCTCTGGCCTTTGCTCTAGAGGGAAAAGCTCGAGCAGCTCTACAGAAAGCGGCCTTTTGTCCTGGCCCCACCAACACAGGCCTTGGCAGGCTACTTCTCAGAACAGTTGCTTCCCTTCTCACCCGAGGTTATGACAAACTGCTCAGCCGGACAGCTGCGCGTGCTTACAGCAGTTGTTCTCTCTGCCGCAGCACTAACCTCCTCCCCTGAGGTCAGCACATGCAAAAATCACGCCCCTGCAGCCGGGGATATGCCTTTCAGTACGCGTGTCTCCACTGTCTACGTGTTCCTACAGGGCTGTGCAACGAGAAAAGTTAAGTGCACAAAAGATCTCACAGTGAAACCCTGATAAAGCAACACTTCGTACATGCTGAAGTTCTATGACTACTGAGCATAAACACACCTTATTCTTAAATTGACGTGAATGATGTGTCCACGTGGAATAAACCCGGGTCTTGATGTAACACTCACCTCGAGATGTTCTCCCATCCAGAGGGAGACAGGTTCCGAAGAGCCTCCCTTGGCCTTAAACCATCACTTGAGGAATCCCCAGGATACTGTCCCTGATTAAGACCCGCAGGCTGCTCTGTGGATCCAGCAACCTAAATTAAATAAGTGTAATGTGAACTCGAGAACAAAGGGTCTGATGCAACTGGCTGAAATCAAGCTCATGGAATTCTTTTGCTGTGAATGGCATGGGTCCCCCACCCCAACCTCTGAACGTGACACAATTAAATAGATACAATGTTACAATGTAACACGGCAAAAAAACCCAACTTGCCCTGGCCGGTTGGCTCAGTGGTAGAGCATCGGCCTGGCGTGCATAGGTCCCGGGTTCGATTCCCGGCCAGGGCACACAGGAGAAGCGCCCATCTGCTTCTCCACCCCTCCCCATCTCTTTCCTCTCTGTCTCTCTCTTCCCCTCCCGCAGCTGAGGCTCCATTGGAGCAAAGATGGCCCAGGCGCTGGGGATGGCTCCTTGGCCTCTGCCCCAGGCGTTAGAGTGGCTCCGGTCGCAACAGAGCAACGCCCCGGAGGGGCAGAGCATCGCCCCCTGGTGGGCATGCCGGGTGGATCCCGGTCGGCGCATGCGGGAGTCTGTCTGTCTCTCCCCATTTCTAGCTTCAAATACAAAAACAAACAAACAAACAAAAAAAACAACTTGAAAGCTTCCGGGGAATGCTCTGTATATCTTATGGCTACCTTTACTACATCAAGAAATTAAATCTGACCAACAAGATTTATAAATACAACCCAGCCAGCAACCTATGCTATGTTCAAACAATGTTTTGGGAAACATAGATATAATGCCAATTTAAAGCATGTCACCACATTTATTGATACTATATATTTCAATCAATACTGTGAAATGAAAAACAAGATTCTGACCGTCAAACATAGGTCTTTTAAGATCATTTGATAAAGGCTGGCCTTTTCCTATCCAACTAACAAAATAAATAATCATGATGAAAATTTCCAAAGAAAACATACTCATTTTTACTCTTTATAAAAATGAATAATTCCTTAGAAGAAACTTTTGTGCTCAAGTCAATAAAAACTCATTTTAGAGTGCCTTGTTCGGTGATCTGCGTGCGCAGCCACGGCAGGTCAATCATACCCCAGCCGACGGGATGACCCGTCTTTCCCACTCCAACAATAACGGAACTGTCTGCTACTGTTACAGTACACTCTCACCGTACTGATAACAGTTTCTAATTCCTAATTCTCACTGGGGAAGAAACAAAATATGACCATGGAAAAAGGCCATAAAATCTCTTAAGAGTTTTGTCCAACTTCCTTTCTTCCTACCTAGAGAGTCTGAATGACACAGGGTATTAAACTCATGACAAAGCCGACATACCTTTGTGTTCTTTTCTGGCATTTCTGAAGGACTCTTCACATTGCACACCAGATGCAGAACATGCCGGGGTTCCTGCTAGAAGTAATACGGAGGGACTTTAGGACCTGAATTCAACTTGGTTAAGAACTTAAAGACATTCAAAGTTAATATGTAAATGCGTACCTTTGGAAGCAAGTCCCTGAGACACTGGTTATCCAACAACAGCTTCCCAGAATAAATTAACCTCTGGTCCTCCGGATGCTTATCATGGAAAGAGAGAGTAAGAGTCAGCATTTAACCCCCACAAGTCCCTGAACACAAAAGACCCTGTTTTATACAAATATTTAAAGATGTGGTTTTTCTTCCCCCAGCATCACAGGAAAACATTTCTTCAAAAGCCCAACCATGCATAAAATTTTTATTTGGAAAGTGCTTAAGTTTAAGGTGGTCTCTAACACATAAATAAAACCTACAGGATCCTACTTAACTTTCAGGAAAATTGCTTTCTGCCGCTAAAAACACACATTTGATTTGGGGCTCCTAGAGAAACTAACTGCAAAATTTGTGTTTAGTTTCAGAAAAAATTCATATACTCCTGAGGTCAGCCTTCACCAAACCACCAGGCACTGCCCCAAAATAACATGAAGCAATTCTAAACTTAAGCCTGCGAAGAGACATTTCCCAATATATAAATGCAGTCACAGTGGAGATGGTGTGGCCAACCCTGTGAGATTTAGCATCCCTGTTTTAAGGGGAAAAGTCTGAAATTGACTTGTCCAAGGTCACTACCTGCTAGAGTTCACATTCCAACCCCTCTTCTCCACTGCAGTGATTTTAGAACCACAGGGACTCCACACCACTTCGATACAAATCTCACCTTTTAAATCTATCTTTATTCGTTTCTATTTTGTTTGGTTTATTTTATTCTTTGGATTCTGCATAATTCCTTTAAAAACTATACTTAAAAATAATGGCCTCAAACGCGCAAGTCAGTACACCAACCTGTCAACCTGCTCTTATCAGAATAGCTAAGTACACCAAACTGGGAGTAAAGCTGCCCCTGCCAAGTAGCCCGAGATTAGAAAGCAAGCAATTTAAAACAAACAAAACCACCTCATCTATTACCTGCATGAATCCGATCGTTTACAGCTGAGCAACAGAAACAAACTACAGAGCTATTCTGGATGCCGTGTTCACAAACATTTGCACTGACTAACTGTATAGGCAAATACTATGCACATAATTTTGTAAAACGCTATTGCACAGGTGGGTCCTGCATTAGGAGAAAAAGTTCCACATTAAAGAAGGTTTGAAAACCACAGCTGCCTGTCCTTTAAATGTTTTTCCCTATTGACAGACTAAATTGAGGCTCGGTGTTTTTACCCAGATTAGATTTTTTTTTAAAGTTTAATATGTTAAGCAAACAACTATTACAAAGCAAGACTCCTTATATTAAAAAAAAAAAAAAAAAAAAAAAGTGTACTCTCCTGCCATAATTTTTAAAGCCAAATTTATATTATCTGGGAGACCTTTCGTTGATAACTTTTGGGTCTTCAGACTTAATAGGAGTGATGTTTCTCACCCAAGGAAGCCCTTCGGAAAGGGCCCCTCCAAAACACTGCCTCGTACAAAGGATGCAACTGGAGACTGCACCTGCCTCGCCAATTTGTGTACCTAATAGCCATTCTCACAGCAACACAGCCAGCCCTCTCCTTTTTTGGAAGCAGCTATGAAACTGCAGAGCCGCAAATAAATAAATAAGCAAGCAAATTTCAAAAGAACAACTCAGAAGGAAAGCTCACTTCTACGTGGGATACTAAGCAAACATGGAACAAAACAACCGGCCCCATAAGCTAGTACACGCTGCAACTCTTCAGATAAGAAGGAACAATTTCACAATCTTTTCCCGCCCTGATGCCCTCTCCTGTTTGATGGAGAATTACACTAGGCGGTAGAGAACACTGCTGACACATAATACTGGAGTGGAAAGTAAATACAGGAAGGTCCAGCTCAATCACGTGGGAGGGAGGGCGGTGATAGAGGGTGATATTGACAGACGGGTCAACCAAAACAAAGCAAGGAAGTCTCCGTAATTGAAAGACCCAAGTCGTAAAACTCAGACCCAAGAAGGCTCCTTCCGCCTGCGTGGCTCCCAAATCACTCTTTACCAGAAAGTACACCAGCTCCTCCCCGGGACTAAGCAAAGGCTGGTAGAGTGGCGCGTGGCAGGGAGGGACCCACGGCGGAAGGCAGACAGGGAGGGGAAGGGTCACGTCTTGCTCTTGGGTGTGGGACCTTAAGTACACACACTGCCTGGCGAACACCGTGTCTCTCCAGCCAGTGGCCCGGCATTGGCACCTGCGCTCTCCTCCCCGCAAGGAGACGCTAACTATATTCAGAAAACTCGTTCTGCAGCATTTATGTTTTCTTGGTTCTATCCATCGGATGCGATCTTAATGAGGAACACTGGGTCGCCCTGTCGTTTCGGGGGAAACTGAGGCTCGCAGGGTGAACTGATTTACCCAAGGTCAAACTGCTGTTTCAGCGGCTTGGCTAAGGCTGGAAACCAGACCTAGGGGGCCGGAGGACGGGGTCTGGGGGAAGCGGGGCAGAGGGATGACAGCCGTGGGGACTGGGCGACACGCGAGGAGAGGGGACAGGGAAGGCTGCCCGTCAGCAAGGCGGGGCGATGGAGGCCTAGGACGCGGAAGTGACAGCCACTGGGCTAGGAGTGGGGACGCCTCCGGAGGCAGAGGCAGGGAAGGGGAGACCACAGCCCTGGGGGAGGGGAGCTGAGCACCCAGGATCGGGGAAGGCAGCGAAGGGAGAAGCTGCAGGGAAATGAGAGGCGTACGTGGCATCCCCAGGGGGACGCCAGGAGGGCTGGGCGGATGACAGCCGGGGCGCGGGGAGCGCTGGCCGCGGGAGTCGGGGGCCCCACTCACCGGGCGCTCGGGGTAGACGCGGCTCAGGTGGGCCTTGAGGCGGCCCACGCTCCAGCTGCGGTCGCCGCTCAGCTCCAAGTCGCGGTGGCGCTGGTTGGGGCTCTTCACCAGCAGCGTGACGGGCTCCGGCTCGGGCTCGACCTCCATGTCGGCTGCGCCGTGGGCTCGACTGCGCTCCGAGATGCCAGGCAGGCGGCGTCGCAGCCGCCCGCAAGTTCCGCAACGACCGTTCGCGTCTCCTGGGCCCGCGCCCCCGCCCCTCGGGCTCCTTTTATAGGCGCCCCGCGCCCGGGCTCTGCGGCCGGAACCCTCTGTGGCTGCCGCCCGTTGGCTGAGGCAGAGGCCACTGCCCCAACGTGGCCCAATCGAAGGCCGGATCCGTGGGCGGAGGGGCGGGCCGGGCACGTGGGCGCGGCTGATGCAACCCGCCGGGCTGCGTCACCCCGCGTCCTGGCTGTGGCCGGGGTGCTCGGGTTCGGAGGCCGTGTCTGGGTGCCGCTGTGACCCGCTGGGCGCGTGTGTCCCGAGGGAACTGGATTGCTTGTTAGCTCTGGGTGCTCAAGGCGCTTTAGGGAGGGCCACCCTGGCCCATTCCCGGATTGGCACCCTCTGTAAATTATTTCCTCACAAAGCAGCACCCCTCCCTTTTTGACACAGGTGTCAAGGGCCACCTGACTACAGCCTGACCCTACAGCCTGACTGTTGGTCAAATAAGTTTGCAAATATGATGTATATGTTTGCTCGCTTATAGTTTGCATTGGGTGTGGGAGATAGGCTGTAAACCGGCAAAGTCGTTATAGCCTAAGCCTTAGTTTTCAGACTAAGCCTTTCCCTCCCTTTTAATACTAAGATCTTTTCAAAACTAAGCTTTTCTCCACACCCTTGACTGTTGCATGATGTGGGGTGGTGCACTCATATGAGGAATCCTATTTATGCCTCAGATAAGTGACTTTGTATCAGAGACTTCCTTATTTGTATATTGGATTAGAGGTTTTGATTTCTACACTATAAAATGCGGGGAGACCAGGGGCTTGCTCTCTCTCGGTTCCTGATATTAGAATTGCAAGGAGAAGCAGCCAAGATGTCAGAGTGCTGAAGGAGAAGCCAGTTTGTGCAGAGAGAAGGAGATGGGGAACAGAGGTGACTGAGACTGGTGAGGTAGAACCCTTTGATTCTAGGAAACTCAGTGAGTCAGTGGCTTTGGGAGCCCTGAATGGAAAGGGAAGTATTTTCCCACTGTGTGTATTTCTCACCCCCCAGGTGCAAGCTAGGATTAAAGGTAGTAGCTGACCAGTTCCTGGCTCCGTTTTTTCATTACTGTCTGTCGGAGTCAAATGCGAACCTGCATGGGCCAGGTGGCTGTGATGGTGGCCATGGCTTCTGGCTTTACACTGACTCTATGGGGGAGGCCTTCCCACCCTTACTCCGCCCACCCCTACCCCATTTGGGAGCCCATGCGCATTAGAATGGCACTACTTCCTGGGACTGAGGATAGAGGCCTCTGACCCAATGTTGCCAGTTCATCTGTGGCCTCAGACTTGAATGACACACCCTCAAGTCAGGACATCAGACGTCACCCTATGAATGGCAAGCAGGCCACAGTCCAGCCGACACAGGGAGACACTGGTCAAGGGCCCCACCTTATAGGCTGCTCACAGATGCTTTCTTTGAATTAGGGTGGAGGCGAGGAGGGCGGGGTTCTCAAGTTTTCTACAGTGTGACCACAGAGGCCTTGCTGAAGTAGACACTCCCTCCTCCCTTCTGTAGGAAAAAACGGTCTAAAAACAAAACAAAACTGGCATTGTGCTGTTCCAGTCCTGTTGGGACATCTGTTCTTCCAGGTGTGTCAGGAGCTTGGCAAAAGCAGGAGGGAAACGGGAGGAGCCTGAGCCGGTTGGCCCGTGTCGGACCACAAACAGGTGGCGTGAAGGCCTAAAACTTATTGTTTCACAGTACCAGAGGCTAGAAGTCAGATCAAGGTCTTGGGCGAGGCTGGTTCCTTCCGAGCGCTATAGGGAGAATCTGCTCCCTGCGTTTTCTCCTGGCTTCTGGTGGTCTGTGCGCCATCTTTGGGGTCCTTGGTGTGTTGCTACCTCACCCCAAACTCCTGCTTTCATTGTCGTGTGGCTTTCTCCTTGTGTGTGTTCCTCTGTGCATGTCTGTGTTCCAATTCGCTCCCTTTTTATTAGGGCACTGGTCATATTGGATTAACTTATAAGTTGGCTCCATTGTTTTATTACCATCTGTCCAAATCTAATGAGAACCTGCATGGGCCAGGCTGCTGTGATGGTGGCTGTGGCTACTGGATTTACAACAATATTAGGCCCCTTAAAAAAGAGAGAGAGAGAGAGACAGGGAAAAGAAAAATACATGTTAACCATATTTTTAAATAAATAAAAAACACTATGTACTATTAATGTTAAAATTACACATATGAAACCAAACTTGGTGTCATTAGAAAAAAGTGTAAAGTTGGGGTTTTGTTGGGCCCTTCAGAAGTCAGGGCCCAGGGCACACACCTGGTGCGCCCACCATTAAATCTGCCTCTGTGTGGGACCCCGTGAAGAGTAAAAACACACTGTTCAAAATGTATTCAGAATTTTCAGATGTTAAAACCAAGGCTTGTTGTAAAGTACCGTACCCCAGATTCTGAAAAGTACCGTACCTCACTTCAGCAGGTTTTACATAGAGACACCAAGTCCAAAAATAAATTTTGAGGAGTTTTACTGATTAAGCCGGCCGCACACAGGAGGAATTCTTCAGACCCAAATCATGCAGCCCCAAGTATATTTCAGAGGCTGGTTATATACCCTTTGACTACACACAGGTTGGGGGGGGGGGCAGCATAACAGCATGACACAATTATTAACAAGATTAACAAGCTTATAACATTTGTCTAAGGGATCTATAAAAAAACGTTAAAACTTTCAAGGTAATACAATCAAAGACATTCACAAATCTTTTAGTGTCTATCTCTCCTCCTCTGCTTAGAGGTACACGTTAATCTCAGGATTCCAGGAAGGGAGGGAGAGCTAAGATCAGTGTAGGGTGGTACGTAAATTCTGTCTCTTAGTGAGAGGAAGCTCTTCAGATAACCTTAATCCTTTCCAAGAACTAAAACCAAATGATCCAGTTGTTCCTGTAAATCAGGGGACTTTCATATCCTTCTCCCTCCATTTTCCAAAGAAAGGACGGGACAGAAAGCCTGACTTTTCCTTCTAAAATGGCATTGCCAATACTAAGTTTTACAGTTCTCTGGCACCTTACCACAGGGTGAGGGCTGTGCCCCTGAAGCCAGCCCTGATGACAAGAAAACAAGCTTTTCCCAAGCAGACAGAAAACAGTCCTAGGAAGCTGAGCATGGGGACAAAGGGTCTCCAAAGCCTTCCACCTCCCTTCTTCACATAAAGACAGCTGAAAAGAAACCAGCCCATGTTCTGTGTTGTATTAAGGCCAACTGTTATGGTTTCATCATGTCCTTCAAAATGATGGAGGACATGAAGCTCTCACCCCATTTGCTATGAATGTAACTGTTTTTGGAAATGGGGACTTTGCAGAGTTCCGAATTAAGATGAGGTCAGTAGGGTGGGCCCTACCAGGCGTCCCCAAACTACGGCCCGCGGGCCGCAATGCGGCCCCCTGAGGCCATTTATCCAGCTCCCACTGCACTTCTGGAAGGGGCACCTCTTTCATTGGTGGTCAGTGAGAGGACCACTGTATTTGGCAGCCCTCCAGTGGTCTGAGGGACAGTGAACTGGCCCCCTGTGTAAAAAGTTTGGAGACCCCAGGGCTCTTTAAGGTAGCACACCACTTCCACTCAGTAGTAAGAGCGTAAAGGGATGTCCCCCCACCCCCCGGGGAAAAGGTAACCCAGTGTCAGTGATTCCCTCTTGGGTTACATCCCAATGAGACAACCCCTTCTAAAAGTCTTTGGTGATTTTGCCTGTAGCATCTTTAGAAAAAGATTAAATTCAAGTCAACAGACATGCCACAAATAGAAGGAGAAACGTGAGTGACCCTGGCCTTCAGGGACCTTACAGAAAAAGGGGGGGATAGACTGTACAAAAACACAGAAATAAAAGACAACCCAAAGTCTCCTACATCGAGGGGGCACACAAAGAAGAAGAGGGGAGGTAGGGAAAACTTGATGGAAGAGGTAGAATTTAAGTTGAGCTTTGAAGGAAGGGTGACATTTGAATAAAAATAACAGTAACAATTATGGTTGAGCCCCAGAGGGTACCTGTTTAAAGTGTGCTCAGTGGTTAAACTCATGGGCCCAGAGCCAGACTGCTTGTTTCAAACCCAGTTTTTGCCACTTATGAGCTATGTGACCTTAAGCAAATTACTTAAACCCTTTGTACCTACTTCTCTCATCTTTAAAACGGGATGAAGAAGAATAGTATCGATTGTAGAGGGTTGTTGTGAGGCTTACATGATACAACATTGTTGAAGGTCTTGGGGCGGATCTAGACACTTGAAGTGCTCAAGACATGTTGATCATTAATATTTAGGGAACTATGAGTCCAGTCCAGTGGCGCCTGAATCTGGCTGTGAAACTGTACCAGTAAGGAACTCTCTCTTAAAGTGAATTCCTGCGACACCTAGTATTAGCAAAGATATGGAACCATCGAAACCTTTCCACGTGGCTGGTAGGAGGGTAAAGTGGGACACCCCTGTGGGAATCACCTGGAAGTTTCTCATAAAGTGAAACACATATACCCTCTACAACAGGGGTCCCCAAACTTTTTACACAGGGGGCCAGTTCACTGTCCCTCAGACCATTGGAGAGCCGGACTATAAAAAAAACTATGAACAAATCCCTATGCACACTGCACATATCTTATTTTAAAGTAAAAAAACAAAACGGGAACAAATACAATATTTAAAATAAAGAACAAGTAAATTTAAATCAACAAACTGACCAGTATTTCAATGGGAACTATGGGTTTGCTTTTGGCTAATGAGATGGTCAATGTGCTCCTCTCAATGACCACCAATGAAAGAGGTGCTTCTTCCAGAAGTGCAGCGGGGCCGGATAAATGGCCTCAGGGGGCCGCATGCGGCCTGCGGGCCGTAGTTTGGGGACTCCTGCTCTACAACAGCTATTACACTGATAGGTATTTACCCAAAAGAAATGAAAGGCTTGCAGGAGAATGCTGATGGCCGCTGATGAACACATCATAGCACCAAATGTTAGGAACAATCCAGGTGTCAATCCCCAGAAGGCTGGATAAGCAAACTATGGTGTATCCATACGATGCAATACCACTCCGTAGTAAAAAGGAATGAACTACCGGCTCACACAGCAACATGAATGGATCTCAAAACCACGCTGAGCAAAAGAACCCAACAAAAAGCATATGTATTATATGATTCCATTCATATGAAACTCCAGACTAAGAAAAATGGATCTATGGTGACAGGAAACAGATGGTGTGCTGAAGTTGGCTTGTACTGATTCACAGAACCAATTGTGAGCTTCAGTAACATGTTGATAGCTTGATGTTGGCCATGGTGGGAATATTTACACCACAGAAATGAGCAAATACCACATAGCAGAGCTTTACACCCCCACTCCACTTTTACCAACAGACCACTGGGTGTGAAGGAAACTTCTGGATTGGTGAAATGTCTGTCTTGGTAGTGTCTGCATTACATAGGCACAGGCATTTGTCAAATTGGATCAAGTTGTACACTTAAGATTTGTGCGTCTCACTGCATATACATTATACCTCAACTAACCACAGAAAAAAAATGGGATAGGTGTCTGGGCCCCATTTCAGGCCTAGCAAACAGGGCCTGATGCCTCCAAGTGGGAACCGTTCAAGCACCAGATTTGGAAACCACTGGTCAAGAGTGACAGTCAGTATAGCCACACTTATTTTAAATAACAACAATATTGATGACATAACGATGTACAGTATGCAAGAGGTAAGACTGGGAAGAACCCCTGGGACCAGCTCAGGAAAGACTTTGCACGGTCACCCGGAAGAGTTTGGACCTATTAGGGGGCAATGCGGTTTTTGAACAGTAGACGGGGTGCGCTCAGAGCTGGTACGTATCCGGCTTCATTACGGAATCTGGGTTTGAGTGGGAGAGACTTGGGACCAGGAGACCTGTCTTCAGGAGGAAATGTAGATCAGCACTAGGAGAGGCAAAAAAAAAAAAAAAAAAAGGGAAAATGAAAAAAATGGAAATTGTAGAAATCAAGCAGGTGGGAAAGGGGCTTAGTAACAAAGATTGATTCAGGAATAGAGATAACAGCTAACACTATGTAGTGTTTATCACATGCCGGACACACAGCTCTGAGAACCTTGCATGGCTTTATTCATTTCACCCTCACAGCAACCTTATGAGATAGAATGCTATTATTCCTTTCCATTTCACAGTTAGGGAAACTAAGGCATAGAACACTTAATTAACTTGCACTAGGTCACAGAGCTAGTAACTCTGACATTACTATTTTTTTAATTAATTGGTACCAAGGTATAATTTACATACAGTAAAATGCAGGGATCTTAAGTATACAGTTCCAAGAGTTCTGGCAGATGTGTTCGCCCGGAACCGACACTCTATCGAGACACAGAACATTCCCATCAGTCCAAACGCCCCCTAGTGCCCCTTCCCGGTCGACCACTTGCCCCGTCACTGACGGGTTCCCTGCCGCTCCGGTTTAATTTGTGCCTGTTCTAGAAGTTTATAGCAACGAAATCATACAGTTCATATTGTACTGTGCTTCTCAATGATAGAAATTCAAGCAGATCAGGGAAAGAAATTTAGTCAGCGGAAGCAAAATCTACATTCTTCAATGAGATTTCTGGAAATCGTGAAACTCTGAGGGGTGGGGAGGAAGAAGGGACCAAGCTCTGTCCTGTTTTACAGTTGGCTCAGGAGGACCTGGAAAGGCCTTTGCAGATCCAGACCAGCAAGAGGTCACTGACCACACATGTGTTTCGTTTTAAACCATCGTAGGTATCTTCATGTCTTAGGCCCTGCTGAAGTGCCGTACTTTGTGCTTGGAGCTCTTGTTTCTAGTTGGTTATTAGAGATCTCCCCAAATAATTCCAGCTCCAACCAGAAACCTTGCTTTTTATGGTCATGGCTGAAGTTCTAATTTGGCCACACACACGAGCCATCTTCTTGAGCATGAAATGGACATCTGGCTCTAGACTCATGGAATCCCTCCCATGGCAACTCTTGTGCCCATGCTAAGCCAGAAGCAGCTTTCTTTCCTCACCAGAGGTAACTCCCTGGGCAAACCTCTCCAGACAGTGTGGCTGGTAATGGGGAAGTGTTTTCACGTGACGAACGGAGGCGGGATCTTGGATTATGGTTCCTAACCTTTGAAGAGGATGACACCATTTCCTTCTTATTTTCTGACTGTGCTGCCTATCTCTTAAAAGAGCTTGTTACATACATTTTAAAAATGGAATCAAGTAGAAACTAAGCAGGTTTTTGAGAGCCCCAAGTGTCTCTCGAACAGGAGACATCAAGTGTTACGGCCAATCAAGGCTGACAACCGGGCCCAACAATGTGCCTAACAGTTCACTGCATGATGTATTTCTAAACGCTGCCCTTACATGATGTACCCAGGGTTCATTTACTTAATAAATTAAAACAGAATCGCCATATGACGTAGCAAGTCCGCTCCTACATATGTATCCCAAAGAATTGAAAATAGGCATTTAAACAAAAACTTGTCCATGAATATTCATAAAGCACTAGTCACAAGAGTCAAAAGGCAGAAATAACTCAGATATCCAGCAACTAATGAGTGGAGAGACAAAATGTGGTAAAACCAATTCAACGGAATATTATTCAGCAGTGTAAAGAGTGAAGTACCGACACGTGGGACAGCGTGGAGCGTCTCTGAAAACATGCGAAGTGAAAGAAGGCAGACAAAAGGCCACAGATGGCTGATTTTGCTTATGAGCAATAGGCAGACTAGGCAAACCCTTAGAGACAGAGAACAGTAATATTTGCTAGGAGTTAGTGGGGAATGATTACTTAACAGGTCTGGGATTTCCTTTTGGGATGATGAGAACGTTTTGGAGCTAAATAGTGGTGATGGTTACAAAACACTGTAAATGCATTAAATTATATAATTTAAAGTAGTTAAATATTAAACAAATGTTTTAAAACCTACTTGGCTCCTTCTGTTCTGTTGAATGCTATGTCCTAGCCTTCCTTCCAGTGGAGAGAAAAACCCAGATGAAATCAGCACCAGCACACAGCAAACTCCTGATTACCCCAGAAAGGGGCTTAGCCCCCAGACGGGACAGGGGGGTGGTGTCTGCCTGATGTAAGAAACTCGCACAGCGTAAATGCCTCACTCTGCTCACGACTGCACGTGTAGCCAGCTCCAGACTTACGACTCTTCCTGGCCACCTGGGTTTGGCCCCAGGACAGAAACGACCCAGCTGCCCAGGCCAGCATCCTGGGCAAGGTCATGGCTGTCCTCCGAGGCCCAGGTGACCCCAGCAGCCCACAGTTCCCATCCTAGCCACCTGTCTCCCTCTCCTGATTGCAGCCCAGCATTTTAAAGAGAAAAGGAGCCGGGGGGGGGGGGGATTCATTTACTTCAGGTTTCATAGGATCTTTTCACAAACACAGACTCTTTCCAGTACCACAGGGGAGTTCTGATGGTGTGTTAGTTTCTCTCTCGCTTCCCTAGCAAAGCACCCAGCTGGTTTGAGACTAGCCCCAGCCCTTAGGCCAGGATGCAGAAGGCTACAGAAATCATTTACAGGAACATCCTTGCTCAAGTGGTGCAGCTTTTTTCATCTCCAAGAATGGAATTCTGCTTGCTGAGCTCTCCCGTTCAGCTCTGGGTGAACGTCCCTCTTTCCCAGGCCACTGCACTCAGTCTAACCCTCGTCCCTCTTTCCCAGGCCGCTGCACTCAATCTAACCTCGTCCCTCTTTCCCAGGCCGCTGCACTCAGTCTAACCCTCGTCCCTCTTTCCCAGGCCGCTGCACTCAGTCTAACCCTCGTCCCTCTTTCCCAGGCCACTGCACTCAGTCTAACCCTCGTTTCTGACCTGGTCCCCTCTGCTTTCCCAGGGCAGGCCACGCCCGTCACTCAGGTCTGCCGGAGTTCACCCCGGTCCGGTCTGGTCCGGTTCTTTGTGGGCAGGCTCCCACCCCCTCACCCCCTGCACTTTGCCCCGTTCTTTCCCCAAACCCCCTTCCATTCACCAACGCCACGCCCTTCTCCAAGACACGACCCTTGAACTTGACCGTCTCCTGTTCCGTTTTTAACTCTGGCCTGAAAAACACCTGTCCTCTCTTGCCACCGGCTTTCGTCCTTGTGACATTCTGCGGTCTGGCCGCCCCGCCAGCTGGCTTTTCTCAAGGCTCCACCCCCCCCCTCATGGTATTTTTAGAAACTGAATTTGGTGTGGTTCCCTTTCAGGGAAGAGGCGCATGTCACGCCTGAGGTTTCGGCCACAGCACTGATCCTCCTCGTCTCGAGTGGGGGACTCACTGACAAGGCAGCCACTGGCTGGGCTTTCCTGGGCCCTGTTTCTGTGAACACTTTTGAACTTAGCAGCATTATTTTCCTCCTGACATCCGGAGCTCTGTACAGGACAGCCAGCAGCGAAACCAGGCTGCTTTGCGAGTGCTTAGGGCCCGCCGGGCCGGGCGGCTCCCCTGGGACATCTCAGCTGGTCTCATCCCTGGGAAACTCCTGGTCTCATCCCTGGCAGACCCACCCTCGTTGTGCAGGAGAGGCCAGCTGGGCGCGTCAAAGGGCTCCCAGCCCGTGCGGTCGCCACAGGCTACTGAGGCCTCAGCTCATCAGAGGCGGAGCTCAGAGGGCCCATTTGGTGAAAAGCGGGCTGTACGGGACTTACTTTAAAGCCAGGACAGGTCTGGGGCAAGAACTGGAGGAGGCTATGAAACCTGGAGGGGAACTGGGAGCTACCTGGGCCTGAGGGTGGGGGAGGGAGGAAGGTGAAGAGTCCCTGCCATGGTGGCCGGTGAGGCTGTGGGCTGGGGTTGGGGCTGGGCCCGGTGCTGATGACCCACCTGCCCGAGGGCCAGTGCAATGGGGAGGACGAGGTGGAAAATGCTTCCTGCCACTGCAGCTCATTAGCTCGGAGCATTCTGTCATCCACAGGCACAGAGGGGCGCACTGTGGACTGAAATCTCCTCCCTTCCCAGGCCCAACAGTGACTGGGAGAGCCTTCGAGAGCCCCTGGTCACTCACTCAGCAGGGCAGAAGGATGTGGTGGGCCGCAGGGTGGGGGGGCAGAAGGCTGTGCCCCCCCCCCCCCAGCAGCCACAACACTGATCAACCATGTGTGGGCCGAGCCACAGTCATCAGCTGGCCCGCTGGCTGGTGACACCTGTTCCGGCCTAGTCCTCTCATTTCAGAGCCTGAGGCCCAGAGAGATCAGGGGGGTATCAGGGTCACACAGCAGTTTTGGGGGGAGATGGAAACTCAAACCTAGTCCTCCCGGGGGCCACCCTGTGGCTCTTCCCACCCAACCTGTTCACCTTTTTGTTTGAGGCAAGATTAACAATACTGAGAGACTTTTACACAACCCATGGAAACAGGTTCCCCGGGAGCCTGCACACGCTTAGGAGAGAAGCAGAGGGGAAACAGACAGCAGCCGTCTGGCCACAGGACCTAGAGAGACTCTTACACAACCCACGGAAACAGGTTCCCCGGGAGCCTGCACACGCTTAGGGGAGAAGCAAAGGGGAAACAGACAGCAGCCGTCTGGCCACGTGACCTAGAGCACCGGGTGGAAGCTCTGAGGAAAGTTCAGTCCAGGGTTGAAAAAACAATACAGTCAGATCTTTTCAAAACACTCAGCAGAGTTAAAAAGACAGTATGTTCCAAAACAAGTAAGTTCTATTGCCTGCGTGAGTGTGCTTCTTCTCCATCACATTGTTTTGACCTCGTGGTTAACTCGAAGCTTTTCCCATCCCTCCAAGTTATTATTATCATTGGTAAAAATTCAGTTTCCAGCAGAGTGAAATTTCAGTTTTTGCTTTAAATGCCCGAAGCCAGAGCATTTTCTGTTCTTGGATCAGGGTCTCCCTGAGGTCTGGAGAGGGAGTGTCCATTGGCCAGGAAACGGTTTCCCATGAGGCTCTAGAAAAGCCAGTGTTCCCTGACGGGGTCTGAGCCTGAACTGGAGTTGGGGACGGGGTGGTTGGTGTCAGGTCCACTGAATGGCTCAGGGGCAGGCACCCTTCTCAGGTCCCCAGGGGGCAGAGGCGCTGTCCCCAGTCAACTCCGCCATGTGCTAAGTCATCCTCAGGGAGCCCCGATGAGCCAAAGAGCACCGGACTCACAGCAGCCTGCGGGACCAGCGCCTTTGTCCTGCGCAGGGCACAGTGGCATGACCTGCGGAATGCTAATGTCCTTTGGGTCCTAACCCTAAGAAAGATTCTTGCTTTCACAATTAAGTAGGTGCTGGCCTGACCTGTGGTGGCGCAGTGTATAAAGCGTCGACCTGGAAATGCTGAGGTCGCTGGTTCGAAACCCTGGGCTTGCCTGGTCAAGGCACATATGGGAGTTGATGCTTCCAGCTCCTCCCCCCCTTCTCTCTCTCTCTCTCTCTCTCTCTGTCTCTCCCTCTCCTCTCTAAAATGAATAAATAAATAAAAAATTAAAAAAAATTAAAAATAAAAAATAAAAAAATTAAAAAAAAAAATGTGTTAAAAAAAAACCAAAAAAAAAAAAACCAATTAAGTAGGTGCTTAAGGGGGCCCGAACGGGCCGACCAGACCCAAAGAGGCCTCGTTCCTTCCGCCACCCCCGTGCTACCAGTAAAGGCCCGGCCAGCTGCATCCGCCAACAGCCAGCCTTTATGCTGCGTGCCTAAGCCTAGAGCTGAGATGTCCTTCTGGGAAGCCACACCCCCTGGCCCTGGACACCTCTCAGTGTTCATTCTGCTCTTGCATCCAAGCTTGGTCGGTGCAAGCTTTCTGGGGGTGTTCAATCCCCGGGAACCCCAACACCCTTGCATGGACAAGGTCCATCTTTCCCAGGTTGTCTCTCCACTCTGAACCCCTGTGACCACTCACACGACCACAGCAGCCTGTGGACCTGTGTCTCTCTTACAGTGGCTCCTCCTCCCATCCTTTCCTACAGCCTTAGGCCGGGTGTGCCGCTTTCTGATCCTTTGCCCAGTATTGCCATCTTTATACACTGCCCCCCGCCCCTGCTGCCCATACCTGCACCCCTAACCAAACCTGGAACTGATCCCTCTCCCACCAGTCTCCCTGGACCTCGCCCCTCTTTGAAGCTCTTTCCTGACACACGCTCGTCAAGGGCCCCCTCCGCTGTTACTCTGTCAGTTCCCCTTTCTTTCTGTGGGACTAGGAAGGAAACGGCAGTGACGCCCATCATGACCTTTCTCATATCAGCTGGGCTCCCCCCACTTTGCAGAAAAAACCTCCGGGCACAAAGGGAAGTCTAAGCTGTGTTTTGCAAACTGTGGGTCACCACCCATTAGTTAGGACCCCAAACTCATGTTAGTGGATTGCAACCAACACTCAGAGGAGAAAAAGAATGAGAACAGCAAATACCAGAGTGCGTCGCCCATGGTAAGGATAAGAATTGTTTTGTGACACTCTAGTTTCAGCGTGTGTTTGTCCCAAGTCTCAATGTCAAATATGTTTCTTACTGTGAGTTGCAGCCCCCAAAAGTTTAAAAGTCCCTGGTCTCCCAGAGAAGCAGCCAACATTTTTTTTTTTTTTTTTACAGAGACAGAGAGAGAGTCAGAGAGAGGGATAGACAGGGACAGACAGACAGGAATGGAGAGAGATGAGAAGCATCAATCATTAGTTTTTCGTTGCAGCACCTTAGTTGTTCATTGACTGCTTTCTCATATGTGCCTTGACTGTGGGTCTTCAGCAGACCGAGTAACCTCTTGCTCAAGCCAGCAACCTTGGGTCCAAGCTGGTGAGCTTTGCTCAAACCAGATGAGCCCACGCTCAAGCTGGCGACCTCAGGGTCTCGAACCTGGATCCTCCGAATCCCAGTCCAATGCTCTATCCACTGCGCCAACACCCAGTCAGGCGCAGCCAACATATTGAAGACACGTTATTATTGAAAGTGAAGGGAGTGAGAGGTGGTTAAAGGAATTTGCATTATTATAGGGGTGCCAGGAGCGCCGCATCCCCTACAAGGGTTGTAGGTGTGTGTATGTGGGAAGCCCCTCTCCTGACCTTGGAGGAGGCGGGCCTGGGTAGGAAGTGATCCCCGAAAAAGTCTGTAGAAATGGCCAAGATGCACACCCAGCACTCAGACTCAAACTCGTCTATAAATCAAAGACTGAAATCTTAATTTGTTGTAATCAAGATCAAAAGAACTTATAGGGACTACTATGGACCCGCCAGCAAACTCTCCACCCAACTTTCAAAGCCACTTCTCCGGCCCACAGAGCAGAGCCCACAGGACATGTCTGATGGGGGTGGGGTCCAAAATGTGGAAATCTAGCAGCTTCTTCAGTCAGATCACCGGGTGCTACCGCTTCGTGTGACAGAGCGTGGGTCTGGTCCCCGTGGGCAGGCGGATGTCCCGAGCACCCTCAGCTTCGTGCAGGCGTGGTGGCCTGGCGTGCAGTCACTGGCAGTAAAAGGTGAGCACGTTTTCCTGGTTTCCTCGGATCAGGATGACGGGAGGGCTGAGGTCCTGGGTCAGCGTCTCCAGCCAGGCCATGTACAGCGAGCTCGGGCACTTCCCCTTCCTCCCTATGGGCAAGGTGCTGAAGGGCAGGAAGAGAGGCAGGTAAGACTTCACCCGGGGGCCTTCCGCACTCAGAGACACTCGTGGTTGGCTTTCTGGACAGCAGCTCTCGTGACCCCTTCAGCGCTCCTCTTCCCAGCCACCCTAAGAATGACCTCTCCCTCTCCTTAAAAGCAGGACTCCGAATGTACCTTCAGCTGTGAAGTATTTCTGAAGCAAGTCATGACCTGGTCCCCACCGGCTTCTCCAACTTACCTCCTACCCCTTTCAGCCTTGCTCACACCCCAAAGCTACAGTGGCTTTCTTACTACCCCTGAACAACATGGCGAGCTTGCACCTGCCCCAGGGCCTTTGCACCTGATTCTTTTGCTACCCAGAAGGCAGTGCCCCCAGGCTGGCTTCTTTGAAACACTCAAATCTTGACTCAAGTGCACCTCCTTCTCTGATCACCCATCTCTCTCCATCATAGCACCCTGTTTCATTGTCTTCACAGAACTCCACACTCTCAAAGTCCCCCTTTCATTTATGTGTTTGTATCTGTCTCCCCTGACCCCCCTCTAGAAGTTATGTTCACTCATGAACAGGCCGGGTCCGCCTTATTCACTGCCCTATCCCCTGGGCCTAGAACACAGTCTGATACGGTTGGGATGTTAAGTGGGTGATCCCACCTGTCCGCCACTTGAATCATCCAGCCTCGCCTCTCCAGCCACACACCGGCCTGTGGCCACAACGTGACAGGTTCATACTCTTCTGAGTGTCCTCGCCCTGCCTCCTGCCCTGAATGGAAGGCCCAGGGAGCAGGTCTCCACCCCTGCCTTGGGGGGACCCCTTGTCTGAGCTGCCGTGCTGTATGAACAGCAAACCGCCCTGGGGAGGCTGCTCAGCCATATTTTCATGGCTATTTCCAGTAGTGACTTTGTCACCATCTTCAGATTCCCAAAATGCCTTGCCATGGCCACCACTGCCTGCTCTCAGCTCTGGGAGAAGCCAGCATAGCACAGAGCTGGCCAGGGTTACAGGAAGTTAGGGCCCCAGCACCTGATGTGTTTTCCCAAAGTACTTCCACAGGCGCCATTGCATCAGAGCCTCACAACAACCCTGGAGAAACCAGGGCAGAAGGGACCGCATTGTGCGATGCTGGGCTCCAGAGCATGGCTTTGGCGTCAGAGACGCTACCTGAGTTGTGGCTTTGCCACTTCCTCAGCCATGTGGCTTTTAACAAGTGGCTCACTGGCCCCGAGCCAGCTGTCTGCTCCCTGGGGGAGGACACACCGCTCCCTCCTGGGCTGTGAGCTCTGAAGCAGACAGCACACAAGGGCGCCTAGCCAGTGTTTCATCACACCAGCAGTTGTTCGCATCACTTGTTCTTATTTGCCAGCATCAGATGGCCAAGCTGGAGAGTGGCAGAGCTGGGACTTGACCCAAGGTTCTGGGATTGGCCCTGGCCCAGTTGGCTCAGAGGTAGAGTATCAGCCCTACGTGTGGAAGTCCTGGGTTCAATTCCTGGTCAGGGCAGGCAGGAGAAGTGACCATCTGCTTCTCCACCCCCCTTCCCTCCCCCTTCTCTCTCTTTCTCTCTCTTCTCCTCCCACATCCATGGCTCCAATGGTTTGAGCAAGGTGGCCCTGGGCACTGAGGATGGCTCCACGGCCCTGCCTTAGGTGCTGAATAGCTCGGTTGCCAAGCCACTAAATAGCAGCCCCAGATGGGCAGAGCATCGCCCTGTACGGGGCTTGCCGGGTGGATCCTGGTTGGAGTACATGCAGGAGTTTATCTCTCTCCCACCCTGCCGCCCTGCCTTTATCTTAACAAAAAACAAAACAAAAACAAAAAAACCCAACAGAACAGAAAAGGTCCCGAGATCGCCCACCCCAGCTGCCTCTGTCACTGCCACCCCCACTTACTCTGAGAAGGCGAATCGAGGTCCCTAAACAGCCGCCTCTTATTTAAAATGCCACTCTCACGGCTTCACTTGGGACAACACTACAGTCTTTTAAAAAGCAAGGTCCCCAGGATTGGGGGAGGCAGGCAGGAACAGGGACATTCCATTAACCGAGCATCACCTCAGTTAGAACGGATCTGTGTTCGTTGCATTTCCAGGGAAAGGGAAGTGGGCACACTGAAACTGAGCTTCCTGATAGAACAGTTATGCCAATGGCTGAAAATGCCCTCTGAAAAGCATGACATCATTTTCAGGGACTGACTCCAGACACTTTCAAGGCCATGAGGAGAGTGGTGGCTGCATCACCAGGGGTGAGGGACCCCCATCGCTCCTGCGGGGGCCTGTCAAGCAGAGCCTGGCCACTCCGCGGAGAAACGGGCTCCCTCGACGCTCAGCCCAGCGCCAGGCACCGGCACGCTGCTCCGGTAACCAGGTGCGTGCCTTTAAGCTACCAAGCTGTAGCCTGACCAGGCGGTGGCACAGTGGATAGAACGTCGGACTGGGACATGGAGGAGCCAGATTTGAAACCCCAAGGTTGCCAGCTTGAGCACAGGCTCATCTGGTTTGAGCAAGGCTCACCAGCTTGGACCCAGGGTCGCTGGCTGGAGCAAGGGGTCACTCGGTCTGCTGTAGCCCCCCGGTCAAGGCACATAAGAGAAATCAACCAATGAACAACAAAGGTGCCACAAAGAGGAATTGATGCTTCTCATCTCTCTCCCTTCCTGTCTGTCTGTTCCTCTCTCTGACTCTCTGTCTCTGTCACACACACACACACTCACACACAGCGACCAAGCTTTGGAAATAAAAGCCACTCTGGCACAAGGGACTTTTTGTTCAGAACTGTGTCTCTTAACCAGAGAGAAAGGCAGCCTTGGATCTAACCCAGATGCAAAACAGTAACACTGCATCAGAACCACCAGCACAGCTTCAAAACCCCAACCCCGCTCTGCAGCTGCAGGGTCCTGGGCAAGTTGCTTAGCTCCGCTGAGGCTCAATATCCGTGTGTGTGTGCGTGCGTGTGTGCGCGTGTTGTGTGTGTGCGCGCGCACGTGCGTGCGTGTGTGTGTGTGTGTGGTGTGTGTGTGTGTGTGTGTGTGTGGGTGTGTGCGTGCGCGCGTGTGTGTGTGTGTGTGTGGTATGTGTGTGTGTGTGTGTGTGTGTGTGTGTGTGTGGCGGGGCGGAGGGGTGTAGGTAAACAGAACCACCTCACAGAGTTTTGAACATTACTAAGGCCAATCCCTTGAGTGTCAGGCTCAGTGGCTACAATGCGGCGTTGATCATGTTGATTATGGTTTTGATTATTGCTATCTGGCGATGAGGAGGAAGTCTTTATAGTAAAAAGAGAGGTCTAGATCCCAAAGTTAGACCAGGCATATGGTTGTTAGTCCGGGCAGAGCTTGCTGGGCTGGTTACAAGGCCAGCTTGTCAGCTGCCAAGGCTAAGCCGAACTGAAGCCATCAACAGATACACGTGGCCTTGAATGGAAACAGTAAACAGATGAACTGCTGATCGGTAGGTAGCAGACAACCAAACCCTACTTCAGACCTGCTCTAGAAAACATTCCCGTGTGCTCCAAAAATGCTGGGAAATGTGACTTTGTCGTTTTAGGGAGGCTTGGGAGGACTTTTTGTTTCCTTGGAATTTCCGGGGAATGTGTGCTTCTGGACTCCACCCCAGACTGCCGGGGAAGGAATGGAGGAATTTGTCATTGCCCACAGGGCGGACAGTTGGAGATTAGCAATACAAAAATGCAGCTCCCTGCCCTCCCAGAGAAGTGGCCCAACAGCCAACAGCCGGCCCCTTTGGCCAACAGCTGTAGCTGCCACCACGGGGTGGGATGCTTGCAAGCCGTCCCTCCGAGCTGACTGGACTCGGTGTTATTTGTATCAGCTAATCTGACAGGGCTGGTGGGCAGGGGGGTTGGATTCCCTGTGGGGCCCTGGGGGCAGGGGGCAGGGGGGTTGGATTTCCCTATGGGGCCCTGGGGGCGGAGGGGGGTTGGATTTCCCTGTGGGGCCCTGGGGGCAGGGGGCGGAGGAGAGTGGGGGGCTGAGAGGCGCCAGTACGTGGTCACCTCCCACCTGCTGAGAGAGTGGGGGGCTGAGAGGCGCCAGTACGTGGTCACCTCCCACCTGCTGAGAGAGTGGGGCGCTGAGAGGCGCCAGTACGTGGTCACCTCCCACCTGCTGAGAGCCTGACTCATCTTAGTGGCAAATCAACTTAGAACCACAACATGTTAGCGTGAAAGAGAACCTCGGAACTCCTTTAGTTTAACTCTTCTCTCTAATCAGGGGACTGAGGCTCGGAGAAGTCCAGCTGTGTGCCGAAGGCCACACCAGCAGGCTCACTGCAGACCAAACGCAGGCCTGCTTCCCTGAACAGAGGTGGCACCCAGGAGGGGGCGGTGCGGCATGCCCACACACCTCAGGTGGCACACACCACGTCCTGCCTTGCGCTGTGACCCCGTCTCACCCAAGCCACCGTGCCCTGGGGACAGTCCCCGCAGGGTGCTGGCCAGGGCCTTGCAGATAATCCAGCCCCTTTCCTTGTCGCAGTTTCTACATCAAAGGAAGCATTTTCTTTGTACAGAAATGGTCTCCCTACGCACCCCAGGAGGCATCGTGTGTCGGGAGAGCCAGCTTCACGGGCCTGCAGGCTGCACGTCCGCACAACCCTGAGCTTAGAAGGCTCCCACGCCGGGTTTACCGCCCTGCTGACGCCATCTTGACGATCTTACTAGGGTTTGGCCCAAGGGCGCTCGCCTTTTCATTTTGCACCAGAGCCTCACAAACTGTCCCCACGATCCTGCTTTCAGGTTAGGCAAAAGCAGGATCCACAGGTGGCTTAGCTGTCCTGGGGAATTCCCAGGTGGTTGGCCCCCAGGAGATGTTGCCAGTATTTGCCTTGGCAACGACCCTCATTCCTTCTGAGCGGGACCTCCCTGGGAGGGGGACGCAGGAGGCACCACTGGCCTCCGAGAGAGGAGAGCCACCCTGAGACCTTCTCTGTGCCCCTGCCACCTTCCACGGTCTCAGCCTTGGCCGATCACCACCAGCGGTGGCGCATTACTGCACACGGCTGCAGGTCTGGGAGCCTCAGGGTCTGACGGGCACTGAGCCTGGACTGTGGGCTGGAGCGGCCCCTGCCTCTGCTGCCAGGGCCTGGCACCGGTGTCACCTGGGGGTGGCTGATGGCCAAAGAGACCTGGGTGATTCCCAAACAGACAGAAATTGATTTTCTTCTGGGATGACCTGGGGCCCCCTTTGCCAAGCTGAGTTTGGCAGAAAAAGGTGACAGATAAGGGAAAAGCAGTGGCGAGGGGCAGCAGTGAGACCTTGGCCAGCTGGCACTGCCTAGGGAACAGGTCTGAGATGTCCCATATTAAATGACAGTGAGCCAGAGGGTGGAAGGAAGAGATCAGAAGCGGTTAATCAGTTAACAGCTGCAGGGCACAACCAACAAAGAGTGCTCACACCCCCAACGCCTATCTATTGGAACGCTGGACTAACTTCCAGGTGGCTATTTCCACGATTATCTAAAAGACAGAGCCTGCCCAGCGCCATCAAAGCTCAGGCGTCTCTGTTTACTTACACGTGAGCTTTCCAATCTGCTGCCCACGGCCGGTCCACATGAGTGGACACTTCTTCCTGTGGACTCTGCACCCCACTTCACAGTTCTTTCAAAACAACTTAGACCTCTCTCCCTCTACTTGATGTATAAACACCACCAACTCCAGGACACAGACATGCTGGTTCCTCTGCCAGGCACAGCCATGGGGGTTTAGACTCCCTGCCCAGAACCTGGTGCCTTCGTTTGTCCCTCCCTCCCTCCCTCCCTCCCTCCCTCCCTTCTCTCTCTCTCTCTCTCTCTCTTTTGCTAGCAATGGCCCAATCAACCCTTTCTCTTAAAGGGACTTGGGCCCTGGAAGCTGAGGTTTCAGTGTAACGGCACTCAGGTGAGAACACAGAGCAGACGTAGGCCTCTGTCTCACCGGCGAAGGCTCGGGCCCCCAGCAGCGGCCACCCTCCCAACGCTCACGCCCTGGGCCTCTGTGCCAGGCTGGTCCTCCTGCTACTTACACGACGACCAGAGCAGCGTCTCGGGAGAAGTCCAGCAGGATCTCGTTCAGCCTCACCTGCCGCAGGGACTGGGGCGAGGAAAGCCACACGGTCACTCCCCACATCCCTAGGACCAGGCCCCACCAAGCCCAGGGGCCTTTTTTAACATTCCCAACAGGATGCAAATTGTTCCCCCTAAATTATTATCAACTTTCCTGCCTCTGAGAAGGAAGGGGACCCTCGTAGGAATGGAATGCCAAGCTCATGCATGCTCACCTCCGTGAGAAGCCCTCCTGGGTTTTTCCTGCCTGACCTTATTACCATGACCAGCAGGACAGCGGGGGCGTGGGGGGGGGGGCACAAGCACCTTCCCTGGTGTTGGGAGAGCTGGTAGTTCACAGTAGAGAGAACTGAGAAAGGCATGTGAGCCCCCCCTGCAACCCGCTGTCTCCATCTGGGAAATGGGTATGATAATCGCCCCCAGGGGAGTTGCGGGAAGTGGAGTGACATAACCCAGGGGCAGAGGGCCTGGCGGGCAGAAGGCACTTGACAAGGTGGACTCGAGCAGGGGTGGGACGATCTTCCATAACAGGGTGGGTGAGAGCCTTGTTTGGACACCAGGCTTCACTTAGCTCTTTCCAAGGAGCTGGGCACCTGTGTGTGGCCTCTGGGGCAGGGCCTCCAGGTGGAGAGGCCAGATGGAGAGCCCCCCAAAGCTTGTGTGGGGCTGGGTTGTGGGGGAGACTCCCTCCCACCCCAAGGCCTGCCTCCAAATTGTTCAGAAATGATTGGCACTCTGGGTCTGGTCGTGGACGGACACCCGTTTGGGAGAAAGGAAAACTAAGGGGAAGTGAATGATCCCCGATCAGGGCTTCCGGACCACACTCTACTGACATTTGAGGAGGAAGAATTCTTTGCAGAGGGAACTGTCCTGTGGGCTATAGGACATTTAACAGCATCCTAGCCCTCTACTCAACAAGTGACAGTAGCAACCCCTCCCCCCAGGAGTGACAAACTGATTCCCCATCTTCCCAACCTCAAAGTGGCCACAGAGCCACCGCGGTTAGCCTTTACTAAAGTCCCGAAGGTGCTGTGTGGGAGGTGGCCATGGCTTTGGCTGCATCTGGGGTGGGGTCTACAGGGCAAGGCAGGGTCTGCAGGGAGCTATGTGGGCCCTCAGGACAAATTCGACCTCGGCCTTCACCACTTGTCTCATGAGTCGCCACCAGGCACAGAGGAATGGGGGCCGAGAGGGAGACAGACCCTGGGCAGTCCTTCGCCGTGGCAGGGTGACTGCAGGTGGGCTGGAGAACCAGGCCGTCATGCCAAGGATAGCTCTGACTCTTACAGCCCACAGTGGCCACCCATCAGCTCCCTGGGGCAGCAGAGGCCGGGTGTGTGGGGAGGGGAGCAGGGCTGAGGGCTGAGGGAGGGGTGTTGAGGAAGCTCAGGACAATGGGCACAGGGTCCCCCACTCCCCCGCCCCAGAGAGGCCCTTCTCCCTCCGGCACCTTGACCCTGTTCTTGTTAATCTCCTCGTCCGAGACCTTCCAGGGGCAGTCTCGCCTCATCTCGGTGACGGTGGCCTCATCCTTGAAGCCGTCATTCAGGCGGAAGGGCGCAATCATGTCCTCAAACCGCTTGGTGCTGCGGACAGAGAGAGCAGGTGAGACCAGGTAAGATGGCCCGTTTCCGGGGAAACCAGGTCCCTGGAGGATGCCACAAAGACACACTACTTGGGCTGAACCCCGTTCTGACACTGCTGTTAATGTCAAAGCAGCTTTTGTGTTGAACTCAGCACCGATGGTGCTTCCACGAGTCGTCATGACGACTGACCCGGAACCCACCTCCACCTGCCTGACCGGTCCCAGGTGTTTACTGAGCACTATCCTGGGCCAGGCCTGGTACTACACAACAGTGGACAAACCAGACCGCGTCCCCTGTCCTCACGGGTCTCATGCTCTGCTGGGCGACAAACAGGACCAGCAGTGTTATGAAGGCACAAACCGAGTACCAGGGTGGGGACTCACAGGGGTGGGGAAAACCTCTGGACCCGAAGGATGTCAGCGACTCACAGGGCAGGGCACCGAAGCCGATGGAACGGGAGGTGCAAAGGCCCTGGGCAGAGCGTGTTTGCTCTGCCTGCAGAGCAGCGAGGGGCCGTGTGGCCAGCAGGGTGAGTGCAGGGACGTGGGGCGAGGCAAGGACAGACAGGTGTGAGGGCCAGGTCCACAGGCCATTGTTGTTTGCCCTGAGTGGGGCAGGAGTGTTGGAGGGCATTCCGTGTGGTCTGCCTTCCGTCATCAAAGATAGAAATTCAGGCCCTGGCCGGTTGGCTCAGCGGTAGAGCGTCGGCCTGGCGTGCGGGGGACCCGGGTTCGATTCCCGGCCAGGGCACATAGGAGAAGCGCCCATTTGCTTCTCCACCCCCCCCCCCCTCCTTCCTCTCTGTCTCTCTCTTCCCCTCCTGCAGCCAAGGCTCCATTGGAGCAAAGATGGCCCGGGCGCTGGGGATGGCTCCTTGGCCTCTGCCCCAGGCGCTAGAGTGGCTCTGGTCGCGGCAGAGTGACGCCCAGAGGGGCAGAGCATCGCCCCCTGGTGGGCAGAGCGTCGCCCCTGGTGGGCGTGCCAGGTGGATCCCGGTCGGGCGCATGCGGGAGTCTGTCTGACTGTCTCTCCCCGTTTTCAGCTTCAGAAAAATACAAAAAAAAAAAAAAAAGTAAAAAAAAAAAAAAAGATAGACATTCAGACGGGGAGGCATTCAGACGCCGCCGTGGGCAGCCACGTGGATGGATGAGCCCACCTGGGGACAGAGTCAAGAGGAGAGAAGAGAGTCCAGGGCCGGGCCCCCAGGATGCCAGCACCTGTCACTCAGACGAAGGAGGAAGAGGCAGCCCAGGAGACTGAACGACACCACTGAGGCGGGAGGGACCCAGTGGAGCGTGGCGTCTCGGAAGCCAAAAGAACTATTTTGAAAAAGGATCGCTGTTAAAGGCGGCCGAGAGACAGAGACAGCTGAGGTCGGAGTGGCTCTGTGGACCCGGCACGGAGGAGGTCACTGGAGACGACAGTGGTTCCCATGGATCAGTGGGGCGGAAACCAGACTGCAGTGCGGTGGGGGAGGAGGGGTGGGAGGGAGAGGCGACAGGGTGCACCACCCCGTTGGAGAAGTCCGGCTGTGCGAGGAAGGGGAGAAGCAGACCCAGGGTGGAGGCGGGCGCAGGGGCGAGGAGAGGGGTTTAAAGCGCAGAGGTGCTGGGCGGGGCTTTGGCGCCTGCTCTCGCCGTCCCCCTCCCCCCACCACCACGGGGAAGGTCTTCCCCGTCTCTCCAGCTCAGGGCCTCCCTCAGGGCTTTGCTCCGCCTCCAGCAGAGACGACCCTATCCTCTCCCGCATTCTGGTCCGTCTCTGCAGCCTTCTGATGGCTCCTGACGTCCTCCGGCAGGAGTCTACGGATCCCTCACCATTAAACAGTCCCTTTCTCCCCAACTTGATTTTCTCCTTTCTTCGGGGAATGAGAGACAGAACGGAGAGATAAGGGCCAACAGGTCGGGGTGGACCTTACTCTACTGAGGAGACAGAGTCCTGGAAAACCTGAAGTAAACTGATTTACCCGAAGCAAATCCTATTGTAAACGTCTTGTTTTTAAAACATGCAACCGAATGGTTGGGAACATACACGATTCCTTCTGAGGCCACAGGTGAACCTCGCTGCAGTTCCCGGGGGGGGTTTGCTCAAAGCCCGAGCACTTGCTGTTGCATGGGGTGGGGGGCGGCTGCCCAGATCATTCAACGTTTTCCCCACCCCAGCCCCCCAGTGTGCACACATCACATGGGGCTGCAGCTGCCTGCTCCTGCTTCAGGGCCTTTGCACATTCCTTTCTCTCCAGTGGGACAGGCCCAGCCTCTGCTCTGGCCCCTGCGGAAGGAGCTGCCCTCCAGCCTTGTGTTTAGAGCATGTGACTCTGTTGGATCAAAGGTAGCCAAGAAGTGGGATTTCCAGTAACCTCTGCCTTGGCTTGGCAGGAAGGAATACGCTGGGCCCGTCCCATTCCTTTCTCAGGAATTTAAATTAGGCAATGCCTGGAGAAGGAGGCAGTTTGATTGTACAGAAAGGTCAAGATGCAGAGTTCAGAAGCCACATGAGCAGGCAAAAGCCACCAACCCGGTGTTTATAAGAACACCGACGGTAGGCTGGGCCCTACGTTACATACTTGACGCTGTTGCTAAAACAGTGGTTCTCAGAGTGGGGTGCCTGGACCAGCACTGAGAACTTGTTCGTCTGAGACCACTGCTTTACAAAATTACTCCAGGGGCTGGCGAAAATGTAGAAAACTGTCACTTTTTAGGATAAAATCAGCCTTTTATAAACAGCCAGAACCCTGGGCTTGTGAAGCGAGTAGACAGAGGCTCCCTGGGCCCCCAGGCCTGCGGGTGGGGGCCCTTGTGGTTGAGACCCCAGCTCTGCTCAAATGCAGAACAGCCGTGACCTGCACCACTAAGAGTTTCAGAAACACTTGCTCTAACCAAAGCACCGATGTCAACTCGCCAGCCTCCAGCCCAGGTGTGCTTCTGGCAAAGACCAGAGCTCTGTATGCAAAGCAAGGAACAGGAACGGGAAAATAAACAGCTGCAACCTCTTTTGTTCCATGAGCCCAGTCTGGGGGCGAGGGGTGGGGGGTGGGGGAGGACAGCGCCTCCGCCCTTGGCTCACCAGAGAGAGAGGGTACAATGGGCAGAGGGGGCTGCAGGGCCCCGGCTGGCCCTTCTGCCTGGAATCCCCACTACAGAGAACTCACTGCTCGGCTCGCGGCTTCTGGTTGATGTCGGGGAGGACGTGAACTTCGTGGAATCTCAGTCGGAACTTGCTCAGCAGAGAAATGATCCTGGAACATGCAGATAGGGAAATACCTTTACAGTCAACTCATCTATTCATTCCACGAATTCTTCTTGTGAGCAAAACAAATCAAATCCTGCCCTCGTGGCATTTACATTCTAACCTGGGAAGAGGGTAGACCCTAAGTGAGTTCTGATGAGGTAGGTCAGCTGATGACAAGGGACGAGGATGAGTCACGGGCCAGTGTCTGGTGACCAGCTCTGGGCCAGCACACCTCCCATCTTAACGTGTCTGCACATCTGCTCTCGTGACACGGCAGGTTCTGATTGAGCTGGTCTGGCGTGGGGCCGGGGAGTGCATTTCTGACAAGCTCCCAGGTGGTGGCATGCTGCTGGCCCATGGGTCACACTTTGGGGAACGAAGGATGGTAAACCCACCCTCGGGGGAGGGGGATATCGCCCTGAAGGATTCTACGCTCTGCCTCGTTTCTCAGGAGGAAAGGCCTTCTCCATCCCTCATCTCACACAGGTCTGTTCTCCAGCTCGAGCGGATGTGTGATTTTAAAATGGAACACCCCTCCCTGCCGTGGTTGGGACTGGGGTATCTGCACCCGATCCAAGGGGGGGGGCGGGCCCAGAACGACTTCTGAAATGGACAGCAACCTGTTCCTGCCCAGAGCTCCCTCACCACGGCTGTGACCTGGACAGGGGCAGAGGGTGAGGGGACCCGGGACGGCCCCGGTCCCCGCCGGCGCTCCCCACTCACGCCTTCCTCTCCTGGTCCATCCTGTTGATCTGGCCGCCCACGAACACGCGGATCCTGCATTTGCTCCATCTCTTCTTGCGGCCGAGGAGGTAGGGGATGAGGAGGGTGAGGCCTGCCAAGGAGGGTCCCCGGGAATCAGGAGGAAGATGCTCGCAGGGTGGACCGCTCTCGGGGTTCTCACCCCTCCCCCTCTCTGGGCCTCAGTTTGCCCAGCTGTATAGTGGGCGTGCCGGACTAAACCAGAGCGGCACACAGGGTTCTGTGGGGTTCTGCGGGCTCAGGCTCATTCGGCCCACATCACGTTTTTAAATAAGTGAGCTGACCTTTAACAATTAGGGGGATTTCACATAAAAAAAAATCAGGCTATCTGGCATTTCTTGAGGATTGAGAATTTGACCAGTGGATAGAAGCCCCCATCCCTCCCTGTCATGTCTCCACACAAGGCCCAGGACCTGCCGTCACTTCTCGCTGTGAAACCTGGGCCTGATTGTTTCATCACTTTGTGCCTCCGTTCCCTTATCTGTATAGGGGGTTGATGACAGCTCCCGTCTGGGATGGCGTTCGGTGGACCCACGGAAAGCCCTCCATGTCGGCACAGAGGAGGCGCTCGGTCACGCCAGCTATCGTTAGCAGAATACGTTGGACCAGAGCAGAGATTCCTCTCTGTCGTAGACTCTACCACAGGTGGGAACAGCGGAGCTGCGAGGCACAAGCTTTAGGGAAGGAGGTGCGAGCATCTCTCTGGGAAGTAAAGACTCTCCCTATCCCTCCCTGTGCACCAGCCCGTCCTCCCATTTATGTCCTGTGATGCGACCTCAGGGCCATCGAGTCTGAATGTTCTGTCTCCTGTTGACATCAGCTGCCCCCTGTATGTCCCCATTGGACAGCTGAAAAATTAGAGGCCAAGAGAGGGGCCCAACTAGGTTCCCCCAAGCCCAGGGGTGGGCCCAGGGGCCCCTGCCCACCCTTTACGGGGTTCTGAGGTCCCACCAGTAGCCTTGTCAAGAGCAGCCAGGGAGGCCTGACCAGGCGGTGGCACAGTGGATAGAGCGTCAGACTGGGATGCGGAGGACCCACGTTCGAGACCCCGAGGTCACCAGCTTGAGCGCAAATTCTTCTTGTTTGAGCAAAGCTCGCCAGCTTGGACCCAAGGTCACTGGCTCGAGCAAGAGGTTACTCGGTCTGCTGAGTAACCGCAACGAAGAATTGATGTTTCTCATCTCTCTCCCTTCCTGTCTGTCTGTCCCTGTCTGTCCCTCTTTCTGACTCTCTCTCTGTCTCTGCCAATAAATAAATAAATAAATAAATAAATAAATAAATAAAATTAAAAATGAAACTGCCTTAAAAAAAAAAAAAAAGGCAGCCAGGGAGGGCAGGCCGAGAGGCAGAGTCACAGGGCGGGTCCGGGAAGCCGGCCAGGGGGAAGCACGCCTTCGAGAGGCACCGACCTCCGTCGTCGAAGAGCCAGTAGATGTCGATGGTCTTCTTGCCCTGCTCCGACTGGAAGATGGTGCTGGCCTGCTCCTCCCACACCAGGGCCTCGGGGTCCACTGCAGGGGCGGAGGGGCCAGTCACCGAGGAGCAGAGCCCGTGCAGACCCGAGTCTGTCTGCAGACAGCCCGCTGTGCTGGGAGGGGGCCTGGCTGTCCTCGGGGCTGTGCACCCAGCAGAGGGCATGCCGGGGTGGGAGGGAGGCCCAGGGCACCCCCAGCGGCCCCTCTGACCCAAGACTCTGGTTGGCCCCTCACAGAGGCTCACAGAATGTTCCCTGCTCCTGTACTGTGGGTTCCCCCACCTCTCGGGCACCCCTGCCCCTCCCCTAACATTGGAGCACAGCCAGAGAGCCTCGGAGGGGTGGGACAGGGGCCCCAGAGCCCGCTGGGTGGGTTCTCATGAGGCCCAGGCACCAAATTCCCCGCAGGTCTGCAGTTTTTAAAACTGCCCAAACCACCCCCATCCCCCACCCCCCAGGTTCCCAACCCCAGGGGTCTCAGGGGCCTCCAGCCCTTGGCCAAGCTCCCGAGTGGCTCCCCTGGTGGCCACACAGGGTGAGCGTGTCCCGAGCCTCTGCTCGAGCAGGGTGGGGACTGACGTGTTCCGGACACAGAGGGCCTGGCCGTGCTGGCGCTGGCCTCCTTGCGGTCCTCCGCTGGGTCAAACACGGGGTTAACTGCAAGAGAGGGGTGACAGCTAGGCTCCCACCGGTCCTCACCCGGGCACTGCCAGTCCTCCTCTCCTGGGCCCTCACCCGGGCACTGCGGGCCCTCCTCTCCTGGGCTCCCCTCTACACAGAGAAGGAAGTCGCCACCCCTCACCTGCCCCTGGTCTGGCCCGGCCTCCCTCTGACCCGATTCCTTCTGCCCCTTAGGCCACCGCAGTCCCCGCCTGGAACGCAGTCTCCAGGGGTTGGCGTTCCGGCACCAGGTGCAGCTCTTCCCCAGAACTCCCTTCTCAGCCCAGGGCCCCCTCCTCCGAGCGGGCTTCCGGCCCGTGCCCTGTGCTGGCCACGCTGCAGCGACTCGTGGATCCACCCACCAGGCCTCACTCCGCAAGGGCAGACCCAGCTTCGTTCCCTCTGCGCCCCCAGCGCCTAGAACAGTGCCGGCCAGGAGCTCGCTGCTGCCCTGCGGACACTGGAGGCGCTGATGCTCGCTGACCCGCGTGGTGCCAGGCCAGACCAGGCCCGGCCTGTGAGAAACAGCGTCCACTCCTTCCGGCTCCCCAAGCGCCTCCACCCCATGCATTTTCATGTATGTTCTGCATGTCAGAGTCTGCGTATTCGTGCGTGACTTTGCATGTTAAGCACATCCCTACTCTGTGCCCCGGCCCTGGTCTTAGAGACCGAAGCACCCCGTTTCCACGGGCCTCTGTGAGCATTTCCATGTTCTGGTGTGTTGTGTGGGCTTTCTCCTCTCCCCTCTTCCCTCTGCGCCCTCTCTGAGGTCCTGTTTGACCCATCTGGCGACAAAAGCACGGACCGTGGTTCCAGGAGCTCTGAATTCTGGTCTGCCCACCCCCACCCCCACCCCCGCTGGAAGCTGATCACTCCTCAAACTGATCACTTCCCCTTTCTGGGCCTCAGTTTCTCCCTTTGGAAACCTGCTGAGCTCTAAGGGGCCATCAAAAGCTGACATTCTAGGACTCTGTGGCCTGTATTCCTTACTCGTCTCCCTCCTCTTCCCTTTACCACTTTAAAAAAAATTAGGTTCTAGAACTTTCTGGGATCCCATCCCCGTGTCGGACAGGGATGCCGAGCAGGTGGGGCGTGCACTCACTGTGTGCCTGCATCACCTCCGAGACGTTGAGCCCCTCACGCATCCTCATGACGCACACTCCGTAGTTGAAATCGAAGGCGTCACTGGAGAGAGAGCCCCGGCCCCCCAGGAGACCAGATGTCAAGGGCTGGCCCTGCCCCCCGCCACCCCCTTTCTCCTCTCTGGGCCGCGGTCTCCCCATCTGTGAAATGCGCAGGCACAACTGGGGAGTCCCCGGGACCCTCCAGCTCTGCAGTTTGTGCACTGGGATCCCGTGGACCCTGCACTCAGGGGGAAACTTGAGTCCGGCCCTGTCCCCTGATACACATTGTGAATAATCCTCACAATTCTGCCAGCAGAGGTGGGGATGGGAATTACTACCCTCATCTTACACAAAAGCTGAGTTCTGGGGAGTGACTTGCCCGCAGTCACACACTAGAGAATTAAACAGCTGGCACCGCCCACCCTGCCCGAGGCTGGGCGTGAGCACAGGAACGACCTCGCTCATGCAGGCGGCATGGGTTGTCTACATGGAACATATGTCAGGGCAGGTTTACTGCCGGGGTGACAGTGGGCCCGGGAGCCCGCTCGCCATTCGGGCTGATCTAACCGGCTAAGCACTGCTCTCAGTCTCCTTTGACTGCACGTTTCTGGGACAGGGACCTGTCAGGCCCCGCGTGCTGGAGCCGTGGGATGTTAGTTAGAGCTGGGGGAGAGGAGACAGGTGCCCCCCCACCTCCGGCTGTAATTCTGAGAGAGGCCGCTGAGGGGCGCTGCTGAGAGCCACACAGCTGGTGCACAGCAGACCCGCAAGCAGGTCCCCGGTCCCCACACTCAGCCCGCCCCGATGCTGCACACCGCCCTTCGGCACCAAAGCAGAGAAGTAACTCAGACGTGCATTTTCTGGACTTTGCACAGCGAGAGCTAAATGAGAAAGGGTCTGGAGTGAGCTCTGAAATCCCCAGGGCGTTCACCCCAGCCTCCTTCCCCATGCCTGTCACCTCTGCAGAGGCCTGGCCTCACTTCTTGCTCTGAGGGACTATCTCACACTCCTCGAGCAGGCTGTCCACAGTCCACAGGAGGCCGCGAGGTTTCCACCTAGACACCCATATTTTCAACCTCTCTGTAAAACTACAAGATATGGCAATACTGGGCCCATATCTCCTCCTCGGCCCAATTGGCTAGAGCTGAGTAGCTCTCCCCAGTTTGCCACAGTCTCCACCGCTCCCTGTAGCCCCACACCTGGGCCACTTCACTGTTTGTGTTACCTACCAGATCCCATTCTCAGCCTTGAACCAGTGACTCAGCGTCTTACGTCCCCACTGCTTCCACCCCAAAGGCGTGACTCAGCGTCTTTTGTCCCCACTGCTTCCACCCCAAAGGCGTGACTCAGCGTCTTTTGTCCCCACTGCTTCCACCCCAAAGGCCCAAGCTGACAGGCCCAGCCCCTCACTCACTGCAGGAGGCCAATGTAGTCCTCCACCGTGGCCGGGTGAGCCGACTGCCAGTTCTTCTTGAACCCGACCACCAGAATGTTGGGCTTCATTCTCCCGAGACCTGTGGCCTGCGGGGTGGGGGGGGGGGATGAGGTGAGGAATTGGGCCTCACACCAGGGGCCCTGCTCCGTGACTAGGGGGGGCTCTCTCTCTGTCCCGGCTGTCCTCTCTACCATGTGGCCAGGGCGTGTCTGACGTGGAGAGCTACAGCCACAGCCATCCCCTGTGGCCTGTCCAAGCCTGGCCTAACGCCTGGATTGTCCCATTCGTCCTAAGTGATCCAGCTCCTGTCTCTCTCGAGCTGTTTCCCATAACAAGGGACTTGAACTTGGATGTGAAGCTTGGAATATTATTCCTGGGTCATCTACTCCATACATCTTTGATGGTTCTCTCTTTTTTTTAATGTTTAAAATATTATTTAAAATTTTGAGGTGAAATTCACATAGCAAATTTAACCATTTTAAAATGTTTAATTCAGCGGCATTTGGTACAGTCACAATGTGATGCAACCGTCCCTCTGTCTACTCCTCAGTTTTATCACCCCGATAGGAGGCCCTGTTGGATCTTTGCTTTTTCAGTTTTGAGAAATATGTAAAACCATGAAAAGGGATTCCTGGATGTTGACTCAGAATTGACAGCTGTTATGTTCTCTGTGCTTCTCATTCTACAGACGAGAAAACTGAGCAGTAAAAGGAAATGTCCTAGAACTTGAGCTGAGCGGAGGTTTCATCCCACTGAGCAGCGCCTGCGTATTTGAACGTTTATCAAACTGTATGCTTAACATTTTTTCACTCTGCTGTTGGTAAATGGTATCTTTAAAAACCAAACAAACAGCCGCCTGACCAGGCGGTGGCACAGTGGATAGAGTGTCGGACTGGGATGCGAAAGACCCAGGTTCGAGACCCCGAGGTCACCAGCTTGAGCGCGGGCTCATCTGGTTTGAGCAAAGCTCACCAGCTTGGACCCAAGGTCGCTGGCTCGAGCAAGGGGTTACTCGGTCTGCTGAAGGCCCGTGGTCAAGGCACATATGAGAAAGCAATTAATGAACAACTAAGGTGTCTCAATGCGCAACGAAAAACTAATGATTGATGCTTCTCATCTCTCCGTTCCTGTCTGTCTGTCCCTGTCTATCCCTCTCTCTGACTCTCTCTCTGTCTCTGTAAAAAAATAAAATAAAATAAAAATTAAAAAAAAAAAAGAGTTAAAAAAAACACACCAAACAAACAATAAAACAAGAAGAACCCAGCGGGCTTCCAAGTCAGCCTTCCCAAAGCAGCATATTGGAGAGGCAGGAAAGGTGGGGCCCCTGGGGCGGCAACAGGGACTTCAGCTAACCCCTCAGGAGGGCCCGCCTTCCAGGTCGTCGTCACACCAAGTTACAGTCCCGCGGGGAGCCCCGGGCCCAGGCACCTGCATGAGGGTCTGGACCCCACTGCGGAGGTCCTCAGCGATGACGTCGGAGTAGAAGGCCTTGATCCTCCTCTTGTTCAGCCACTTAGTGTGCCCGCTGGCGATGGCCCGGAGCTCAGGCATCCTCTGTTTGCGGGGTCCCTGTGGGGGGGCAGGCGACATCAGGGGCTGCCTTTACCTTCTGGCCTGAAACTCAGCCCCTCTCCTGCCCTGAAGGCTTGGCAGCACCCAGTTTCCAGATATAGGGAAGGGAAAGAAGGCGGAGGGTAGGAAAGTCTCCCTGGGGGAATATCTCGCCCCGGGCCCCTGAAGGAGTACAGCCCCCCCACCCCACCTCCGGGCACTTACGACGAGCACGTGGCCACAGATCATCAAGCTGAGGTTCCGTGTAAAGGTGCCCACAAAGTCCACCAGGGCCGGGCGGAAGTTGGGGGGCCCCGTGAGCACCAGGCACTGTGGGCTGCGGAGGGGAAGGGAGAAGGGCGTGAGCCGTCAGGACACCAGGATTGTCACCACCTCCTGGGTCTCCCTTCTTAGAGCCACTGTGAAGCCTCTGGAAGGACCCTGCACAGTTTGGGCCACATCTTCCCACCCATGACTCAAGGGTGAGTTTCGGGGCCCTTCCAGGTCACACTGGTCCTCCTTTGTCCTTCCTGCTCGGGCCGCCAAATGCTCCTCTTGGGCACAATGTCCTCTTTACTACTCTACCTGGTGTTCCTGCCCGCCCAGCATGGCACAATGTCCTCTTTACTGCTCTACCTGGTGTTCCTGCCCGCCCAGCATGGTGCCGGGAAGAATAAAGATGGGGAGGAGAGGCTCATCCCTCGTAAGCTCACTGTGTCACCAGAGTGGGTGACTCAGCCTCTGGGTCGAGATGCAGCCAAGGGTCATGATCAAGGGCTCAGTTAGAGCCAGACAACACTGGCTACTCAGCTGTGTGACCCAGGGCTGTCACTAGGCCACTCTGAGCCTCCATGCTCTCGTCTGTGAATGGGGTTAGTAACTGCATGGCCCTCTGAGCCGGTGGCGAGACCGTGGAAGGCACTTTGTGCAACAATGTGACACGAACAGAACCGATTGTTAGCATTACAATCTGGTGGGTGGGTGGGGTCCTGGGCACGTGACCCTCCTCGCCAAGGAGGGGAGTCCTCTTTGAAGAGAACGCAGGAGACAGGTCTTGGCCTGGAGGCGCCCAGAGTGGGGCCACAGTGGCCCTGGGTCCCAGGCGGCCCGGAGGCTGTGCTCACCGGTAGTTCTTGATGTGCTCGTCCACCTCGTTGAGGCCCACCGAGTAGCTCAGGGCCAGGTTGTAGGAGCCGGCCTGTACAGAGGAGCCCCAGTTCACCTCTGGGGGCGGGGAGGGTGAGTGTCAGGTTAGAAACCACAGGGCAAACCGGACACCCGGAGGGAGCGAGGGAGGGAGGGAGGGAGAGAGAGGGTCGGCATTCCACCGGGACAGAGCACCTATGGGAGCCGGGCTGCCTGGCCGGGAGACAGCCTGAACATCTGTTCCTAATGCTGCACATGCCATATGGCTACATGTTTAAAAGTTATACATCAAGGTGCTACATTCTACAGAGTATTCTCCTCCCTTGACAAACAGACCTTTTCAATGCCCTGGAAGGCCAGGTTCAAATGCAGAATTCTAGGTTTCCCTGGAGTTCTGCACGGCGCCCCCAGATCACTGTCCCCCGCCAGCACCTTGCCTGTGTGCGCGTGGATCCCCTGCCCGTGTGTCAGGCTTTGTGTCCTGCCCTACAGTCAGCCGGCGCTTGGCCACCCTCAGGCCTGCGTGTCCACCAGGCGGCTGGGCAGGGAATTCCAGGGTCCCGGGTGCCCGGGGGAGGGACCGGAAGTGGAGGTGTGGGCTGTGAGTGGCACATCCCCATGGCTCCTCCGGCCGAGGGGAGCCCAGAGCGCGATGCTGGCCCCTCCGCTGGGCCGACGGGGTGGACGGCCTGCTTGGTGGCCTCGGGGAGTGACAGGGTCGCCCGAGCCCCTCGGCAACGTGACCGCGCACACCTGGCTTCTTGTAGATGACGTAGAGCAGGAGGAAGAGGACGACGCCGATGGCGATGAGGGCCGCCCACCAGGTGAGGAGGAACATGATGACCACGGAGATGACCGCCCCAAACAGCGCCGCCCACTTGCTGTAGTACCGGAACGAGGGCCTCCAGCCTGGGTGGGGACGCCGGTCAGCGGCTACGCCCGGCACTCTGGGGCTCCGCTGTCCTGGGCCCGCACTGCTGGGCTGTGCCCACGCCCGCCCGCCCAACCTGCCTCCTGGGGCTGGGCCTGGGGGCTCTGGGGGCACCACGCGCCCACCGTGGCTGGCATTCGGCCACGGTGACAGGCGCCACCAAGGAGGAGGCGTACAGCTCTGGCCAAATACAGCCACAAGACGGCCAGTGTCAGCAACGGCACGGGCTCCCGTGGCTGCTGCAGACCCGGGGGGTGGAGGGGAAGGAGGTGAGTCTGCCTGGCCACACCGCAGGCCCTGCCGGGGCCTCCTCTAGGGACAGCCGCTCCGTGGCACCCCTCTGGGGCACCACAGGCCGTTGTCTATGGAGGAGGCAGCCCGGCGACCAGCCCATCAGCAATTTGGGGCTAATTAGAAAGAGTCTTTCTCAAGACTCTTTACTGCCATCTGCCAGAAACTGTTCATAATAAACACAAAGCTATGACATCTGTGACTGGTGGCCCCTAGCGCTGTGCAATGTCCAGCCTGCAGCAGCCCTGTGGGTGACCCTGGGCAATTCTCTTCCTCCTCTGCGGAGTCAGACAACTGACTCCGGTAAAACTGGCAGAGGAAGGCGCAGGAAAAAAATCTCTGCACGCTCGCTGTGTGCGGACACGGACCCAGGGACAGTGTTAGCTGCAAGTGCTCGATAAAGCACAGCTCCGACTGTTATTATTTGAACAGCGCCTTGCATCAGTTTTGCTGTGAGAGGTGACCTCGGTCTGTCCACCTGCATCCACGCCTCTCACTGCCCGCCTCCACCCCCCTCCCAAAGTGCCGCCTCCCTTCCCCCTCTCCTCCCTTCCCCCTCTCCTCCCTTCCCCCTCTCCTCCCTTCCCCCTCTCCTCCCTTCCCCCTCTCCTCCCGCCTCTCGGGAGGAGCCGCTTGCCTGGCGAGTTGGTGATGGAGGCGTGGAAGCAGCTGAAGTTGATGAGGGCGTAGGAGCACAGGAAGAAGTTGGAGATGATGGGGGCGATGGTGTTCAGCTCGGCTTCAGGGACCCAGGGAGAGAGAGGGCGGTCTGTTGGGCCAACTCTGCCAAGGAGCCACCTGCCACCTCCCTCAAAGGGTGGGGACCCCCCAGACAGGCCTCTGAGGCTCCGCGAGTCTCAACCCTCTCATCTGTGAAATGGACCCGTCACTCTGTGACACTCACAGGGCCGATGTTTTGAAAACTGGAAACTGCCAGCTCTTAGGGAGCTAGAGAGCAGTGGGAGAGTCGATCCCACCAGGCGAGGGGGTGACCGAGGATAGGGGCAGTCACGGGTTTGTGTGACCCCAAATTCCAGGAAGAAATCCATTTCACAAGGTGACCCAGGGCACTCGGCTCTGGTCTGAAACCCTGAGGCCGTATCGCAGTCCCACCCACAGTGGAAACCCGCTTGGAACCAGCTCCTTCGGGTCCCCGGGTCCCCATCTCCCTGCGCCCTGCACCCTCGGGCAAACTTGAGCATGCGAAGTCCGTCCGGGGCCCTGCTTCTGGGGGGAGCCCAAAACGAGACAAGCGCCTTCCGTCTGTACGTGACTCCACTGAATGGCTGCAAGAACCCTGCCCCAGAGCTTCGGAGATCATATCCTCACTCCGAGGTTCAGTCAGAACCCACCAGATAAAAAGACGTCCAACCCAAGTCAGGGTGGACTGCAGGGTGAGCAGGAAACAGAGAGGGGTCAGGATGCCAGGCCTGACTCGAGGTCTCCACCCCGCGGGCGTGGCCCTGCTGCCTCCTGATCTGGTTCAGGACCCAGGAGGGTGTAGTGTCTGGAGACGTTCCCCTGAGCGAAGTGGCCAGACCGTTAGGGTGGGTCCCACAGGTGGGTGATTCTGCCTGAGCAGCAGGGATTCGTCGGTGGCTGGGCCACAGGACCTCCGGCGGCCGACCCTGCCCTCTTCCTGCCTGGGGGGCAGGGGCCAGGGAGCCACCATGCTGTGCCACGGCCGCTGCCTTTGCTCTCCATGGCCACCTCTCCTCCAGCAAGTCCTGCCTCGTTGGCTAAGAAATCAGGAAGTTCTAGGGAGCACGCCCGCAGGAGAGCACTCATATGGGAATGCACATGCGTGTGTGTGCACATTTGTGTACTCGTATACTACAGGCTCTTCCTGCCCATCTGCGACACGCCAGCCATGCACTATTGTTCCTATGTTGCAGATGAGGAAACAGAGGCTCAGGGCGGTGAAATGGTTTGTCCAAGGTCACACGGCTGGCACATGGCAAAGCCAGGCTCGAAGGTCACTCTAACTGAGGAACTGGGTCCTTCCTCCTAGGGCCTCCCTACTTTGAAGCCCGAGAGATTTAGCAGCTCACGGCCTGAGAAATGAAGTTTGTCTAGTAACACACCTACAGAGATACTGATCTCGCTGCTCGTGTCAGCTCCTACGGGGACCATCAGCTTGTCCTGGGCTCCATAGGTGTGTCCTGGGGGCTAATTCAGACAGGGGTGGGGTGGGGAGGGCTCCCAGCTGCCAGGAGACAGGAATGCAGTACGAGAGAAAGCAGAGAGGGCCCCTCCTGACAAAATAGGACGGTTCACCTGCCGGGCACAGTGTGGTCTACACCCTGTCTGGGGTCCGGGGAAGGGCAGGGGCTACAGGACTCCCAAAGTCTCCTTCCCGCTAGGGCCTCACTCTCTCGAGTTATTCACCGATTGCCCACGACCTGCCAGGCCCTCCTGGGCACAGAAGTGAGCGGGAGGGAGAGGAGCCCTGTCTCATGCCCCCCCACCCTCCTGGCCAGGAGAGGCCAGGCCCCTGCGCGGCCGCTCACCAATGATGATGAAGGCCACCGCGATGGCGTAGGCCAGCAGGTAGCCACGCACCGGCTCGTTGTTCCTGCCGTAGCCTTTGCCAAAGAAGCCGATCAGTGGGTACAGCTTGTCCTCGCACAGGCACTGCGGGCACAGGACGCAGCGCTCAGCCCCCAGTTGGGCCCCCTCCCCTGCCGCCTCCCGCCCCGAGTCTCTGCTTGCTTCCCCCGACCTCAGAAGGGCTCGGCTCCGTCTGGGTCCTGGCTTCTGCCTCTGTCAGATGGGAGTGATCTGGCCGCCCTCCCACCTCACCAGGAAGACAGGAGGGCCCAAGGAGAGGGGTGGACGGCATCACCAGGAAGACAGGAGGGCCCAAGGAGAGGGGTGGACGGCCTTGGGGTGGACGGCGGGAAGGCAGGCCGGGTGCCAGGCTGCCCAGGGGAGAGTTGGCGGGAAAGGCAGGTGCTCCGGGGACCCTCGCGCCTGGGCCCCTACCCCTCCGCAGCCTCACCTGGAAGACTTTGGCGGCAGAGACGAGGCAGGCCAGGGCCGAGGACAGGGTGGCCCCGAAGATGCCGGCCGTGATCAGGGGTGCGAAGCCTGACACCATGCTCATGGTCTGCAGGGACACGGGGCTCAGGGCCTGCACGGTGGGGGATGGGCCCGAACCCCCTCCTGGGGCACCCCGGTCCCCTTTGCCGGCAAGAGTTGAGTCCTAACGCCTCTATCTAAGTCCACAACCATCCCCTGGGGCCCCAGTGCCATGAGGCAGGGACCGGGCACAAGGGACCCCCACCTAGCCGCTTTCCCCCAAGCCTGGGACCCAGCCCCCAGCCCATGTCTGTCCTGCGCCAGGCGGGGCCGGCTTCCCGGCCAGGCCACGGGTACCTGGTAGTAGTTGATGAGGCCGTAGTGGCAGCGGTGCTGCTGGGAGCACTCGGTGAAGTTCCAGCCGTAGCCGCAGGCCAGCCCCTCGCAGGCGCCCAAGCCGGGGGTCACCGTGTCATTCAGGTCCCCGGAGGCGTCACGAACCACACAGGAGCCTGAGGAGGAAAGAGGGCGTGGGGCGGGCTACCCCTCCCCTCCTCGCTGCCCTCGTCCCACCCCCAGACATGGCCACCCCTGCAGAGGGGGAGACGCCGCTCTCCCTTCACGATGTAATAACAACGATGTGATAACAACAACCGAGACAGCGAGGTTAGTGAACACGCAGCACGTCTGATGCACCGGCACGTGCGGAGTACCTGGCTGAGGACCCGCTGTTACTGTGTTGTCTTGCTACAGGGTCACAGCGAGCTTAAGCGACCTACTTAAGGTCACAATGTCCTCCTCAAAGTGGAGGCCTGGGCCGCAGACCCTGACTGGCTATGACCTGGGCCATGTCCCTGGGCCACCTGTGAGTTGCTTACCTCACACGGAGCAAGAACACCTGTGAGGATCTCAGTGAGAGGCAAATGTCAGTAGCGCAGGCCTGGGTTCAAAGCCCAGCTCTTCCACTCAGTGGCTGTGTGACCTTGGGCAGGTCACTGAACTTCTCTGAGCCCTTGTTTTCTCCTCTGTGACATGGTGGAAATGGCAGTGCCCGGATTAAATGTGATAAGGCAAATAAAGGGCCGGGCCGTCAGCTGGTAGTGTCGCCTCCACCATCACCATCACCATCATTGTCATTATTACCACTATATTCGGAACACGATTCGTCCTGTAGTATTTTCACACCCTTGAATCGGTAACCTCAGATCTAAAGGGACTGAAGAGCCTGGTCTGACACCCTTTCCATGAAGACACTCTGGTCACCACCAAGGTGGCCTCCAAATAAGGTCCAAGGCTCTGCCTCCTGGGGTTGCGAAGTCCTCCCAGCCCAGCTCTCCCTGTTAAGAGAGCCAACCCCTCCTGGGACCCACTTACCGATGGTGGCTGAGATGGCCAGGTAGGAGACAGTGGTCCAGAAAATGGCCATGAGTGTCCCCTTGGGGATGGCGATAGCAGGGTCCTGGGGGACATTGGGAGGGAGGGCGTCAGGCGGCCTCCGGGCCTCCGGCCAGCCCTGCCCTTGTCTGAGGCTGCGGGTGGCACAGACAGAGGACGTGTGCACGTGAGGACACAAAGAGGAGGACAGGCCACAACTAAGGGCCCGGGGCTGAGACCACATCCAGGGCCCTGGGAGCCCAAAGTGGAGAGAGGAACTCCAACCAGCTCTGTGCCTGGTCTGTGCTCAAAACAGTCTCCTGAATGACAACACTGTTGCGATAAATTGAGGCCTGTCTTCTAGCAGCTTGCACCCTCTGCCACCGGTGTGTGTGGCCAGCCCCCCTCTGAGCTTGGCTGGCTGCTCTGTGACATGGGGGTGATGGTGGCCGGAGCCCTTCCGGCTTCCCGGAAGCGCCATGCAGGACGCGTGGTAACCGTGACGATGACCTTGACAGCCAGTCTTTAGCGCTTCCTCTGTGCTGGGCGCTATTCTGAGCACTTCATGTAAATTAGCATGTTGAAGCCTCACTTCCTGTCCTATGAAGTGGTGGGGGGGCTATGTTAGCCCCATTTGACAGTTGGGTAAGCTGAGGCCCAGAGGGGTTTTAAGCACCTTGCATAAAGTCTGCATTAAGGGAAGGAACTGCCCCTCTGCTGAGGACAGGCTGTCCCGCGGGATGGGCAGTGGGCCGGATCCAGGAGGCCAGTGCCCCTTTTGGGCTTGAAAGCATTCAGGACAGAGGGGAGGTGCCCCCGCCACTCAGCTCTGAGACAGCTGCTGGCCCGGATGCCAGGACACCAGGCCAGCTGTAACCTAAGAAGCTTGATGAAGCATCTAGATGAATCCCCGGGCCGTGATGGTCTGTAACGGGGCCGGGAGGAAACCCGGCTGTCTGAGCACCATCTGACCACTGCAGGGAGGAAACCCGGCTGTCTGAGCACCATCTGACCGCTGCAGGGAGGAAACCCGGCTGTCTGAGCACCATCTGACCGCTGCAGGGACCTCAGGGCAGGTGGACCCTGCCAGGCCTCTGCTGGCCCCTCCCCAGGGATGGGAGAGGAGCCGGGCAAGGGTGGCTGCTCTCTGACTTCCCCGCCTCCCCGTGCACCCCTAGGGCCCAGGTTCAAGGTCGTCTCCTGTGCGCTTTCATTACCATACGCTAGGGAAGGCTGGTGGGGGCACCTCTGCAGCGGGACTGCAGCTGGAGGGCGGCCAGCTCCGGGCCAGGCTCCTCGCCCTCCACCCCCCTCGCACGCCGACTCCTCTGATCCCCCGGCCAGCACAGACTTCACCAGCTTTGGCACCTTTCAAAGCCCAGGTCCAGCCACACCTCTGTGCAGAAGTTCTGCCGCAGCCGCTGCCGCTGCCGCTGCCGACGGGCTCCTCCGTCTCCCCCACACCACGCGCTCTGTACGCCCGCTCTCACACTTCTCAGTTGCTACGATTCTCTGCTATTCACTCAACATACATGTACTGAACACCTTGCATGTCTCTGACCCTTAGCTGCACACAGATGCGTGACCCTCAAGGCCTACAGTGTCGCTGGTGCCAACCCACAGCCTGAGACTTGAACGGAGTGAATGGCATTGACCTGGATTGGCGTGGATTGGGTTGAGTTGGACTGGACCGGATTTTGAGCAGTTCTGGCCCTTTGGTCTCAGTGCCCGGCTCAGTGTCCCAAGGGAGGTCCCGGTGGATCGGGCCAGGAAGAGGGAGGGATGAGCGTGCCTCTCACCTTGAGGTCCCCGGAGATGTTGGCCCCGGCCAGGATGCCGGTGGCCGAGGGGAAGAAGATGGAGAACATCCCGAAGAAGCTGCCGTCTGGGCCCCGCCAGTCGGGCACCAAGTTCTGGACAAAAATGTCCCCTAGGAAACCGAGGCCTGCGTCAGAGCCGCCTGGAGGGCTTTGCCCCCTCACTGGGCCCAGTGGGAAAGGCAGGGGACTCCGATGGCAGCTCCCGGCCAGGAAGTAGGGGTTCCCACCCTCCCGGTCCCCACAGGGTGGGCCAGATGGGTGGGCAGGGGTCCCCAGCTGCACGTACCCCGGTAGCTGAAGAAGCCTTTGGCGGCCTTGTCCTCAGATGGGGGAATCAGCGTCCCCACCAAGTAATTAGCAAAAGAGACCATGATGACCAGGAAGAATAGCACCTGGGCCTAGAGGCAAAGGACCCAGAGGTCAGATGGCCTGGCCCCCACCTCCTCAGGGCACCGCAGCAGAGAAGAAGCTGCCCAAGGCCCCCGACTCTCACTCATTCATCCATCCATTCATTCGTCACCAGCACGCTGCAGGCTCTCTCCTAGGAGTTGACAATATCACAAGGCCCTTGTCTGGCTGACGGGCAGGGGCCATGAATCCAGAGTAAGAGCCGGGTTGTGATGGGGACTGGGTTGGGGGCCACTTTAGCAGGGTGGTCTGGAAAGGTGTCTTCAAGGGTCCTGAAGGAGGAGGAGGAGGGAGCAGAAGCTTGGCGCACTCAAGGGGCAGCGAGGAGGCCGGCGTGGCCGGAGGTTAGCATGCGGGGCAGAGAGGAGAGGTGGTGGAGAGACCAGCTGTGGCTCAGCGTCTGTCCTCCTCTCTGGTTGTTGGCTGGATAGGGGTTCAAATGAAGACTACCTTCCCCCAGCGCCCCTGCCGCTGGGTGTGGCCATGAGACCAAGTTCTGGACGATGGGAAAGAGCAGAAGGGATATCTCTGGTTGTGGCCGTCATGGACCGGGTGGATGCGGGTCACACCCCAGGGTTGGAGAGGCCACAGGATGGAAGGAGTCTGGGCCCCTGAGCTCCAGCAACCAGAGACACCTAGGCTGTTCCAGGGGACAGAAATGAATGACTCTGGTCGAAGGCCCCTCCGTGGGCTCTGTCGCGGCAGCAGACCGCCAAGCCTTGCTCAGGCGGCTCAGAAGAGGCAGAACCAGGAGCAGCCCCCGGTCTCCCGACTCCCCCTTCCCCACGCGACACTCCCACGACCCCTCTCCCACACCTGTCCTCACCTTGGACTCCCACTCCATGCCGGCCAGGGAAATGGCCAGCAGCACGGTGACGGTGACCACGCCGATGATTCGGATGTCGTTGGTGGGGTCCACGATGGGTGCGCCGTTCTCCTGGGGAGGGGAATGGGCCAGGCTGCGTGCTGCCCCCTGGACAGCCCCCCACCTGGATTCGCCACATTTCTGGGCGTCCTCTCCCGGGCAAACAGGCACCCAAACACTTCCCCTCCAAAGCGGCTACTGAAGGGCCCGGACAGTTCGGCCCTGGAGGCAACACGCACCCCAGACGGGGATTTCTGGGAACGGTCTTTCTCTGATGGGATTGTCGTGGTCACCTTCAGCAATCAGACTGTGGCCTTGGTCCCAGCCTGTGGCTGTGAGCCTCACCTGGAGCAGGTCCCGCACCGTCTCCGCGAAGCCCACGGTGTGCATGGCGACACCCACGGCGTTGGCAAAAGCGAAAATGAGGCCGATGGAGCCCCCTAGCTCTGGGCCAAGACTCCGGGAGATGAGGAAGTAGGTGCCACCTATTGGGGACAGAGCCAGGAGCCACGAAACCGGAGGAGTCAGCTGGCTGCAGTGGACTAGGGCGGGCAGAAGCTGAGGCTGGGAGGGTGACCCCAGGTGCCACGGGGCCCAGGGCACAGGAGGTCACCCAGGCAGGGCCGTGAGGGTGCACAGCCTGCCCCAAACCCTCACGCGGAACCAGAAGGAGCAGCCTGGGTGTCCAGTCTGGCTGGGGGAGCACAGTTCAGAAACCCATTCCCAGGGTGAAGACCCGGGGACCCGCCACAAGAGGAGGTGGGAGGGGGGCGGGTCCCACCTGACTTGACCTTGCCGTTGGTGGAGATGGCGGAGATGGAGAGGCCCGTGATGGAGGTCACCATGACCGAGAGCAGGATGATGATCCAGGTCAGGACTGTGGGGGTGGGCAGGCATGTGTTCACCCCAGGTCTCAGCTGGAGCATTTCCCAGGTCAGGAGCCAGCTGCTTCGCCATGTAACTTAAGTCACTTCCCTTCTCTGAGTCTCTGTTTGCTCATCCGAACAATGGGTCTCTGTCTACCTCCTGCTCTATCCTGAATAGTCAGGGAGCTGGAGAGTCAACATGTAAAGGACCCATAGGTGTGGAAGAGAAGGTGCCCTTCTTTAGTAATAAAAATAATAAAAGATAATTTTTATTTTATTTATATTTACTGAATGAGCACCTCTGGGTGCCAAGTCCTGGGCTGTTCAACTGCATCACAGAAGCCCCACAATAGGTCTGTGATTTAGAGACAATTATTACTCCCCCCCCCCCTTTACTAGTGAGGAAACCAAAGCTCAGAGAGGTTAAGAAACTTGTCCAAGGTCACACAGTGTGGTACAGAGCCAGCTAAATACTGGTTTGTCCAGACTGCCAGTTTCTAACCTGGCCGCTCCGTAGGAGACATTGGCTCTACGAGGTTTAAGTGACTTGCTGAGTGTAAACACAGCCAGGGACTCCTCAGGCCTGCTGACTCCACACCCCTGCTCCTCTGCCACACCACCCTGACCTCTGTCACTGCAGGGGCCTCGGGTCTCCGCAGCCCAAGGGCGGCACTCACCAATGCCCGCCTGGGCCGTAATCCACGGGAGCCGCAGGTAGAGGATCACGCCCCAGATATTGAGCATGCAACGGATCTGGGAGGAGAGCGGGGTCAGAGGCCACCTGGGGGTGGCAGGGTACCCCAAGGCCAAGTGCACAAGTCAGGGCATGGCATCGGGCACCGAGGCCTAGGGGACACCTGGGTCCTTTTGCTGCTTTACCCACTTTAATGCCCCTCTGGAGGCCAGAGACCCTCCCCTCCCACCTGCTTTCCCGCCCTCCCGTGGAGGCCTGAGGACGGGCGGCAAGCACCTGCACCCCTGCCTACTCCAAGCTCAAGGGCCTGGGCCTGGCGGGGGCGGGGGACGCAGCGAACTAGCTGAGCCAATGCCCCAGTGCCCTGCACACAGGCAGAAATCCGGCCTTGGGTTGCGGTGACCTCAGCTTCCAAATTTAAAGCCGAATTAGAGGCCTGGGCTAAGGCTGACATTCCCCGCGGGAAGGACTGGCCCACACAAGTCTTAGGTTGGGAGGGGGCACGTGGAGGATTTCTAAGCCCCCCCCCCCCCCCATCAGCTCTGAAATACAGAACGGGCCACGCTGGGCGCTGGCTACCCCAGTGCGGGAGGGAGATCCAGGATCTCGAGATGAGCCTCAGGTTAGGGCTTCATCTCCGCGCAGCCGGGAACATGCCGGCGCAGCCAGAAGACAGTTTGGCAGAGGGAAGTTCAGAAGTTACTGCCTCCCAGAGCAAGACTATACAGCTTTCTCTTAAATCTCAAGCAATTGCCTCTATAAAGTCCTACAATGGCTTCCAAAGCCAAGTTCACTTGACTGTGCTCTCTGGAGACTTACTGGTGCCCTCCACTACAGCAAACCTTCCCCTTCCCATCGTGGAAAATGAGAAAAACACATTTGTGGGGTTCGTGTTTAGTGCTGCCACCTGGCGGCCTTTTGAGGGAAACACAGTTTCCTCTTAAAACTCCAAGGCAGGCATTTCTCCAAGCACTTGACATACATCCCTTCATTCTGTTAATATCCATCACTTTCACAGAGGAGGAAACTGAGGCACAGGTTAAATAACTTGTCCAAAGTCGCAGGACAAGTGATTAGCCAATCAGAGATCTTCCCCAGGGCCCATTCTCATTCTGGAGGGTAAATGGAGTTTAGGGGGTAATACAAAACCGGAAAATTTGAGGTCACTATGCAGATAGGGAAATTGAGGCCCCGGATAGGCCTTGGGTCTGCTCTGGCCACTAAGGCCTGAGAGTCAGAGCTGAGGCTGGATGGAGTTCCGTCCCCTCACTCTCATTCCTGAACACCCTGCCCACACCCCACTCACCATCACCCCCTTGACCCAGCCAAAGCGCACGGGCTCCCCTGAGTTCTTCTCGCTGCTGGTGCCTGCCTCATCCTCCACCAGCCCGTCCGTCATCTCGTGGCTGGGCCGGCTGTCAGAGGCCAGGGCGTGCAGGTGGCTGCCTTCCTGCTGGGAGCCCAGAGACCGCAGGTGAGGCAGGCAGGGGTCGTAACAGTGCAGCTCGCAGCCCCCTGCCCCCCACCGTCCAGCCTTCCAGGCAGCCAGCCTGGCAAGCCTCTTCTCTGATGCAGACCTCCCTCTCCTCTCTTCATCTCTTTCCGGTATGTGCAACTTCTGTTTGCATGCTTCCACTGACGAAGAGCTCATTATCTCTCTAGGCAGCCCTCGCTTGCTTGATTGGCTTGCCAGGGACTGGACAGTGAATGTGACAATGTGAGTCCAGAGCTTCACAGCTCCCATGTCCACATTTCATCTGGGCCTCTCAGTGCATAAGGAAGACACTTATCTTGATGATATAAGTGACAGAGCTGAGGCTCAGAGAGGTTAAGTAACTAGGCCAAGGTCACACAGCAGGGAAGTGGCCAGGCTGAGACGATGCTTACCTTAAGGAAGGAGTGCAGGTCCGCCAGCGTGGGCCGGACCTTGCGGGGCTCACCGGGAAGGGTGCTGTTGGCATAGTGCTCGTAGGCCGGTACCACGTCAATGGTGTTGTAGCCGAAGGTTCGCATGTATAAGGTGCTGCCATGGGTCAGGTGGGTAGGGTGGCTGGTGTCGTATGCGGCCGGCGGTAGGGGCTCGTCGCCCCCCAGCAGTGTGCTGATGGTGAAGCGTCCACTGCACACACTGGTGTCCCCAGGCGCCTCAGACGCCGGCAGCTCTGCCATTGTGGCTCTGGGAGTCAGGGGAGGGGGCCAGGGTCGGCGGGGACACTCAGGGTGGCTTTATAGGCTGGGCCTGCTGCTGAGAGGAGGCAGGGAGGTTGGCCCAAACCGCCCACGGCTGGTGAGCAGGGTCCCTGGACAGGGTGGGAGGCAGAGCACGTGCCCGTCGCCGTCCTGCCCACCATGTGATCGCCGAGATAGCGGCCAGTCGGGGACCGGAGGGCCGGGTGGAAAGGCCTGGTGCCCCGCCCCAGCTGTGAGGGGCCGCCCCAGCTGCTGAGCTCCCGGGCCGGCTGAGGCTTTGTGTCTACACAGCAGCCTGCCATCCGCTGCTCAGTCCTGCCTCTCTCCCTGGTCCCCAGAGGTGCCGACCCCAGGAGCCCACCCTGCTGCACGCCCGGCACGCTCACTTCTGTCTGCTACCCAGGCAAGGGTGTCCTGGTGGCTCACAGAAGAACCGCTGATCTCCCTGGGTTTTGCTATTTTAGCCATTCATCCAACTTTTTTTTTTCTTGAGGGAGAGACAGAGTCCGAGAGAGGGACAGATAGGGACAGACAGACAGGAAGGGAGAGAGATGAGAAACAATCAACTCTTCGTTGCGATTCCTTAGTTGTTCATTGATTGATTTCTTATATGTGCCTTGACCGGGGGCTATCGCAGATCGATTGACCCCTTGCTTGAGCCAGCGACCTTGGACCCAAGCTGGTGAGCCTTGCTCAAACCAGATGAGCTCGCGCTCAAGCTGGTGACCTTGGGGTCTCGAACGTGAGTCCTCCGCATCCTAGTCCGACGCTGTGACCACTGTGCCACCGCCTGGTCAGGCCCAACAAACATTTAATGCCCACTCAACATGCCATGGGTGGCGACAGGAGCAGGGAACCATAGTGGGCACTGGTGCCCGCACGCTTGTGTGCTGCTGAGTTAGTGGGGGAAACGGGCGTGGACAGAGGCCAGGCGAGCTGTGCGGTGAGGGCAGCAGTGGGAGAAAGGACTCTGGGAGAGAGGACTCTGAGAGAAGGACAGGGCGGGGACCATCAGGGACAGCACAGCCCCTGGTCAGAGTCTTGGAAGATGAGGTAGGTGTTGAGGTCTCAAGGCCACCCCCAGTTCCCGGCATCCGAGCTTGGCTTATGCTCAGGCTCCGGCCACCCTTGGGAGGGACACATTCTCTCCCCCTCTGTCCCCTGCCTCTCACCCTCGGTGCTCAGAGCTCACACAGGCCCCCAGGAGACCAGCTCTGTGATGCTGAGTCCTTGGGACTCTGTGGTCTCCAACAGTGAGTCAGCACTTGTGGACTGAGGACCTTCACAGGAGCCTGGAGACTAACGCTGTCCCCTCGCTCCTGGCCCTGAGGGCCCTGGACAGGTGTGCCCAGCAGTAGCGCCAGGCAGCAAGGGGCATCGGAAATGCTCAGACTGTGTTAGAGCAGCAACCGGTGTTAGGGAGTCACCCTCTAAGACGAGGGTGTTTAAACTGGAGTCCAGGTGCCCCACAAAATTGTAGGAAAGTTCTTGTATCCGAGTGCCTCTTTCTGGGAAGGAGAACATACATTTCCTGCACCTTGCTAGAAGGCCGGCCCACAGGGGCACAGGTCGTGCCCATCATGTTCACTGATGATCCCAAGCAGCTGGGGAACGTGGAGTAGGCCCTCAATAAATACTGGTGTCAGTGACAAAGGGGACCCGCCCAAAGAGGGCACAGAGCAGTTGCCGTAGGAGCCCTCGGCAGAGAGACTCACCCCAAGTGGGGGTCGTGCGAGTGGCAGCTCCTTGGGCTCCTCCAAGGTCAGCCAGGCATGGTGATGAGCTCAGGCTGAAAGGCTGTGATCACTGTGAAACTAGGTGCAAAGTTCCTGTGTTTCCCTGATGTGTTCATTTTTTAAAAAGGCTTCTCAGGGGCTCCTCTTAAAGACTCACAGGCTTGCCTCCCCCCTTCCCAGGAGTTCCAGCCCGTCCTCAGAGAGGCTTCTACAGCAGTGTGTCCCCAACCCCCATGACAGCTGCCAGAGGGGGTAAGGCTCAGAGCGAGGACTCCAGGACAAGGACCCCAATTATGGTCAATGTTCTACTTTCCTCGTCAGTGGGGTGGGGAGAGCTGTTACTCATTAGGGGCCTCGGGCAGATCTTATCGCCTCCTTGCTCTGAAACTGCCACCTGACCGGTGAGAATCAAGGCTGCCAACGTCCCCTTAAGCCATTCCTACACACTGGGTCCCTGGGGAAGCTGTGGAAAATTCCTGATTAGGATCTCAGGAGAGGAAGGAGCGAGGGCTGGTTTCCAGGGGCACCGGGCCCTGGGCGGGGCGGGGGCACAGATTTGCGGGGTGACCCTGGGTGACCTTGTCTTCCTCTCCACAATACCGGGGCCAGGTCAGCTCCAAGGTCCCTTCCAGCCCTGGAGGGGAACAGTGCCCCTTACGGGAGCGTTCCCTGCCCCCCCCCATCTCTCTGGGGACGGAGGGGTATATGCAGGACCCCTCCAAGAGCTCCCCCATAGGACAAGCTGAGGGACTGTAAGAACACCTTGTGCCAAGGCACAGACCTCAGGAAAGAGGATCCCTACAAGTGGATGGGATCCTCCAGGGGGCCCAGGGCCCATCAGGCCTGAGACCCAGGACTCAGTGGGATGTACTTGACTGAGCAAAGCCCAGTGACGGGGCCGCAGGGGGTGTCGGGCTCCACCTCAGTTCTGTTTCAGTGTGACTCTGAGCAAGCCACCTGACCTCAGTGGGCCTCGACTTTCTCAGCAGCAAAATGAGAATGGCAGCCACACCTGGGTGAGTTATGGCTCATCTGCCCAGTGCCAGCCCCTCGTTGAGCGGCTTGGGGGTCCTGTGCGTCATCCCCCCATTCTCAGAGGGCCAGGGGACAGAGGCCGCAAAGGCACTGGAGAGACTCAGCGTCAGGACACTCCGTAGAAGTGACAACCCTAGACACAGGGCACCGAAATGTTGAGGACGGGGGCCGTGCTGCAACCCCCCCCCCTCCGTGTACCAGGCCCTGAGACTCACAGCCTAGCCTGGCAGACAGACAGGTGGAGGAGGGGGCGGCCCGGAGAGACAGGGGAGTGGGGAGGGGGAGGGGGCGTGAAGGGAGGGGACTCTGGGGCACGGGGTTTGGGAACGGTGCTGTGTTGTTGGTGCAAAGGGAGAGGTGAGTGGGGGTGGGGGGAGGGAAGGGTGGGAGGTGAGGTGAAAGGGATCCGAGTGTTGCTCACTCACACACATTTATTCAACGCCGACTGCACAGCACGCTCTGTGCTGGGCCACAGGCACCATGGGGAACAGATGACAGCCCTGCCCTCCCGGGGCTCACATTCTAGCGAGAGACACAATAAATAAACGATCAGTCATTATACATTTAGTGAAAGTGCTATGAAGAAATCAAGTTTGTTTGTTTTGGGGTTTTTTTTGTGGGGGGGACACTCAGGTCCCTCTGAGAATGAGAAATTTGAGCTGAGCCCAACAACAAGAAGCCACCCATATACAAACAGGTAAGAATCTAGGGGTTCCAGACAGAGGAAAGAGCATGTGCAAAGGCCCTGTGACAGGAGTGTGATGTGGTATAAGGAAGCAGGTAGGGCTGGAACAGAGGAACCTAGGAGATGGGTTCTCAGACATTCTGGAAAGGGGAACATTGGGACTTCTAAACCAGGAAGTTCCATGTCCTATATAATGTGATGGTCAGATTTATATTTTTTCAAAGCTCTTTGGACACCGTGTGGGGAACAGACTGAGGGGGGCAAGGTCAGGCAAGACTGGTCGGGGGCCAGGGCAGGTGTGTGATGGTGAGAGGCCAGGGGAGCAGCTGCGGGAGGCAGTGGTGAGAAGTAGGGGGAGCGAAGACGTCTTCCGAAGGAGAGCTGGTGAACAGCCCATTAATCCGTGCAGGGCAGGGGTGCAGAGAAGGGGACAGGGAGGACGCTATGGTGGAAATGACGGCACCACTTCTGAGTGGGGAAACCTGGAGAGAGGGCCTCTCATGCCAGGCCAAGGCGCCTGGCCTTTGTCCTGGGGTGTTTCTGGAAAGCTGCTGGGGGTCAGCTGTGGGGCGGTGAGCAGGACAAGGAGAAGGAATGGGGTCGGGAGGGCTGGGAGGGGCTACGGCAACCCTCAGCAAGGACGACAGCCCCAGCAAGGAGCCTGGGGCTCAGCCCCGGCTGCACACGGCTCTGAGCATCACACTGCAACACCTACTGCGAGCCGACTCCCCGGCCCCACACGGGAGGGTCTGTGGACCTGGGGCGGAGGAGGCCCCACACGGGAGGGTCTGTGGACCTGGGGCGGAGGAGGCCCCACACGGGAGGGTCTGTGGACCTGGGGCGGAGGAGGCCCCACACGGGAGGGTCTGTGGACCTGGGGCGGAGGAGGCCCCACACGGGAGGGTCTGTGGACCTGGGGCGGAGGAGGCCCCACACGGGAGGGTCTGTGGACCTGGGGCGGAGGAGGGCGGACAGCCAGCATCAGCATTTCTGGAAAGCTCCCCAGCGGGTCCTGAGGAGCAGTCTGACCGAGATCCTGCTCGCTCAACAGAACAACCTGTCACACAGCCCGCCCTGCCCCACCCTGTCCCCAGGTCCTTGTCCGCCTGGTCCCACGAGGCTTGCCTGGAGAGGATGGGTATGATGCAACCCTGGTGTCGTGAAATAGCCGGGTAAGAGGATGCGCTGCTCGTCGGCCTGATTCACAACACCAGCTGCAGCAACGATACCAGAACTCCGCCGGCTTCCTCCTCTGGACGCGGCTCCGTGGCTCTGAGACAGCGACCAGCCTGTGCAGACACCCTCCCGACCACGGCCCCCTGGACCTGCACGGCACCAGGGCATGGGGATGTGAGCGCCGGAGGCTGGGTCCCTGCCCACGCGGGGCTCACAGACTTCATGGTCCCAGGAAGAGGGAGCACACACCAAACCCCATGCAGGGTGTGCAGGGTGGCAGGGCAGAGAGGGAGGGACCAGGCGCTGGGGGGGCCGGGGCTGGACTGCAACCCACCCCCATACCGCAACCAGGACCAAGACACCAGGATTCCTCGTGAGCCCTACCAGCCACATAGTGTGTCTACTGCGTTCCCGCCCTTCCCCCCACACAGGGCGACAGCAGCTGGACACTGAGGCACCTTGAGGCTACCGGCAGCTACAGCAAAACGCGCTTGATGAGTTAACATATTTTCATTGTTAAAGGAAGGACACCTGTTTTTTGTTTTGTTCATGGTGAGACCTGTTTTTTTTTTTTTTCTTTAAACCTGTTTAGCCAACATTCGTTCCACAAGTAAAAGTAGGCATTAACAATGTATTGGATACAGTCCAGCTGTTTTGAGGGACAGAAGGACAAGGCATGATCACTATCCTTAAGGAGCCAATAGTTCATCAGAGGTGGCAAAGCCAACAAGTGTCCCGACCCGAGGCGTAAAGACACAAATCCCTGCATAAAAGGTGACCTGGGTTCAGAGAAGGGACGGCTGCCTTCGGCTGGGGCCAGGGTAGAGTGGGGTGTGTGACACGGCATCGGTAAAACGAAGGCAGAAATAAGCCATCACTGAATGAGGGAGACATCCAAACGTTAGCTTGGAGCTTCTGCTCTTCCTCTTCTGATAAGTCTCTACCCGCTCTTACCCCTCTACCCAGGCTTAGCTGAGATCTCTACCACAGGAGTGGCCACGTCAACACAAGCTGAAGCAGCAACTGTAATAAAAATTCAGTCCTGTAGTAACTGACCACGTGTCCGTCCACTCTGATGGCCGTGTCAACGTGCTCTCCAAGAGACCAAGGAGCCAGCCCTGCTGTCTCTTCACCCCAGCCTTTCGTTCCTGTAAGACTGGTGCTCTGACCCAGGAGCTGCAGAGCCTAGCCTTTCATTTTCAAAACACACCTTTAGCTTTTCTAACTCGACTGTAAACCATTCTGTCTTAAAAGCAATAGGGAGGACCTGGTCATTCTGTTCGATTTTGAATTCCACGGGGGTGTTTCTGATCAGAATACACTTTAATGGGCTCTAAAGCCTCTGACCAGCTTTTGCAGCAGGGACCAGCGGGCTTAGAATCACCGAGCTCCTTTTAAGAGCTTAGCTCCTTTACCCCCACCCCCCAAACCAGGCCCAGCCCTGGCACAGGGAGGGAGTGGGGAGCACGTGAGTTGAAAGAAGCGTGGACCTGGTTCTGCACCGCCTACCTTATGACCCCAGGGCCGCCCCTGTGGGCCTTAGTTTCATCATCTGTCAAATGGATAAATCCTCCCGGTCAATGAGATTTTTTTTTTTTTTACATACAGAGACACAGAGAGAGGAATAGATAAAGACAGACAGACAGGAACAGAGAAAGATGAGAAGCATCAATCATCAGTTTTTCATTGAGACACCTTAGTTCACTGATTGCTTCCTCATATGTGCCTTGACCGTGGGCCTTCAGCAGACCAAGTAACCCCTTGCTCAAGCCAGCGACCTTGGATCCAAGCTGGTGAGCTTTGCTCAAACCAGATGAACCCGTGCTCAAGCTGGCGACCTCGGGGTCTCGAACCTGGGTCCTCTGCATCCCAGTCCGACACTTTATCCACTGTGCTACCACCTGGTCAGGTCCAGTCAATGGAATTTTTGATGATCAAGAGAGGAAATTTGTAGAGGTTTCACGGGGTCTCGAACCTGGGTCCTCTGCATCCCAGTCCGACACTTTATCCACTGTGCTACCACCTGGTCAGGTCCAGTCAATGGAATTTTTGATGATCAAGAGAGGAAATTTGTAGAGGTTTCAGAGGACATTAATAGTGCTCTACAAATATTATATAGACAAATATATGCAGCTATAAAAATATATATGCAAACATATGCAACTATACAAATATATGTGTGTATATATAAGGTCTACCGGAAAGTTCTGTCCGTTTCTATCACAACAAGTTTCGACATGTAAGCAAGTTTATTTGTTGCATGTGTGCCTCTATTTTTATCACTTAATGTATACATAGTGACATAGCAAATTAACTAAAACAAAGTTGATTCACGTTAGTCTTATGTGTGAAGCGATAGTGTACCCATGGCTACTGATAAAGTTCATTTACGCCACTGTAATTTTTACGAATTTCAACAAGGAAGAAATGCTACAGAAGCGTGTCTGTCGCATCCACCATATTCCCCAGAATTAGCACCCTCCGACTATCACTTGTTTTTGTCCTTACAAAATTTTTTGAAGGGCAAAAAATTCAAAAATGAAGAAGATATCAAACAAGCACTGGTTCAATTTTTCACATCAAAAGATAAAACATTTTTCAAAAATGGGATATATAAATTGCCCTCACGCTGGCAAGAAAATATTAACAATAATGGCAATTATATTATTTAATAAAGTTTATTGATGGTAAGAAAAATTTGTATTTTGTTTTATTCCAAAAATGGACAGAACTTTCCGGTAGACCTTATGTATACACACACATATATTATATATATGCATACATATATATAATATATATACATATATAATATATATACATATATTATACATACATATACATTATATATACCTATATAATATATATACATATACATAATATATATACATATATATATAATATATATATATATTTGGGGGGGGGGTGCCAGCTCTCTAGCTACCAGAGAAAGTGGGAGAAAACCAACCTATCCTCAACTGTTTCCAGCAATGCTTTCTGCTAAGGGCAGATGCTAACATTTATTACTTTATTTTAGAGAGAGGGGAGAGGAGAGAAGGGAGAGAACACAGGAAGAATCAACTCATAGTAGCTGCTTCTCGTATGTGCCTTGACCGGGCAAGCCCGGGGTTCTGAAATGGCGACCTCAGGGTTCCAGGTCGACATTTTATCCACTGCGCCAGCACAGGCCGGGCAGGGGCTAACAGTTATTAAAAACAGAAGAGCTGGGGCAAGGGAGGGGCAGGGGAAGCGTTGCTCAGGAGCAAAAAGCAGAAACCCAGAGAGTCATTTCTGAGATTTTTGTGGGAACCAGGAGAAACCAGAATTCCTTTCCCCTGGAGTTAACCGCTAGGACAGACGTTGCCGAGCTGGGGAGACTTGGCCTGAGTGTGAGGGGGTGTGTTGAGGACGGTGGGCTGCAGAGGGAGAGAGACACACTCCCAGCGAGCTTGCACGGGCACCTGGATCCAGCCATTCCTGGTCGGAATCCCTGGCAAACGTTCAGGTACCTGAGGAGAAAGTCACCTTTTCTGCCTTCCCCATTTTCAGCTGGTACTTCTTCCACTAATGCTGACAGGATGCTTGACACCGCTGGGCTCACTGTAACCGGGCTCGTGGGTGGCACCCGCCCCATGTCTCCCACACCTGTGGGTCTGAATCCTGGTCACTGGCACACGGCTCCTTCGCCCCCCAGACACAGGAAATGCTGCCTTTGATCTTATCTGCCCTTTCATTTCCTGAGGCTTTCTATTTTATTATGGCTCGTGTGTGTGTGTGTGTGTGTGTGTGTGTGTGTGTGCGCGCGCGCCTATGCACACACGCCCGCTTCTCTCTGTCCCCCAGCCACACCTAAGCTGAAGAGCGCAGGGACTGGGGCTCAGCCTCAGGAATCACTCCACAGCTCTTGCCCCACGGCCTCTGGTGCGTGCTGGATGGTGAAGCTCTCAAGCCAGCCCATGGAGATCCGCTCCTGCAGGAAGAGGAGAGGCCCTAGGCTGCCAGTCTCACCCAGTGACATGTGACCTCCTGGAGGGCAGGGCCGCCACTCGTGTCACCCGTGTCCCGGAGCCTGGAGCAGTGGCTGGCACAGGGCAGACGCTCCAACGCTCAGCTCACTCAACTGCCTTCTCCACTTGTCACTGAATCAACAGGGCTCACAAGCTGAACTTGACATATCAATGTCTGTCTCTCCTGTGATAGCAGTTTTAGCCTCATGACTTTGATCTCAATTTTCTCTTGGGAGGAAAAAAGCCGTCCGGGCATCGGGGTAGCTGATTCCACTGGCTGCGAAGGACAGAAGCCACAGGGCAGAGGACATCCCTATCGCTCTGCACACCTGTCTGAACAAGGCTAGGAGCCGGGTGGCCAAAATCAACCTTTGCTGAGGGCTCACGGTGTGACAGGGAATAAACAGATGGGTGATTTCTAGGAATCAACTTAAATCTCCCCAATAGGCTGATGCAACTGGAACTTGCATCCTGCTATACCTGAGCAAACCGGTTCAGAGAGGTCAAACGACTTGCCCTCAGTCACGTGATTACCAGACGGTGAAGAGGGGATTTTAACCCAATCTCAGACCAGCTCCTGGGTGTGTGGCTGTCCCTTGAAAATGCAGGGCCCGGAGCCCTTGGGGCTGTGCCCGCTCACCCTTCAGGGCGCAGTGCTCTGAGGCCCGATCTCAGGCTGTCTCCCCGGCTCCCTCCCCGGCCTCCCAGGATCTCAGGCTGTCTCCCCGGCTCCCTCCCCGGCCTCCCAGGATCTCAGGCTGTCTCCCCGGCTCCCTCCCCGGCCTCCCAGGGTCTCAGGCTGTCTCCCCGGCTCCCTCCCCGGCCTCCCAGGATCTCAGGCTGTCTCCCCGGCTCCCTCCGGCCTCCCAGGATCTCAGGCTGTCTCCCCGGCTCCCTCCTGGCCTCCCAGGATCTCAGGCTGTCTCCCCGGCTCCCTCCCCGGCCTCCCAGGATCTCAGGCTGTCTCCCCGGCTCCCTCCTGGCCTCCCAGGATCTCAGGCTGTCTCCCCAGCTCCCTCCCCGGCCTCCCAGGATCTCAGGCCGTCTCCCCGACTCCCTCCTGGCCTCCCAGGATCTCAGGCTGTCTCCCCGGCTCCCTCCCCGGCCTCCCAGGATCTCAGGCTGTCTCCCCGGCTCCCTCCTGGCCTCCCAGGATCTCAGGCTGTCTCCCCGGCTCCCTCCCCGGCCTCCCAGGATCTCAGGCTGTCTCCCCGGCTCCCTCCCCGGCCTCCCAGGATCTCAGGCTGTCTCCCCGGCTCCCTCCTGGCCTCCCAGGATCTCAGGCTGTCTCCCCAGCTCCCTCCCCGGCCTCCCTTGGCGCTCAGCTCTTTCCTTCCAGAACTCGCTTTCAGTCTCACCAGCCTTCTCAGGCCCTGTGTGCTTTCTAAGTGCGCCACCAGAGGGCCGCTCCTCAAACATCTGGGCTGTATTTGAGGAATCCAAGTGCCTTTTTGCTTTGGTTTAATTTTCCTAAAAACACAAGCAGTGGATCAGCAGGAGAGCTCAGCCTAGGGGCCGCACTGCCTGTGGAAAGGCCGGCCTGGTGGTCAGGGGGTGGCTGCCTCCAGGCTGGGGTGTTGGAATGGAGGCATTTGCAGCAATGGAGGGTAAGAATTTCCAGCCAGACCCCCCAGGAAGACGTCTTCCCCAGCCCCAGCCGGCAGGCGGCTTCCCCAGGCCCCAGCCTCCCTGCCCACTGTCGGTCCTCACACTTCTCCATGTCTGCTGTCTTCCTGGGGCTTCTACAGAAACCAGGCCTTTCCTAGGGAACAGTGAAGGCCCCCCTGCCCTGTGTTGGGGGGACCACCTGGCTGGCAGGTGAAAGGGTTTAAGTGAGGACCCCACTGAAAGGCCTTGAGCTCCGAGACCTGGCTAGAGGTCACACCTGATCACAGCAGCTAGCTCTCCGTCTGCCCCGGTGCTCAGTGTCCCCTCCCCGGCCACTGGTCGCCAGTCCCTGTCCCCAGAGGTGCTGCCGAGTCCCGGAGAGACACTTAGACCCTACGACAAGGTATGGGGCACCTGTACGAGGCCCAGATTCCCAGGTGCTTCACCAGGAAATGCCCCTGCCGCCTGGCCCCAGGGCCAGAACAGGCTAGGACCCCACACAGAGGGAGAGGGCAAGACCCTGCCATGCTGCCCACCTCAGGCCACCAGGCAGCTGGAACCAAGTGACTTCAGAGCTTCTCACTGGGGCTAGGTCCCCCTGGGGGGAAGGGGGGAGAAACTGCCTACCCTGCTCAGCAGTGTGCTACCCGCGAGCCGGAGCTCAGGCCCCAGACCCCGAAGGCGCCCCTCCAGGCGGATACTGTCCAGAGCAGGAAACATCTGTCCTGTGACCAGGCCCAAGTCTCCCCCACCCTCTGACTAAAACACAATCCTGCCTGCCCGTCCCCAAGGCCAAGAACTGGCTCTCGGCCCCGATTTAAGATGCTTCCCAGTAAGTGTCCACGATACAGTGTGTCTGTCCGTAAAGTCATGGTGCACTTTTGACCAGGCACAGGAAAGCAAAAGACGATAGAAATGTGAAATCTGCACCAAATAAAAGGAAAACTCTCCCAGTTTCATACCTGTTCAGCGCAGTTCGATGTGGGCTCATGCACAGATTTTTTAGGGCTCCTTAGGTAGCTATCCCGTACAGCCTCTACAGACTCGTCACTGACTGATGGCCTACCAGAACGGGGTTTCTCCACCAAACTGCCGGTTTCCTTCAACTGCTTATCCCACCGAATAATGTTATTCCTATGTGGTGGCGCTTCATTATAAACGCGCCGATATACACGTTGCACTTTGGTCACGGGTTCAAATTTAGCAAGCCACAGAACACACAGAACTTTCCTCTGTACCGTCCACATCTCGACTGGCATGGTTGTGGGCTGCTCCGCCGTATACACAGTGTTACGTCATCATCTGCGCATGCGCACATGCTGCCACATCATCCTACAGAAACTGGGAGGGTTTTCCTTTTATTTGGTGCAGATTTCACATTTCTATCGACTTTTGTTGCTTTCCTGTGACCGGTCAAGTGCACCATGACTTTACGAACACACTGTACATGGCCACAGACCGTCTCCAGCTGACCGTCCCCAGCTCCTCGCCCCGGCCTGTGAGCTGCATGTGGTTTTACCGCCAGAGTGCTCTCACTTGGCCACAGGACGAGCCAGACCCTGACTGTCCTCAGACCCCTAGCCAGAGGACTGGATTCCGAGGCTGCGGGTGGGGACAGCAAGACCGGAGCTGGGACGGGAGTCCGTACTTGCAGAGACCTGCGGAGGCCGCGCAGACCAAGGACGGGAGGCCTCGGCCCTCCTTGCAGGGAGTGGAGGAAGGCCCAGCTGAGGCCCCCAGCCCCACAAAGGCCGGGAAGAGGCACTTCTGCAGCCTGCGGAGGAGCCCCGGGCTGTGCTGAGGACACTCCCGGGAAAGGAGGCCACAGAGAGCTTCCCGCTCCACTGAGGGGCTGAACAGAGCGGGCACAGGGCACTGTGGAAGAACGTTCCAGAAATTCACTGACCACAGACAGGGGTGGCGGTGAAGGAACCATCCTAAACAGTAAATGCAGAAGTGCCTGTACAGAAAGGAACACGCGGAAGGGGGACACGAACTCTCCCCCTCCCGCCCCTCTCCCCACAAACACCAGACAGCGTGACAATGACCGAAAAGCAACGATGGAAAGAAAATGATCAGTCAACTGAACAGAAGCGAAGAATTCTCCGCCTTGCATTTCTAATAAAAGTTACTGATCAAGTGAGAACAGGCTGCACTTTGCATCCTTCCTCCTTGTAAAAGGCACCTTTGAAATTCCTGATGGAAAACCACTTGTTAGATGGCCGCAGCTGAGCCCGGTGGGGCCCACAAGTGTCCCACCGAATCAGCCTGCCGGGCTCTTCAAAACCCAGTTCCAGCCTGACCTGTGGTGGCGCAGTGGATAAAGCATCGACCTGGAAATGCTGAGGTCGCCGGTTCAAAACCCTGGACTTGCCTGGTTAAGGCATATATGGGAGTTGATGCTTCCAGCTCCTCCCTCCTTCTGTCTCTCTCTTCTTTCTCTGTCTCTCTCTCTCCCTCTCTCTCTCCTGTCTAAAAATGAATAAATAAAAAACAACAACAACAAAAAAAAACGAGTTCCAGCCCCGCCACGCCCTCCGCCACGCGCCCTCACGGCTCTGTCACTACCGCCCTCCGCCACGCGCCCTCGTGGCTCTGTCACTACTGCCCTCCGCCACGCGCCCTCGTGGCTCTGTCACTACCGCCCTCCGCCACGCGCCCTCGTGGCTCTGTCACTACCGCCCTCCGCCACGCGCCCTCAAGGCTCTGTCACTACCGCCCTCCGCCACGCGCCCTCGTGGCTCTGTCACTACCGCCCTCCGCCACGCGCCCTCGTGGCTCTGTCACTACCGCCCTCTGCCACACGCCTTCACGGCTGTCACTACCGCCCTCCGCCACGCGCCTTCACGGCTCTGTCACTACCGCCCTCCGCCACGCGCCCTCGTGGCTCTGTCACTACCGCCCTCCGCCACGCGCCTTCACAGCTCTGTCACTACCGCCCTCCGCCACGCGCCCTCGTGGCTCTGTCACTACCGCCCTCCGCCACGCGCCCTCGTGGCTCTGTCACTACCGCCCTCCGCCACGCGCCCTCGTGGCTCTGTCACTACCGCCCTCCGCCACGCGCCCTCACGGCTCTGTCACTACCGCCCTCCGCCACGCGCCCTCACGGCTCTGTCACTACCGCCCTCCGCCACGCGCCTTCGTGGCTCTGTCACTACCGCCCTCCGCCACGCGCCCTTGTGGCTCTGTCACTACCGCCCTCTGCCACGCGCCTTCACGGCTGTCACTACTGCCCTCCGCCACGCGCCTTCACGGCTCTGTCACTACCGCCCTCCGCCACGCGCCCTCGTGGCTCTGTCACTACCGCCCTCCGCCACGTGCCCTCGTGGCTCTGTCACTACCGCCCTCCGCCACGTGCCCTCACGGCTCTGTCACCTACCGCCCTCCGCCACGCGCCCTCCTGGCTGTCACTACCGCCCTCCGCCACGCGCCCTCCTGGCTGTCACTACCGCCCTCCGCCACGCGCCTTCACCGCTCGCTGTCCTCTCCGCTGCCCACAGGCGCACACACGCGGTGCCACCAGTCAGGGGGATGCGAATCAGGGGAGAGCTCCCGGGGGCCTGGCCGAGCCCAGGACTCGGATCAGCAAACGCCAGTACAGACGAGCCCAGCTGGGGGGCAGGGGAAAACCGGGACACATGCAGGCTAAGAACTGTTCATCTGCGATCCACATTTAACTCGAGCTCTGTATTTTTATTTGCCCAGGTGAAGGGGCCTTGGGGCCCCCTCTGGCTCCCGATGTCCTACTCTGAGGCCAACTCTTTTCCGCTCCATCCCTGAGATTCTCATGGACTCCAAGGGCAAAGGCAACAGGGAGCACAGAGGGTGCCCATGCAAGGCTAGACGTCCACCAGCCCTCCTTACCACTCTTAGAAATTTCTCTTTAATGATCTGGTTTATTGTTGTTCATAGTAAATCACATTTCCACCCTGTTCTTCTCAAGGTCTCCCTGCTGACTGCAGCGCTGGGAGTTCCCGTCTCTGAAGGCCCTTTCCTGGGTTAGCGACCCAGCACCGCCGGCATTTCCACTTGGGCGGTCCTGGCAAAAAGAGGACTGGGAGGAAGCACCCACTTTTTTGGACTTAGGAGCAACTCTGGGACGGGGGCTCGATTACCTGGCCGCTCCTAACACGCAGGGGCTTTGTAAGGGATGTGCTGAACTTGGGCTGACGCACCAACACAGGGCCTTGGTCAGCCAGGCCTGGACCACCACCAATCACAACAGACAGTCCCCAGGCGAGGAGGAGTGCAGGTCCTCGGAAATTCCTTCCCCAAAGGTTTTAGTTGGTAGTTTCAGCTTTTTCCCACCAACACTTGCAGTGAGAAACAAGTGGCGAGAAGACACGTCCCCCACCCCGGCCGGTGGGGCACAGTCTACTACGGAACTGTCATCAGAGTGTGGCTCGAGGCCGCTAACTTCTGATGTCAGCCTAGAAGAATGAAGAACGGGGAGCATTCAGGACCCCTAAAACAGCCTCAACTTGCTGACTTCTTCCTGATGTGCCTGAAATGCAGGTGTAAAGGCCCTATTTGATATGAGAACCTTGATCAATACCATAAATTACACATTTCCATCCAAAAATACAGGTACCACCTCCCAGCTGCTGGACACAGGACTCAGGCTCCATGGCTGACTGAGGCTGAGAGCCCAGGCAGTGTGGGGCCTGCCAGTGTGGCTGAGGTTTGAGTCAGCGCTGACCACGCCCGAGCCACTTCCTGAGTGCGTGATGGAAACCTGGCAGTGATTGGACCGACCCACTAAGCCAGACAAAGGCTCCGATGCCTCGTGCAGGGTCGGGGGCTGTGGAACCCAGGCAAAGGCCTTGGCTACTGGGGCACCTGCACTCCCTGCTAAACTCAGCGCTAAGGGTTTGATCAGGAACCGACTCAAGGACAGCGGGCAGGGATGGGAATGCAAGGAGCAAACAGTCCTCTATTTAAAATAATAAGTAAAACTTAGCCAATGCTGGATCCTGCAGGAAGGAGTCCAGAGCACTGCACTTTCAGTAGCCTGAGCCCCAGAGCTTAAGTGACGCATCAAAGGAGTAACAACGTGGCTGCCGTGTCGCTGCTGAAGTCCCTGATCAGACTGCACGTCCTTGGAGGGCTGGGCCGGCCTGCGTCCCGGGCCCCAGTGGGGATGGGCGCCTCCTGCTCTTTGAAGGACACAACCAAAGGGTTCGCTCTGAAAGCGCTCACTCTTGTTTTCACTTTAAAGACAGGCAGGCAGAGTTTGTTTTGTTTAAAAAAAAAATCAAAGGAACAGATTCCTTGAAACCAAATCTTGAGGCCTCTGGAAAGGACCCAGATCGAGTCAGTATCGCCCTTCGGGGTCTTGCGGAGTTTATGATGAGCCAGAGGCCAGCATGACCCCTGTCCCCAGATGCCCCTCACCCGCCGGACAGACTGGACCCTTCGCTGGAAGATGAAAGACTAATCTTAGCACCACTTTCTCTGCTTCTCTGGGGAAAACGTAAAATCATGAACCAGTGTCGAGGAACAAGGTTAGTTCCCCAGACAGGTGAGCTGAGGATGGCTCTGAAGCTAATAACCTGCCACAAGACGCCTCCAGGCACTGCGTCACCAGGGGTGCACAGGAACCCCTGATGTGGTCCCTGCCTGCCTCTCCTGCACCTCTAGACCCCCAGGCCAGCACTGGGGTCTGCCCCGAGAACCTGGCCCCGCTGGCGTGGACTGCTCCCTCACTGCTCCTACAACTGTCCCCTCTCGGGGCAAGTCCTCAACTGTGGTCCCTGCCTGCCTCTCCTGCACCTCTAGACCCCCAGGCCAGCACTGGGGTCTGCCCCGAGAACCTGGCCCCGCTGGCGTGGACTGCTCCCTCACTGTTCCTACAACTGTCCCCTCTCGGGGCAAGTCCTCAACTGCTCCCCAAGGCCTGCCTTCCTCTCCCCCGCCAGCTCCCCATCCAGGCAGCTCAGGGGGCGGGGCCTTCGTCTCCCTTCTGATTCTGTCTCATCTCCTGGTCTGGGGGCAGAGGGCCTCGTCCCCGGGCAGAACTCACGTGCCGTTCTCCTGTTTGGAGCTGGCTGACCGGCACGATGCCGGGAGTGGCACACGCCCAGGCAGTCCTCCTGGTCAGAGTGACGAGCAAGAGGTGAGCCTGGGAGCCCGTGCACATTACACACCTCGAGCCTTCTCTCGTTTATGGCTGTTACATGTCTATCCACAAGTAAGACCTAATATTAAAAAAACAAAGCATTAAGTCACATTTTATGAAAAGTCCACAGTACTTTTTTTTCATAGAGCACCATGCAAGTGAATCATTTGATTTGCTTAAAAACATCAGTCATGATGTTTTTACAAACAGGGCATGACCTGCCCAATCAGTCCCCTGCAGGGCTCACCTTCCGAGACTTACTTCGCAAAGCTCTGCTGAGGGTGAGCGCTCCGGGGTTAGAGGACTGAAGGAAGGAGGCAGGCACAGCCCCTGGTGACCCTGAGGCTCATCCCTGATGGACAGATGGACTCCAACAGATGGAGAGCAGATGGCCCCATGACCTATACGTTAGCTCTTTCCCAAAAGGAAAGGCAACAATTATTTTAGGCACCAGAGGATGGCAAGGGTCACCATGCCCTGTGCCGAGAGATTTCTCCCTGGGAGCAAAGGGCACCGCTGGAGACTCTGGGGACCTTGACGTCCTCCTAGGAGAGCCCGCCCAGAGCTCAGTGCGTGAAGCCAGGGGGCGGAGCATGGCCTCGTCTCCCACAGCCCCAGTGGCCCCGTGGGAGCAAATGCTCGTCCTCATTTCCCCTCCAGCTCAGGCCAGCCTTCGGGACTGGTGGCAACAAACAGAGCCAATGATGCAGGACTTCTGCTCAAGGACCATGTACCCGCAGTGCCGATGCTCAGTGGTGTCAGACACACAGAAAGTGACTAGGAACCTGCCCAGCCTATTAGTGACACTGTCCAGGCAGAGGCACCGGCCACCAGACAGGACAATGAGGGGCTTTAAAGTCCTGTTGAGCGGGGAGCGCACAAGGCCAGGTGGTCACCTGTGACTGGGTGGCTACAGAGGGAGAGGCGCTGGGGCTGCCCCCCCAGCCCAGCCGGGACACCTACAGCCTGGGTCTATGAGCCCATCGCTCCGAAGCCTGAGTCTCCATCCCCAGTAGGACTGTGACAGAGCAGCAAACCAGTCCTGGAATCGGAGCCAATTGATGGCAGGACGGTCCTGGGCCACCTGGACCCAGGGCACCCCTGAGAGAAGAGAGGGGACACGGAGTACCTGACAGTCACCCCCTGATCTCAATCACCCCAGGCACCTCTGAGAGGAGAGAGGAGACACAGAGTGCCTGACAGTCACCCCCTGATCTCAATCACCCCAGGCACCTCTGAGAGGAGAGAGGGGACATAGAGTGCCTGACAGTCACCCCCTGATCTCAACTCACCCCAGGCACCTCTGAGAGGAGAGAGGGGACACGGAGCGCCTGACAGTCACCCCCTGATCTCAACTCACCCCAGGCACCTCTGAGAGGAGAGAGGGGACACGGAGCGCCTGACAGTCACCCCTGATCTCAATCACCCCAGGCACCTCTGAGAGGAGAGAGGGGACATAGAGCGCCTGACAGTCACCCCCTGATCTCAACTCACCCCAGGCACCTCTGAGAGGAGAGAGGGGACACGGAGCGCCTGACAGTCACCCCCTGATCTCAACTCACCCCAGGCACCTCTGAGAGGAGAGGGGACACGGAGCGCCTGACAGTCACCCCCTGATCTCAACCACCCCAGGCACCTCTGAGAGGAGAGAGGGGACACGAAGTGCCTGACAGTCACCCCCTGATCTCAACTCACCCCAGGCACCTCTGAGAGGAGAGAGGGGACACGAAGTGCCTGACAGTCACCCCCTGATCTCAACTCACCCCAGGCACCTCTGAGAGGAGAGAGGGGACACGGAGTGCCTGACAGTCACCCCCTGATCTCAACTCACCCCAGGCACCGCTGAGAGGAGAGAGGAGACACAGAGTGCCTGACAGTCACCCCCTGATCTCAATCACCCCAGGCACCTCTGAGAGGAGAGAGGGGACAGGGAGCGCCTGACAGTCACCCCCTGATCTCAACTCACCCCAGGCACCTCTGAGAGGAGAGAGGGGACACGAAGTGCCTGACAGTCACCCCCTGATCTCAACTCACCCCAGGCACCTCTGAGAGGAGAGAGGGGACACGAAGTGCCTGACAGTCACCCCCTGATCTCAACTCACCCCAGGCACCTCTGAGAGGAGAGAGGGGACACGGAGCGCCTGACAGTCACCCCGATCTCAACCACCTCAGGCCAAGGCTGGCTTCTACGTTCGAATGGAGACAGGAAGGCGAGCCATGACTGCTGTGTGGGCACCGTGTAGAAATGAAAGTAGCCACCAAAGCCTTCATTTCCTTGCTCACTTGGGGTGAATTTTTAATCACTTAAGGTCAACTTTAACCAAATCACAGATGCCTATATTAGCCTGTCATTTGCTGGCCCAAGCACTATTGAAGACATTTCCTCCCACACAAATAAGAACTTAAACAAAATTTCAAAGAAAAAGAAATGAAAATAAAAGAATGTGAAAAGAAATACAAACCAAAGAAATTTATTGGTGCTGACAAAAATACATAATACAAAAAAACTAAACAAAACAGACACAACAGAAACAAAACCAGAACGCCCCTCGAGCCCGAGGTACTGACAGTGCAGCCCCGCAAGGCAGCGCCCTAATTCATGAGGACCTCCATCTGCACCAGCCTGGCGTTCGTGTCCCCGGACGTCCGGTAGGGAATCATCCCTGCGAAGGTAATCAGGGCTCGGGCTTGACTTCGGAGTTGCTGGGAGAAAGGGGAAGAGTAAAAAGCCATTAACTTTCAAGCTGGGGGCACAGTGCCGGGAACAACCACCAGGGACAGGTTCCTGGCGGGGGGGGGGGCGGGGGGGGGGGCAACAGACACGGTCCTCTGGCATCGCGCAGGGTGAGCAAAGCCTGTCCACGGGACCCTGCCTGCAAAGTCCTTCCACTGAGCAAAAGACGGCGGGGTGCACCAGGCCAGCTGCCGTACCTGACACATCCGACCGGCTTCCGCACAGCTCTGGGCTGTGACTGCCCGCCCCGCTGCCTGAGCGCCACCCGAGGGCCCCCCCTCAACACCGCCCCCCCCCCAGTTCTGGGCTGTGACTGCCTGCCCTGCTGCCTGAGCGCCACCCGAGTGCTCCCCTCAACACCCCCCCCCCCCCCACGACACCAGAGACCATGGTTGTAGCGGAGAGCAGCCGGCTAGCTCTCCCTTCCTCCTGCTCCTGCCCTTTCCCCTTCCCCATTTCTTCCTTCCTGACATGAGTGCTTGACCCTCGTTTCCCAGGCAATCATATTATGGAACTCCTGGATAGTTCCAGGAGGGAAAAAGACTTTAACTCAGGTGTTTCCCCAAACAGTAAAAAGACAACTTTCACTCTGATTTCTAAGTGATACATTGTTTAAGGAATATAGAAACTTTGGAGAACAGCTTCCTGTGAGGTATGTGGGGTGCTCCTATCAGCAAGAAAGGAAACCATCTCTGGAAGAGAGAGGGAGAGTCCACAAACGTCTTTCTGGCCAGAAACGAGACTCTTACAGAAACGTCAAGGGTCACTTACTAGGCTTCTCAAGGGCCCTTCAGTAAGAAAACCGACAAGCAAGTGCTTTTGTACCCGCTACGCCAAGTAAACTGGCCAATGTCTGTCCTAGCTAATGTCCAAGTCAAGTACACCTTCCCTTTATGATGCAAGCACTCATTCAATTTCCTTCTGAAGTGCATGGCAGCGCTCGGGCGCTCACGGCTGACCAGAGCTACTCCCAACGAGCCCGAGGGGAGTTCGGGCCCAGGCCCCCTCGCTGGGCAGCCCTGCCCAGTAACCGGGGAGCCACAGGAGCAAGCTGCTTCCCGACTCCAGACTTAGTTCCCTCTGCTGTCAAGTGGGGACACGATGACCACGTGCCTCTCTGGGCGGCTCAGAGCAGCAGAAACAGGGGTCTGCGTCAAATTAACGTCTGGACCACAAGTCGTATGGCTTTGATGACAGAGCTGAGCTGAGACTCACAAGATAACCTCTATTTTACAAAAGCAGGAGATTCTTGTGGGACCAGGACAAATTAGCATTTGGTATGATTTTCTACAAGGTGACTGTCGCAGACTTGGTGCCTGTTCTGTATCTGCTCTGAGCTCGAGAACAGTGGCCCTCACTGGGATGCACTGGGGCCGCCTCTAGGCCCACAAGGAAGGGCAGCCGGGGTCACGCACGGTCTCGGGAGGCGCTCAGGACCGCGGACAGAAAGGCGGTTCTCAGCCATGGTTCTGGCCGACGCTGGGATCTTACAGAGTCGCGGTCCTCGATGACGCGCTGGGGTCTGGATGCCGAGGAGGGACTCGCCCCCTTGAGCCTCTTAAACTGTGTGAACAAGATGTTCATGGTGGCGAGAAGCACTTCGGAGAGGTTGTGCCGGATCTGCACGGAGAGAAACACACGCAGTCAGGAAGCAGAGCCAGGCCGGGCCAACGTCGGCAGCGGTCCTCCAGGCACGCCTGGCCACAGCGCAGCCCAGCTGCCAGTGAGGACCTAGTCACCAAAAAGTGGCTGACGGCACTGCAACGCCACGTGCGAGAGCACAGCTGCAGCGCTGCTCGGGGGTCAATGGGTCACTCCGTGGGCGCCTCCTTTATGCCAAAGGCAGGCTGACCACCTCTGACTGGCCGGCAGGGTGATTACCACGGAAAGCATGGATCTGAGCGTCAGAAGCGGGGACACACCCGTCTCGGACCCTCCACGCCGTCTCTCCTGCACCCTCAGCCCCAGCAGAGCCCTTCGGAGTGTCTCTAGACACAGGTGCTGGGGCACCACTGCCACCAGGACGCAACGGGCAGGGTGCCCAGAGAAGGTGAGATACAACAAAGGGACAAGTGGTGAGGGCCAGGGTGGCAGCACGTGTGAAGAGAGGGCTGGATGGGGTGGGGCCTTCGGAACTGTGTGAACCACAGCAGCCCCCGCGCCCTGCTCTGCACAAGCCGGCCTCCTCCTTCCTCTAGAACAGAGCGTGTGTTTATAAAAGGCATCGCTTACTGAGGAGCAGTCTTACACAGAAGCACCATTAGTGACTGTCCCAGCTGCGCATGGAGTGACCAGGCGTCCGGGCCGCAGCCCAGATCAGGGAAACCAGTGTCTGGGTGCTGGGCTGGGCTTGAGGGTATTTATAGCTCTCTAGCCCTCCCAGCGTGCAGATGAGCGAGCACCCTTGGGCTAGATGGTGGCAGTGTGCTAGAACCCTGCAGAGACAGTGGCTCTGGCGCTCAAAGGCTGTTAACTGGGCCGTGGCCACTGCACCTGCTTCTCAAGACGAAACTGTTCAGAGAGGGGAAGGGAGAGAGTGAATCGTGATGCATGTTCTATGCAACCAATGGAATGAAAGAAGATCACATTTAAGCACAAAAACACCTTCTAGATCAAGTGGATAATAAAGACTTAAACCAGACCTCACAGGATTAACCAGAGACCCATTTCTTCCAAGCCCGTGTCTGATCACAAGAGCGACTGTACTTTCAGAGTCAGAAATTCAGAGCCTGACAGGGATACGAGTACTCACAGAAAAACCAGCCCGGATAGGGGGCATTTAACTCATCTTAGACAACTCCGTCTGGATGGCTCCATACTAAGACTTTAACGTTATCAGCTACATTCAAACAACAGCTTTCCGCGGAAGTGGGGAAAGAAAGCCCCCAGCTTGGGAAGAACACGACTCACTTCGTCGCTGAAATTTCTGAAGGCGGCCACTCTCTCTTCCACACTCTCCTGGTTGAGGGGCACCAGCTTCAAGCGATCAATGATCTGTTCAAAACAAAGGCCCGCCAGCCTGTGACACAGCCTCACAGTCAGTTCCTCCCTGAACAGTCAGCACCTACCGGGCTCATGAGGGCTCCCCACCCCGTCCCCAACACACACGAGGCTCTGACCCCAACTTGCTAATTTAATCCCTAGCCTCACTTTCTGAGGCCACTTTAAAACTCAGAGATTTCAAATTACTTTAAGAATCCTCTCTGTTTTCAAACTAAAAGGGAAAAGAATAGAATAACAAGAAAAAGAAAAAGAGAGAAGCACAGAAATCCCTTTTAAACTCTTGGGATCACACTTGTCCTTCTTTACATAACAGGCATACTGGTGACATTTTTGTCTTAAATGACTCCCAGGAAGTGCCCTGAATTTTTCCAGGGCGTACATTAGCCTGAACTTCAAACACTCACATCAAAGGCTCTGTCAACATGACCACTGTGATATTCATCAAAAAAGGTTATCAGGTCCAGCAGGAGATAGAATGTGGAGTCCAGAAACTTATTCGCACTGACTCCCTGAGACCTGTACCTGGAAGACAAGAGAGGAAAGGGGTCGGCGTAGAGGATGAATCTCTGTGCGGTCGGCAACTTCAGGACAGCAGGTGAGAAATGCCAAACCCTCCTGAATGCTCCCCATGATGTGAAGGCGTGGGAAACAGTGTTGCTTTTTGAAATGGCCAGCTTTTGACGGTGGATTTTGCTCTGAATCCTCCCACAAACACTTTGCGTGAAGCAAGGTCCTCTAGCTGAGCACGTCCCACCAGCTCAGCAGCCAGATATCCCAGGGAGGATGGGAGGGCCTGAGGCCCAAACGCCCGCAGCCAGCACTGCGGGTTGTTAGCTAAGTGGATCTAGCTCATTTGCCAAAGAATGTTCTTCTGTGCCGCCCGACTCGGTTTCCTCTGGGTCACTTTACGAGGGGCATCTGCAGAGGGCACACAAAGTCATGGCTGCTGCCTAAGCCTGGGAGTCACACTGATGACAATCTGGTGATTCTGAAACACTGGCCACTACCCCGCTAAGAACTCCCTCGTCCACCGTCCCTGGCTTTGTTCCCAAACGCCTCTGAGATGGCTGGTAACAGTTCAGAGATGACTACAGTGTCTAGAACTGAGCCTACTATGCCCGACGAAAATGCTGAGATACCCTTGCAAACCCTTTTTTCTGTGAAAAAACATTCAGTGTGCTGGCACCAAGCTGGTCTGGCGCAGGAAGCAGGGACCCGGGGTGCCGCGGGGCGTGAGCGGGCAGCGCCGCCCGGGGACGCGGCTGGACACGCAGGCTGGGCCCGGCACCGGCCTTACCGCTCGGCGATGGACAGGGCCATGTTCTTCAGCCTCTCCTTGTTGGACTGCGGGGCGCTGATCTGGGGGACGACGGGGCTGAGCAGTTTGTTCATCAGCTCCAGCACCTTGTCAGCATTCTGTTTGAAGAGTCAATGGGGGGAGGAGTCAATCAAGAAGGGGAAATGAAACAACCGCCTGGGGGGCTTTCTGGGGTGTCGGACGGAATGTTCTGCACCCAGACCTGGGCGGTGGGTGCGCATAAGGCACATTCTTCACACCAGACACTTTCTACATCTTAATTAGACCTCAATCAAGACACTCTTACATTAAAATAAAGAATGCTAACCTCTTCCTGTCCGCTGTTCTCAGCTGACAAAGGGGACCAGTGCTCTCTCAGGCTGCACAGCCCAGCACCTGTGTGTTCTGTGCACAAGTCCCCACGCCAGCGCTCGGAGGGCCCCACCGTCACCCCGCTCACTCCCCCCCGCACTCCGGTCACCAGTGCATCCCCGGCTGCCTGGAGAGTAGGCACCAAGGCACTGTCACAAGCAGCTTCCCCATCAAAATGTGACAAATGCTCATTCTGCTGCCAAGTAAGACTATCCCTCAAGACCCAAGGTCACCCTTATAACATGCTGCTCCTGTCTGGCCGGAAATACGCCGTGGGCAGAGGAAATTCTGCAGAATGGGAATTTCATCTGACCGGACCGCTGACCCCTAAGCACCCAGGGAAAGTGCCTCAGCAGGGCGCGGGTAGACATCCCCAGATGTTTGCGCAGTGACGCCGAAAGGGGACAGATCTATTCTGCGCCGGAGGACAGCGCACCTTACCTTGGCAAGGTCGTAAAGCTTTGCTGCTTCCTCGAACAGTCCTTTATTTTCAGCCACAGAAGCTACTTTGTTGATGATAGGCTTTGTGTCACTAGTAAACTTATCTATGACTCCAGGCTGACAAGACAAATTACAGGGAGGGAGGGAGGGAGGGGTGCACAGAGCTGTTATTTTAAAGGCAAAGAAGCAACTGGGGTCTGAAATCTACTTTAACTGAAAATGCCTGCCCAGGGCAATGCACACATCTCACTGGCTAGGCTGTGGCTCTCTGGAAAATAGAAGGGCTATTAAATATATGGAAAGGACCAAGAAAGCTACACACGAAGAGGGAGGGGGCAGCGCAGGCGAGTCAATAATAAGACTCTGTGCTTTCTAATTTTCCGAAATGACCCAGGGCAGGTGAAATCATCCACGCCTTTACCTTTGCTGATGAGTAGGCACCAAGAGGGAGAACCAGTGAACTTAGAAAAAGTATCTGAGAGGTTTAGGATTTGCTTTCTAAGACAGATGGCAAAAGAAACCCAGTGCTCAAAATATACATGGTGAGAATATTTTTAAAAAACCACCACCATCACTCAACAGCAACCAAATGGTCAGGAGTGCAGGGAGGCCTTAGGAACCATGGGGTCTCCGGGGTGGGCGCACGGTGAATGGCCGTTCTGCTTCTCCATCGGCGCCCACCACCCCAGGGGCAGCACAGGTCGGGGACGAGCAGGAGCTCTGGGGGCAAGAAGGACTGGTTCAAATTCCAGCTCCCCTTCCGACTAGCTGTGTGATCCCGAGGAAGACAGCCGCTCTCACCTCTGTTTCCTCACTTGGAAAATTATATATAAAAAATACCTATAATGCATTCACCACAGTGCCTGGCAACTGTCACTGCTCAATAAGCAGGGCCAGTCATCAGCACCGTCACTGGCCTCACTGCTAGGCCGAGTGGTGTGTGCAGTGTGAGCTCTACTCAGATTTTACAAATGAGAAAATGGAGTCCCGGAGAGAGGCAAGTGACTTTCCCAAGGCAGTGGGGTGTGTCCTTGAGTGGGGTCAGGCCTGGTCCCGAATGCCAGGGCCTCTGTCCCTTCTCCTAAGCCACCCAATGGGCATGACAGGTCTCAGGGAATCACTAAGGTTCATGGGAGCAGCTGAATCTCTGGGGTCAGTGTGAAGCTCTGAGTCCCCAGAAACGACCTTGAGAGGGGTCAAGCAGATTTCTAACTTTTCCATCTGGGGAGAGTAGGCACAGTGATCTTCTTTTCTTGCATATTTTCTGAGCCAAGAATGACAGAAATGTAGACTTCTCAGATCAAAAAATGGCAAGCATGAGCAGATGAGTACTTTGAACATAATAAAAAAGCTACTCAATCACCACTTCACATTTAAAAAAATACCTATGTTTATTTTATTGACTTTGGAGAGGAGGGGGGGAGGGGTAGAGAGGAAAGGAGAGAGAAGAAGGAAGAGAGAAAGGGAGAGAGAGAGAGAGAAGGGAAAGAGAAGAGAGGAAGGAAGAAAGAGAGAGAGAGAGAGACAGGGAGGAAGGGGGAGATAGTGAGAAGGGAGAGAGAGAAAGGGAGAGAGAGGAAGGGAGAGAGAGAGAGAAGGGGGGGAGAGAGAGAGAAGGGAAAAAGAGGAAGGGAGAGAAAGGGAGACAGAGGAAGGGAGAGAGAGAAGGGAGGAAGGGAGAGAGAGAGAAGGGAGAGAGAGAGAAGGGAGAGAGAGAAGGGAGAGAGGAAGGGAGAGAGAGAGGAGGGGGAGAGAGAGAGAAGGGAAAAAGAGGAAGGGAGAGAAAGGGAGACAGAGGAAGGGAGAGAGAAGGGAGGAAGGGAGAGAGAGAGAAGGGAGGGAGAGAGGAAGGGAGGGAGAGAGAAGGGAGAGAGAGAGAAGGGAGAGAGGAAAGGAGAAAGAGAGAAAAGAGGGAGAAGGAGAGAGAAAAGGAGAGAGAGAGAAGGGAGAGAGGAAGGGAGAGAGAGAAGAGAGAGAGAAGGAGAGAGGAAGGGAGAGAGAGAAGGGAGAGGAGAAGGGAGAGAGAGAGAAGAGAGAGAGGGAGAGAGAGAAGGGAGGGAGAAGGGAGAGAGGAAGGGAGAGAGAGAAGGGAGAGAGGAAGGGAGAGAGAGAGAAGGGAGAGAGAGAAGGGAGAGAGGAAGAGAGAGAGAAGGGAGAGAGAGAAGGGAGAGAGGAAGAGAGAGAGAGAAGGGAGAGAGAGAGAAGGGAGAGAGGAAGGGAGAGAGAGAGAAGGGAGGGAGAAGGAGAGAGGAAGGGAGAGAGAGAAGCGAGAGAGAAGGAGAGAGAGGAAGGGAGAGAGAGAGAAGGGAGGGAGAAGGAGAGAGGAAGGGAGAGAGAGAAGCGAGAGAGAAGGAGAGAGAGGAAGGGAGAGAGAGAGGAGAGGAAGGGAGAGAGAGAAGCGAGAGAGAAGGAGAGAGAGGAAGGGAGAGAGAGAAGGGAGGGAGAAGGGAGAAGGGAGAAGGGAGAGAGAGAGAAGGGAGGGAGAGAGAGAAGGAGAGAAGGGGGAGAGAGAGAGAGAAGGGGGAGAGAGAGAGGAAGGGAGAGAGAGAGAAGGGAGAGAAGAAGGGAGAGAGAGAGAAGGGAGGGAGGGAGAGAGAGGGAGGGAGAGAGAGAGAGAGAGAGAGAGAGAGAGAGGAACACTGACTTGTTTCCGTATGTGCTCTGACCCAGAATCAAACTGGCAAACTCTGTGCTTTGGGCCGATGCTCCAACCAACTGAGCTATATCTGGCCAGGGCACCATTTTACATATTTTAAGAGAAAACAGAAATGCATGCAAAATCAAGGTCATCACTTGGGGCCTGTAACATTCCTTCTTTGTTTTTTAAACTAAGCAACTTCATCCATATTTGCGCCTTGAGCACCTTGAACCCGAGTCTAACTGTCGTCTCTGGACAATCACAGCCCCCCTGCACCCAGCACAGCTCTAGGGTGTGCGACCCACCTTTCTACTCCCATCGTTGTCTAGCTTCCCAAGAATCATGTCGAACTGTGGAAACAAAAATAGTTTGCTCAATTTACTGGACAAGATACACACACACTCCACAGTTCTCTGGGGACAAGAGGGAGGAAAACAGGGGAGGTAGGAGAAGTCTTACATTAACGAGGAAACAGTGACAGTGAAGCAACATTTTCATTGACAGAAACCAAAGGAAACTAAAAATCCCCTACGTCGTGTCCCTCACTACCATAACGGGGGACCCACAGTGATCCCAGTAGCGTGGGAACACGTGCACTGACAACACGGGGCAGAGAAGGAAGCCCACGCACCTCTCGACTTTCTATCACGAGCTCACTCACACAGCGCAGAAACATGTTTTCTCCTTGGCTGTCTTTCTCGTCCCTGCATGGGGACAAACGTAGTGAGCTTTCTGGTGTGGACCCGAGGTCAAAACCAGCCCCGTCAAGGGTCAAAGCAGGTTCTACCTGAGGAAGTAGAAGTACTGGAGGGCCTCTCTCGGGTCCGTGGACTCAAACTTCCGGGTGTACAGCATGAGGAGCCGCACAAAGTTCAGCCGCCGCATGCAGGGGGGGTCACCAGGCTCGTGGCTGACTGCACCGTGGGGGACAGAACTGGTCACCATCACCTGCCCTCTGACCCCAACCGCCAGGAACTGTGGGAGCCGAGTCCAAAGCCCAGCTCCGGCAGCTCTGGCCAACACCTTCACTGCCCTGTCCTCAACGCCCCACAGAGGAGGTAACAGTGTTCTGTCGTCAATCCCTAGTACGCTGGTGTCCGTGTGACACCCGACTGGGACGGGGCACTCCGGTGACTGCTGTGGTAATGCCCACAGCCCGCCCCCTCCCGGGCCTCCAGCCCACGCGGGCCGGCACAGGGACGGCCGGCTGGCAGGAACCAGGCCCATGCCTCGACAGCGCTTCCCCTGCCCCAGTCTGCAGGCCACCCGCTGCATCACGACCATCCGCCCAGCTCCCTGCTGGCTGCGGTGATGCGCCTGCTGCCACCCAATGGGAGTGTGTTATGGTTACCCGACTGCCAACGGACACTCACGGAGCTGGGCGCTCTGCCCCGAGGATTTTAGGAGCAGCTTCAGCTCAAAGAGCACGAGGGCCACGTGGACGGCGTGGCAGCGCAGCCGCTCCATGCGGAAGAGGAAGGCGATGGCCGCCTCGAACTGCGCCGTCAGGAACAGCACTTGGAAGTAGAGGAAGGGCTGCTGGTTCACCGTGAAGTGGGACTCGCCTGGCGGGGGACAGAGCCCAGTCGGGAGTCGGCCTTCAGCAGCCCGACCCCAGCACACGCCGGCATGCTTACGGCCTGCCGGGCAGGGCGGAGGGGCCCTGGACACAGGACGCCTCGGGAACCCTACCGGGTGGCCTTCTCCAGACCCCACAACACGACTGGCAAGTGGGGTCGCACTGTCAACCTGAAACGCTTGCCTCACGTGGGAGAGGAACAAGTTCAGACGTTAAAACGGAACCCAGAGGGGCTGCGGACCTCCTTACCCTGCCCAAGTCACTCAGTAAGGAGGGGTGAAGGTGTCAAAGGCGCCTCGGTTCCCTCCGATTCGCAGAGGCCTGAACTCAACAACTGCTCGCGGCCAGCTGGAATCTGTTCTCCCCAGAGTCTTAGACAAGGGGGCGGCGGGTCTGCCCTAGTCTGTGCCCAGACACAGTCACCACGGATCTACCGGGAAGCAACAGGAAGTCCTGTTTACGTCCGTCCCTGAGCAAACGTCAATCAGGGCAGGCCAAAGAAGACAGTTCACTGTGTATGACCGTGGGTCAGGCCCACTGCGTAAGGCCAGGTGGGCCTCTACTCAAATTTGAAATCGCTGTTGTGTTGTGCTGTGCTGTGCTCTGAGGACCCAGCTTCTGACAGAGCTGGAGTTCAGAGGAGAAGGACGCTCCCAGAGGCACGGCAGCAGTGACCCGAGGTGAGCGAGGGAGGTGTTATGACCAGGGCGGCTTACCGTAGTCCTCCAGCAGCTGCTTCTGGAACTGGGAGAGACTCAGCCTGTCTTGTGGGGAGCTGGTGCCGTCGTCATCAAAGCACACTTGATTCAACTAAACCCCCAAGAGAAACACACACATTGGAACAAACCATGTCCCGATCCAGGCGCGCACTTGTGGCTGCTCAGTGGCGTGCTAACGGCCGTGATCACCGGGTGGGAATGACCCAATCAACAATGGAGCCGGCAGACGGGAACCCACTAGCCTGGTCGCCTTACTGGCACCAAGCATTGAGCAGGTAAAATCTGTGGGCAGACAAGAGCGGCCGGCCGGACCGCAGCCCACGCGGGCAAGAGAAGCAGCACCTGCCTTCAGCCACAGGTAGTCCTCGGTCTTGTTGGCCACCTCGCTCTGGTTGTCGGTGACGTCACATCTGCCGATGACACAGTACACAGCCCGCTTGTAGGGGTCCGTGTTGTTCCTGAGGGCCCTGCGGTAGTGCAGTCGAAGCTTGTTCTCTGTAGCTGGGGACAATCTGAAGACACAAGGGGACAAAAACCAGACTCACTAAAGATCCTCAAGGGCATCTGATCCCAGTGACGTAACAGAGCTAGGAGCTTTCCTTGACTGAGGGGAACAGACACCGTGCTGCCGCAGCCCCTGGGCGCCAGCCCTTGAACCTGCCAGGGGACCCTCTGCACCTGCGTGGCTGCCAGCCCCCCCGGCAGAGGACGGCAGAGCAGGAGGCCGGGGGGCTGCTCTCCCACTCTGGTGGCCCGCAGGCAGGGATGGACAAGAGCACAGGTGATGTTTTACTGAGTGTCACACCTGAACCTGCACCCTCCTGAATCCAATTGAAAAGTAAATAAGTTTAAAAAAGTCTTCCCTTTAACTATATTGGCCTCCCTCTGGGCTCCCTACTTTCTTATCCCATTCCAAATAAACACTTGCTCTCAAATCCTCTCCCTCTGGGGGAAACGCAAGGATAGTAACCCTGCTTTACTCTCTGACACAAACAAGACGGGGGGTTCTAGTTTAAGAAGATCTCTGGACATGGCATTATGAACATTGCCACCCCAGCCGTTTCTGCTTCTCACAGGTCTGACTGGGCGTCCGCGATCGTTTCTTCCACATAATGTATGTACACGGAAACCAATGTCTGACTGCAGCCCGAGCTCGGGGAGCAAGACAACACTCTGGGCTGAGCAGACAGCACTAATGTCAGGCAGTGTGGACGACAAAGGCGTTCTCTAAGCACACCGACTGCCGGGATTACAGAACCACGCAGGACTGCACCTGCCGCAGCCTCTCTGGCACCGAACAGAAAATTCCCCAGACACAGAAATGTGGGAGTCGGGACACGAGTGTCAGAATGGGGCTCTTCTTCCACGGTTTTCACTGTTCTTCTCAAGAGACTTCTACTTGCCTCTACACATCTCCCCCCAAGTAGAAACTTGCTCTGAGCCACGGGCAGGGAGGGAAGGAGAGCAGTGCTCCCGGACGTGCACGCCCCACGCTGTACCTTCTGTCCTTGCTGTTCATGTATTCCTGGAACCAGGTTTTAAACTCTCCCAGCTGGTGCTGCGCCAGGTTGACCACCTGTGAAGCGGCAAGCAGGTCTCCGCAGCGCATGCAGTAATAAATCAACGCCCACACAGGATGGCCTTCCACTTCTCCATCCTGCAAGAGGGAAGACGCTCAAATAAACACACAAACTAGAGCCCACCGACGGCTTTCTGACGTGCTGCCCTCCGCTAGGTCCTCCCTTGTATGAGGTCACTTAATATTCAGCACAACCCTGTTAGGTAGGGATCACTAATGGCCTCCTCCTACATCTTTTACAAATGAGGAAACTGAGGCACGGGAACACAGAAGTATTTGTTCAAAGTAAGCTGGCAAGCGGCAATCTGGCTCTGAAGTGTCTCCCTAAGTCACCGTGTGCCCCACCCAGTTCAGAGCCACCAGTGGTTTCTCCACAGAACCCTGGAGCCTGCAGTCATCAGTAACACGCTCTTCGGGGACACTCAGACGTGCACTGACTGCTGCAACCCCCGCACAGCGAGGGCTAAAGCTGCTCACTGACCAGTAAGAGACCCTCATTACCATTCCCCAGTTTATAAAATGTTAACCACCACCAACTGGCCAAATGGATACTGGCATTTTCACTCGTGTTTGTTCACCAGAACATGTACCGGCTGTCTGTGCTCAGACGCACGATCTGAGAAGGCAGCTCTGGCTCCTCTCCCAGGGCTAGAGCTTATCACTGCTGACCCTGGCCTTGCCACCATGTGCTAGCGGGACGGTGGCACTGTTCTCTCTGCTTTCACAGGACCCCTGAGGTGGGCCACAGACCTCCCGTCTGGCTCCTCCCCCCCCCCCCCCCCCCCGCAGGACCGTCTAAAACCCAGACCTGATTGTGTCACTTCCCCACTTGAACCCCTCTCAGCTGTTCACATCCAACGGGCTCAGCCTGGCCTTCACCAGCTGGCCGCAAACCTGCCGAGTCCTACCCCACGGCCAGTACGGTTCCCTCCAGGTGGAGTCCTCTTCCCAAGCCCTCGGGCTGGTGAGTCCTGTGTTTCAAGCACAGGTGTGAGCCTCACTTCCTTTCTGAAGCCAGGCTCCTATGGACCCCATCACTCTTGTAGCATGTTGCACACAGTGTGATGAATGACGGTAAGGTAATCTCCCAACTGGACTGTGAACTGACCAGAGAGGCCACGTCCTAAGCCATATCCCAGTCCACTCTTCTAGCTGTCACAGCCAGCAGTCTCAGAAGTCACCCCCGACTCTGCCTCTCACACCCAAGTTCTTCAACAAGTCCTACCGGCTCTACTTCCAAATCACGTCCAGAACCCAAGGACACCCCTGTGCCCCCACTGAGCTGAGCAAGTACCACCAGCAGCCGGACTCCTGTACTACTGGCCTCTCAGCCCCACCCACCCCCAGTCTCTTTTCTACACCTAACCTCAATTCAACTGAACACTCTGGAGGCACAAGTGATGACACAGAGAAAACTGCAATACCTGAAGCCCAGGCAGGGGGGCTGGAAGTTTAATGTTCAGGAAACTTCGAACCAACTGGTAAGTCCCAGGCACCCCACCCAGCTGGGCCTGATGCAAATTTCCAAAGACAGTCACGAGGGTGTAATTCTTATAACTGGAAAAATTAAAAGGAAAAACATGACGGAGGTTGAAAACACGCATCACACATGTCTGTGTCCCTGTCCACGGCGGCAGCCTGTGAACTGGGCAGGCTAGGGCCCGGACTTCACACCCGACACAGGAGGAGTGCATGGGGACGAAGCAAATGGCATCCTTTACTCAGTGGGCAGGGGATCGCTGTCAAGATTTCTCATCACTGCACATACTCAAAAGAATCCCGAGGAACATAACTGTGGACTTCAATGCATTAGGGCTAATGTGCAGGATAGTAATTGTTCCAGCTCTCAGCCTAAAGTTCTAATGGGCTCCTTTTTCAACAGAAAAAATTTCAGCTTCTAAAAAATTAAAAAATAGTTCAATGAATGCTCCTATACCTTTCACCTAGAGTCCATATGGTTAACATTTGTATGCATACTTTCATTCTATATATGTAGATACACACACACACAAAACATACCATACACACTTGTTTTCTGAACCATTTAAAAATATTAGAAATACAGAAAGCAAGGACTACTCTATCTGCAATATTCCACCTGTCTCTCCTAAGACTGAGACATTCTCTTACTTAACCTCAGACCATCTTGACACCAAGAAATTCGACATTAGTAACTTTTAGTATCAAAAACATAACCCATATAGCCTGACCAGGCAGTGGCGCAGTGAATAGAGCGTCGGACTGGGATGCAGAGGACCCAGGTTCGAGACCCCGAGGTCGCCAGCTTGAGCGCGGGCTCATCTGATTTGAGCAAAAGCCCACCAGCTTGAACCCAAGGTTGCTGGCTCCAGCAAGGGGTTACTCGGTCTGCTGAAGGCCCACGGTCAAGGCACATATGAGAAAGCAATCAATGAACAACTAAGGTGTTGCAACGTGCAATGAAAAACTAATGATTGATGCTTCTCATCTCTCTCCGTTCCTGTCTGTCTGTCCCTATCTATCCCTCTCTCTGACTCTCTCTCTGTCTCTGTAAAAAAAAACAACAAAAAAAAACCACAAAAACAAACATAACCCATATTCAAATGTCTTTTTTAAATCAAGGCACAACTGACACAAGCGTGACACCGTACTAGGTGGACGACAGTGACGTGCTGTCTGTACACACTGGGGTGGGCCTAGGTGACGCCCTCCACCACACACAGCTACAGAACTTTTTTTCTTGTGATGAGAATTTTTAAGATTTGCTCTCTTGGCAACTTTTCAATATGCAGACAGCACTATTAACTGTAGCCACCATGCTGCACACTCCATCCGGGCCTTAATCACTTTATAACTGGAAATCTGCACCACTGACCCCACCCCCACTGGGAGTGGATTAACATCAGCAAAAATACTTTATAATTGAGTATAATTAGTCTAAAATATTCCTTTTATCCAAAGGTGACAATGAACCCTTAAAAAGAAGGCCAGCAGGGAGCAAGTCCCTGGAGCGAGAAGAAAATCGGGTTCAGTAACCGTGGGCAGAAACTGCCACATCGCTCCAAGCGCCGCTTACCAGACAGAAAACCAAGAACGCAGCCAGGCGCCACTGGTGAGGTCAGACATCAAGGTCAAGGTCAGGTTTAAAGGAAAAAACAGTCAGGAGTAGTCATATATGTGTACCCATTTAAAAAAACCTATCGGTAAGAAATTCTGACTTGCATTTTGCTGACTTGCAGCAATAAATAGTACTAAATATATCAGGTCCCTTATGGCTGAAGATCAATACACTCAAAACTCATGTTACAAAAATGTAGCCAAAGCCCCATGAAATATTTCATGAACTCTTCTGTGCCCATGCAGAGGGATAAATGACCAGGTAAAGTTCTAGATTTTACTTAAGAGAATGGAGGCCCGTGAGTTTAGTATGCCTGATAGTGTTCACCTCCTGCAGCTACTGTGACACACAGCATTTGATATAAAAACTAGTCTCCGCTGTACCAAGTCTGAATCACCTCAGCTACACACAGGAAATTCATGAGTCACTAATGAAGTATTACTTTGCTGCTAAAGGGTGACTGCACTGCAAGGCCCCTGGCAGGTGCACAGGCCCAGGGGCAAAGCTGAATTTAGCAACTATATTCAACGTGGTTTCTCGTGGAGCCAGCAGAGTGCGGTCCAGCACGCTGTCCCTGAAATAAAGAGGGTCTGCTGTACTCCTGACACCCTGCTGGCCAATTCAGAGGCGGAAAGAGTGTCCACAGGGAGGGATGAATAGCACCAGCCCTACCAACAAGGGACAACAGTGAGGGGCACAGCCTCTTAGTGACCAGTCCAGTTAGTGCGGGGGTGGCAGAGACCCAGGCACTAGTCATAGGCGGTAGCAGCTGGGAAGGATCTGGATTCATAGGGACTCACTGAACAGAGCCAGAAGGAAAACGAAGGCTCAGGGGCTTTCCTAAGGCACGAGGGGGCACGACTGCCCGGTGTGAAGACTAAAATGCCTAAGGAGGAATGGTGATGGCCCAACCCCACTAGGGAACAGGGTCCTGGCCTGAGGCATCATGGCCCAATCACCCTGACTTCGCCATCCTCAGGCACAGGAAAAGGAAAGGACAAGTCAAACAGTGCCCCCGCGTACACAACTTGACATCACTGCAGAAATGGTCCCAGAGAGAAGCGCTTCTGCAGACAGGGTGACACTGCTGAGACCAGCTCCCCGGGTTTGAACTGGGCCGCTGCAGCCTGCCCCAGCAGCGTGGCCTCACCTCTGCTCCAGGTAGCCCAGCGCCTGCCTGACCAGCTCCATGCGCACCTCCACGCTGCTGCGGCTCTTCAGGGCGTCTGTGGCCGGCGTCAAGAGCACATCCGTCATTTGTTTCACCATGGTCCACATGTCAGAGATGTTCTGCATGTAAATGACAGGGACAATGTTGTGGGGCTAGAGAAAAAGGCTCTCCGTGCACTCTGGCCTCACGGGCGGGCAGCACGTGGCGAGGAAGGGGTTAATGCCTCCTGTCTGGGGCCCCAGGCTAGGCCCTCAGAGAGACAGTGACACAGTGACGCAGGCACCTGCCAGACTCCGCCTTCCCCACCGGTCAGGAGCTGGTGTTTAGACCAGTGACTGCACCAGGCCTGACAAGCACCTCCATAATTAAGACCACACAGAGAGAACAAGAACTCGGACTCTCAGTGGGCTCTCCCTGCAGAGAGAGTGAATACCTTACAATTGCCCAGCGCGCTAGGGGTTTAACTCAAGTGGCTGCATTTCAGTCCATACAAAGTCATTTCAGTTTTTTAAGGCTTAAAATAAGAATTTAACCTAAATAACGTGTTTTGTTCTCTCAGAGCCGTACCAAGGGCCACGGCTCTTCCCCCGCTTTGGGAGGGTCACAGCCTCCCGGTTCCCTTCCCACTCAGCGCCTGTGAAAGCCGCCTCCTGCGCGCCTCCCAAGAGCGCCGTGTTCTCTCCTTTGTCCCCACCATACAGCAGGGCTCCCTCTGGCTGCGAACTCCTCCCTAAAAAAATGTGTCCCCTGAACCTCTGCAATACTCTAAAGTTCAGAATCCTTGGAAGACATTACTGATTGGAGAAAGGTAAGCTTACCCTTTTCGCAAAGGAAAAGAAAATACCGTTTCCGTTGTCCCTCTCAAAAACAAAAACTAGAAAATCCACCCACATGTGACTCTTTCTAGCTGGTCAGATGGTAGATGAAGTCTTACTTTCACCTTTTTTTTTTTAAGATTTTTTTATTGATTGATTTTTGCAGAGAGGAGAGGGGGTGAGAGGGAGAGGGAGGGAGGGAGAGAGGGAGGGAGAGAGAGAGAAAGAGAGAAGTGGGAAGCCTCTACTTGTAGTAGTTGCTTCCTGTGGATGCCTTGACCGGGCAAATTCAGGGATTTGAACCGGTGACCTCAGCATTCCAGGTCGATGCTTGATCCACTGCGCCACCACAGGTTAAGCTTACATTCGTCTCTAGATCTGTGGTACGGCCTTATACTCTTAATATTTAAAAAGGAAACTAAAGTTGGATGCATTTGAAGGGAAAACAATCCACGCATGAGTGTTTGCTTCCACTGTACCTTTCCCTCCTCGCCCCTTCCTTCTGGCTGCCTGCCAACCCCCTGCTCCACTCACTAATTCAGTCTTTCCCCCTGGGGGGAGGGGGGGATCGGCCAGGGACAAGAGCTGAGGGCTGGAAACAAAGATGGGGAGTCAGAGAGGGATGCGACCAGCAGCATGTGGGGAAGGCTTACAAAGACCCTGCCAGAATCAAGTTCAAGGGGCTCATGGGTGTGGAAACCACATCGTCTGAACTCGGCTCTGGTTCAAGATCCCGTTAGCCTTTCTAAGTGACTTCAAAGCAAATACAGCTCAAGAGCTCTCATGGCCAATAACTGATCCTGGCTGAGCCTCCTGAAGATGCATTACAAATAGATACAACATCATCATCAAGAAATGGCCCACAAAATTACAATAAAACTCTGAAGAGCAGTTTGTATTTTATCCCACAGAACAGACGGTCTTCTTCGGCCCACTCCCGTCAGGTCAGCAAGCAGCTAGCCCCGTCCGAACACTGGACCACGTTCTCCTGGCTCAGCCCCGGGCCTACCTTGTCATCCAGCTCGGTGACGGACGCACAGAGGTCCACGAGGTTTGGCTGCAGGTGCCCGTTTACGATCTTCTCGTTATAGATATAAATCTGAAACAATGAAAAGTGAAGTCAATGGCATGTTTCTGTTTTTCTCTCTCTAAAACCTCGTGAAGCAGTGCTGAAGCCCATGTCTATCCTGTGGTCGGCAAAGCTTCGGCCAGCCTCGCTACCTGTGAGCGCTGAGCCGTCAGGGCTGCCTGGAGGAGAGGTCTCCGGCCAGACCCTCAGTTCTGTGGTCGAGCGTGGTGCAGAAGCATCCACACATCCAAGCAAACTGCTACCCAGCCTTCCCCACCCCAGAGGAATGGAGCAGGGTGGTCCCAGCAGGCCTCAGTCCCAGTGAGCAAGGACCAAAGGGGAGAGGAACAACGGAAGGGCTCCTGCACTACTTCCTAAGAACCCGAGGCAAAGTTTGGTAATGTTTTAGCACAAGGACAAATGGGCCCGGACCCAGGCCCAGCGCCTGTGACTCGAGTAAGGCGGGTCACGTCACAGCCCCCCACGGGTCAGAACAGCAGCTGCTGCACATCTGGAGGGTCCATTTGTCCTCAGTAACTGTTCTCAAGAAAAAGGAACTATGTGATATTTAAGGTATGGAAAAAGCAATACTACTTTGAAGTTCATCTTAAAATACCCTAAAATCATGATGGTAAAAGCTAGTAAGTTCTAGTCGTTACAGCTGCAGTCCTTGCTCTAGCAGGGACAGAACAGGTAGTGATGTGAGACAAACTGGAACCCTGCTGACCCTTATTTCCCGTTGCTTTACACGGGGACACTATCATGTAGCCTCCAAGGGCGGCACAAAGATGAAATAAAAATGAGTTTTAAACTATAAGGGGGTGTTTACTCACTCAATGAGCATTTACGAGGGCCTTCCCTTTGCAAAGTTCTATGCTCACGGGATATAGAGAGTCACTCTCCACTGGAGGGGACAGTCACATGAACAGCTACTGTGGCATCCTTAGTGCGAGAAAATGTTAGTTTTCTGAAGCCTTAGTCTCTGCAGATACAGAAGACACAGGGTCTCTCCTCAGCAGCTTCGTTATCAGGCTTGGGCTCCGGGGGTGGGGGTGGCAATGGAAGGCGTCAGCCATTCAACGAAGGTGAAGAGTAAAGGGTGTAGATGTATTTTGGGGCGGGATCTAAAAACTGGAGAACGAGGGGGTTGGAAGGACAGGACTCAGGTGCCGGAAGCGGATGCTGCTGGCTTTGGCTGCCTGGTTAAAGGAGACCACAGTACGCTGAGACTTTAAAAAGCATTTAGGAAGTTCTCCTCACCAAGGACACAGTATAAGAGGGGTGGAAGCCCGCCACCCTCAATTCAGGAAACGAGATCATTTTCCCTCTTCGACATGTGGAGTGGGGAAGCACAAGTCGGAATAAAACCCAGTGGCCAGCACCACTTTATCCAAAGCAGTGTCACTCCATACCACCGGAACCATGGGCCCAAAACAGCGTGAGCTTACCCAGGACAATGTTAGGTGGTGGTGGTGAGCACACAGTGCCACCAGGCAGAAAAGCATTTAGAACGTTTCTCAACAACAAGAGGTGCAGGAGTTCTGCCAGCAGCACCGCCCCCCCCAGGTAGTCAGTTAATGCAGAACTCCGTCTGCTCAGCAGCACAGTTACTCAGACCTCGCTGTACACGGGCCACTGCCAAATGTGAAGTGAGACGCCCTGGTCAGTGCAAGGGCGGATTCAATTTCCCTAAACCAAATCGGAGTCAGTCTATTACACAGTGTGACAGAACTCTCAGTGACCGCGATGGTGAAATATTAACCAGTCCTATGAAGGAAAACCCGACTTGCTTCCAGGGTTTGACTTTCACAGGAAGCCTGTTCCCGGAACTCCCGGAAGGCTCACACGGGGCTCTCCGGCCCCCACTCTC